>NC_081779.1:1593051-1958051 GCF_963082965.1 Carassius carassius | reverse complement strand
GTGTGTGTGTGTGTGTGTGTGTGTGTGAGAGAGAGAGAGAGAGAGAGAGAGAGAGAGTGAGAGAGAGAGAGAGAACAGGCTGTCAGAGATCACTGACCAAACTCTGATGTCACAGTTTTATTGTGTGATTTGAGTTTGGACTCAGAGGGGAATCATGGGAAATCACAGCTAATGTTCGCAGTGCTGCGGCCCTCTATTGATCAGATATTAAAGGTCAGTGTTCAGTGTCACAGTGTGTGTGTTTGACTGAATGTTCAGAGACGCTGGATGAATTCATAACAATCTTAAACACAAACAGAATAAAGAAGAAGAATCTGCACATGATACCAGGGTATTACCTTACTATATTAATATGCCAGTCATCGTTTAGTATGAGGATGATATTTTTGTGAAAGGTCATGTGACTATCCCTTGTTCAGTTGACAATCGTCATCTTGTAACATCTGCTGTGTGTTTACAGGCCGTGTTTAACAGCACACAGATGTGCAGTATTTCATATGTGCTTCATTAAAACCTCTTCAGAAACATGAGCAAACACACACACACACACACACACACACAGTGATATTCAGAGCATGAAGATGCATGCAAAGTATGTGTGTGTGTGTGTGTCTACTGAACCATAATTTGGGGACAAATGCATACCCTAAAATGAGAAAATGAGGGTAAACCTGATAAAAAGTCCATTTAGGGACGTCCTCATTTGTAAAAAACAGTATTAATTTTAAATAAATAATTTCACATATTTTAGAAAACCATCTTTTTGGGGACATCTTCAAATGTAAATATAGTTCAAAAATAAAATAAAAAAATATATGCCCTATATATGCCCTAATTTGTAAAAACAGCAAAAAATAAAAATGAAATAAAAATTATATATATATATATATATATATATATATATATATATATATATATATATATATATATATATATATATATAATTTTCTGTATGTCTTGTAAAAAGAGTATAAAAGGAAGATATATATTTACAAATTAATTCATATATTTTATAGAACCTTTTCTGGGCATCTTTACAAAACAACATGAAAGACTAAATATTCAAAGATAAATTGATATTTATAAAACCTTTGGAGACTATCCTCATTTACAAAAATAATACAAAAATACAGATTTACAGTAAGTACAGATTTTTTTAAATTGTAAAAAAAAATGCTAAAAGTTTTGTTATGGTTTATAGTGTTTGTAACTAGCGGTGTATAAAGGCGGTGCTCTGTCCACATTTATAGCCCTTAGTGATCATGTATGTGATGCTCTTCTGATCCTCACACTGTGTCTCACTGTGAGGTGTGTGTGTGTGTGTGTGTGTGTGCGAGAGAGAGAGAACATATGCCAGCAGCACAGATGTACGTATAAGACGGTGAATCACACTGATGATTGCTCTCTCTCTTTACAGCTGAAACTGAATTCATTTCAGAATTGAATTTCGAAACGTTGACACTGTTATTGAAGTAAAGTGAATCAACATAACTAAATAAAGTTGAATAATGGCACTACCGCCTTCTATAAAGGTGCTTTATTGTAAATTATTGTAAAGTCACTATTGATTAACTTTGCAACATTGACACTTATCGAACTAAATTGAATAAGCATTGATTTTTTTTTTCTTTTAGTCTCGTTTAAAGCTGCTTTATAGTTGATTTTGAATATGTTTAATTGTTGAAAAATTTTGCAATATTGACACCGTCACCAAACCGAATTAAATTAACATCAAACTGAGCTGAATTACAGCACCATTGTGTTTTGTAGAGTTGATTTAGGGACTAAATTTCTTTCACAACTGAACGTTGACAGTTTGAGTAAATGTTGAACTAAACTGAACGGAATGAGACTATTCTCTTCTATTGAGCAACTTTAAAACTCTTGTTTTATAATTGATGAATTTTGCAACAGTAACACACTGAACTGAATCAGTATTGAACTAAACTGGGCTGAATAACAACTCTATTGTCTTCTGTAGAGCTGCTTTACATCTGACCACTGCTGTTTTCCTCTTTTGTATCTGTATTGTATAAAAGCGCTATAGAAATACTATAAATGTGACTTGACAACTGTCATCTCGTCCTAATGGTGCCAAGTGAGTTAATGCATCACTGTCAGAGAGAGTTGAGCGTCTCGTTACCTTGCAGTGAGCGCAGGGGGGATAGTAGCAGGTGTAGTGTGGGAACATCTGGAGCTGCTCCAGCATCTTTCCCATCAAGCTGCAGTCTGGAGTCCGGAGCGGAGCGCTGGATGAGTCTCTGTGTGATGGGGATGAAGATGAGGATCTCCTTCTCCACTGAGATACTCCAGCACGATAATCCAGCACAGATGCCGAGCAGAGCGAGAGAGAGAGCATGTGCTTCGTCTGTTAGAGGAGGAGAGAAGGAGAGCGTCTGTGATCCAATAACAGCATCCCACAGAGGAGAGAGAGAGAGAGAGAGAGAGAGAGAGAGAGAGAGAGAGAGAGAGAGAGAGAGACAGAGTGAGAGAGAGAGAGAGAGACAGAGAGAAGGGGTTTGGTCCCTCTACTGGTGATAAATTAACCAACAGGACAGAAGCGTCAATTAAACTGGTTGTGTCTCAAAACAAACTAGTTTTTTAGGGTGTTACACTTTTGCATCCATCTGTTTAGCAGACACTGGCTACATTTATACATGCAACCTTCAACCTTAATGCAAACAACTCAATCGATCTGACTGGGATTTCTATCAAGCCATTAAATAGTTTTCGCTAACTGACACAGCTGGAATAAGGTCAAATATAATAACACAAAAACTTAACTGAAAATTTGAAATGTTGCATTGGCAACAATTTTTTTTTAAGTTAATATACTAAAATTAAATTAGAAAAAAAACTAATAAACGTGACATAATTGAACTGCAGTCAAAATTAGAAACGTTGCCAAACAACTAGAAAAAAAAAAAAGTACTAAAATGAATACAATTAAAACCGAAATAAATATAAAAAAAAAGTTAAAACTACTACAAATTATAAAAACAACGTTGTTGAACCTCAATCAAATTGTAAAAGTATAAAAAATACGTAATAATATAAAGCTAAATGGTCAGGTATGAAATCGCTGTAAAAAGCACATAAAAACGCTGGAACTTACACTTGAATTAAAATGAAAGCTGAAAAATTATAAAATCAAATCAAAACTGAAACGGAAATATAATGCAAAACAGAAAAAAAAGCTAAAAATAAACAAAAATTAAAACTGAAAATACAATATATAAAAAAAGGCTAATTTAAATTTTTAATAAATACTATAAACAAAACTCGGATTGGATTAATTTGGACCGACAGAAATCAGTGCATGAAGACTTTTCCAGTCTTCAAAGAGCCTTTAAATGAGCTGGGCTTGATTTATTAAAGCTACTGTACATGCTGATGTTATTTATTGTGCTATATATTGAATTAGCTGATTGAAACATAAGTCTGGAGGAAATTAACTGCTTAAATTAGACTGGAATCACCTTCTTAATTAAGTGACGAGCTCTATCCTCAGTGCACGTGTCTGGAGATGATCCTGATTTGTGTGAATGTTTGATTGCAGAAGAATGGCTGTGAGGCTCAGTCCATCAATACAGACAAAGACAAGTGCTTAGTTTGACCCAGCTGAAATACAACTCGTATACACTCTTGAAAATAAAGCTGCTAAAAGGGGGAAGGGTTTTTTTCTTCAATTTTTCTTTCAAAGAGCTCCTCAGTTAACGGTTCTGTTTTTTTATGTTATGGACCCACAGATGCCAGTAAAGAAGCCTTATTTTATTAACTTCATTTATTTATCCCTTCTTCTTGTGTTGAGAACTATCAAATATTTCAAATAAATTATCTTAATTTTTTTAAGCTTTAAACATCAAAAATATGAATTCCCCTGTTAATACTTTCTCAATTTTACTGTTGATGTCCTTCACAAAGTTCGATTATCCATACAAACATTTTTCTTTCAATTCAAAGAAGGCACACTTAAGGTGAATACAAAACAAGATCTCATCTAATATTTAGTTACAGTCTCCTGAGGTGGACGATCAAATGAAGGATAAGCATCTACATTCACTGCATTTATCAAAGAGAAACAGTACTGTATTCAGGCCAAATGCTGTATCCTTTTGGAGAACAGTGTGGAGACAAAAGCAGAAGCATGTGGAGCTGCGACACAAACACACACACACACACACACACACACACAGCTCTTGTTTTGAAGATCCAGTCAGATATGACAGTGAAAAAGAGAGAAGACCTGATGGAAATAGAGCAGAACGGATTCATCACTCCTCCTCGGTGTCTCTGTTCACTGCAGTTCAACACAACTGAGTGTGTGTGTGTGTCTGTGTGAGGTAATTCATAATCTAATATGCATTAAAACAGAAGTCCTAGAACATGACATCGTATCAAATTTGTGTGTTATTAAGGCAAAACCATTTTTTAATGCACTTTTTCATGCAATTTTGCTTCCATAATGTCTTCTTTCAGACATGCATGAAGAAAGCATCCCAAACACACATTTAAGCATTTATTTAATTAAGTTTGATCTATTTGCATCTGCAGATTTCAATGCATATACACATCTTTAAATGCATAGTGTTTCTTTTGTTTCCTCCTGCACGTCAGCAGCACTTACATAGATGTACATTCACCAAACTCACAGTTCAGTCCTGTCTATGTGATGAAGGGTTTCACTGAGGGTTTTCACACATCAAACACCTTTATACAACATTTAATTTCCTAAAACCAGGCTGAAAATGCAGTTTTCTCTTGTTGTTGACATGAGTTTCATATCTATATGACAGCAGAGACGATACGAGAGTCTGAATGAATCAGAATAACACAAAAACACTCACCGTCTAAACACACATGATGTATGCATGTGAAATCATTCCCAGAAGCCCCTGCGTCTCCAGGAGCTCTTCATTCATCCGGAGTCACAGAGACGATTGTGTTCTGGGGAAGAAGGTAATCAGATGCTCATTAATAATTAATACGGTAAAGTGGCATAATGGGGTCTGATATGAAATCTACGATTACCTCTTATGCTCATATTACAGCAAACAACGGACACACACAGAAACTACTTCAGAGAGCTCATCTCATAGACGTCCATTGTTTGTCTGTCAGGTTAATGATCTTCTATATCTCATTCTTTTCTCAGATGTGGACCATTCTCATCCCTCTGTTTCACTCGTCTCCATCTCAGATGGTGAATCACATGATGGAGAAGCAAGTGAACAGCCTTGTGGGAAATGGTGCAGACGTGCTGTTTGATGTGTGCCATCCCTCCATCACTCCTAATAAACTGGTGTGCTGGGGGTTCTGGGTAATTGAGCTCCTCACAACACTGAGGGCCGTGTCAGGCAAACACACAAATCAAGAGTGATGGGGTCCTGACACACCGCAGGCCTTTAAACACACACACACACACACACACACACACACACACACACACACACACACACACACACACACACACACACACACACACACACACCTGTCCTGAACCAAGCAGGTAAAAAAAAAAACTGAACAGAGTGAAGGTGCTAATGCATAGCAAATAGTCCAACCTAAACAGCTTGAAACATTACCCATAATTCCTGACATGAGCACAAAGATACAGCTGGAGGAAAAGAATTTACTTTTATGCATTTGGAAAATTTTTCAAATATTAAAGATTAAACATTTTATTTGAAAGTAAAAACTAAATTACTAAAAATGTGAAATACTTTAAATGAAAACAAATAAAAAACAAAAAACAAGTCAAGATAAAACACTGCACTACCCCCCCCCCCCCCACACACACACACACACAAAACATTACAAATAAATAAATAAAATTGATCGTTTGAAAATTTGATAACAATTTTTAATAAAAAATAAAATAAATACTCACTAAAACACCAGAATCTTTTATTTGGAATAATTAAAAAATAAAATAAAATGATCAGGTGTGTCCCAATTTGGTCGAGGGCATAGTGTATAAGTGTATAGTGCATCATCTGGGACGCAGCTTTAGTAAGATTGATTATTGTATTCATTTAGCTGCATGTCATGTGACCATTTACTGACATCAGAGAACTGTGATGCAAACTGGATGGCAAATCCTGAAAATCTCAAAGTGAATTTTTTCAAGTAAATCTAGCTGTCGGGGAAACGTTTGGGAATCATTGATGTACTCAGAAATATGTATTACAGTGTGCATTAGAACCATGAGAACACTCATTCTCATTCTGTGTTCATGTTGTCGTGTTACTGAACATTGCACGCTGCATTCAGGGACACAAATGCACCCCATAATGCACGGGGAACAGAGCTGTTTCCATGGAAATTACCCAACCACCCGAGGTGCTGCTTCCTGATCTCATTTTTTTCTCTTTTCAGTCTGTTACCTCCCGTCTTCCCGTCGGTCACTGTGTGTGAGAGATCTGAATCATCATGATGGGCTTGTTTGTATTTATGCATTAGGCAGACGTTAGATAACTTGCTCTGTCCCGGTTTCTCTTTCCTCCGCTCGTATCTCTGGTGATGTGAAAGTGTGGTGACATTTTAATCGCAGACTTCCTTAAACCTGCAAACTGTGAAACGACCAATCAGAAGCTGTCCCTCTTCATCAGCCGGTCCCGGAGACAGACTCACTACTTGAAGGAGTTTAAAAGCCACTCCTTCGAAGGGCGTGAAGGTCGGGCTGTTAACTACAACTGAAACCATGAAATAAACATTTTCATTATTTGAAATAAAATAAGCAATAACTGAAATAAAAACTACTAAATAAAAATAATAAAATATATATTTAATTTCATTCATTTCAAGTCAATTTAAAATTATTTAAAACATAATAAAAACACAAAAAATGAGAAAAACTCAAATTAACCAGTTATTTTAGTATCACGTTGAGTAATATATATATATATAGTGTGTGTGTGTGTGTGTGTTTTCATTTAAATAAACATGAAATATACAAATATATATATATATATATATTACATGATACTAAATATATATATATATACATTTATATATATATTTAGTCTTTATAGGTCTGTCAACCTTATTTTTCGAAAGTAATAAATTTTCTGTGAATGTGCCAAACTTGCAGAAAAATAAGTATAACTATAAGGTGGATATAGTTATTTTTAAATCTAGTTTTACTTTTAGTTATTTATTATCATTAGATATTCTGATTTTATTAATATTCTGTATGAGCTTTAATGTTTTCAGTTTTCATTTAAATGTTTAGGTCATTTTATTTTATTTTTTTTTGTTTTTCATTTTTATTCGTTTTTTTATTTCTATAGTTTGTAATTTGTAGTTTTAGTCATTTTATTTTTAAAATAGTTTTTTATATTTATTTTTAATTTAAAGTTTTGGTAATTTAAAAGTATTATTTTTCTAGTTTTGATTTGACTTTTTTTATTGAAATTAAGATTTTATTTTCTGTTTTTTTTTTTTTTTAGTTTTTGTTTGTGAAATTAGTTTTTTTTTTTTTTAAAAGGGATAGTTCATCCAAAATGATAATTCTTTCATTAATTACTCGCCCTCATGTCCCTCTATAGACAGCAACACAACTGAAACATTCAAGGCCCAGAAAGGCAGTAAAGACATCATTAAAATAGTCCATGTATCATCATCAGTGGCTCAACAGATACTTCTTGTGCACGAAGAGAAATGTAACAACTTTATTTAACCATTTCACTACTGACGTGGAAGAGAAGAAATCGTTGAATAAAGTGGTTATTCCCTAACAGCCCGGACAAAGACCAAACCAGAAACAGCAGCACAGTGTGTACAGCATGTGAATGAATCAGTTCAGGTATAAACGCTGCATGTTAATGAGATCTGCAGGGGTCTTGTGGAGCACAATAATGTGAGGACAGCACTCAAATCATTTAATCCGAACTTTACCAAAAGCAAAACTGGTGAAATATGCAAATAAAAGGTATGAATATGCATAAGGAGGAGGGTTCTTATAAACATGCTTCCTTTAAAACTATTCAAATATTTACAATAAAATATATTTATTATAAAATATGTTGATTATAACATTTTATAAAATATATTTTATATGCATTTAATATATTACTAGTTTCAGAGACAAAGAAAGTTATTACAATGAAAGATTACCGAGAAAAAAATTGGATTATATAAAAAATTATTCACAAAAGTAAATATGCAATAAAAATGTAAAACTAAAAACTATAAATAAAAACAACAACAAAAAAGAGAGTTGATCAAATATATTATATATACAAAAATATGTCTAATAATCATGCAGGATTTGGAATTAAAATATTATATTTATTTTTTATATATTCCTTATTTCAGAGACAGACAGGATAATATTAAAATTATTCAAATAAGGACATTGTATAAGCAAATTATTTAAAATAATTTTTAATCTACAATTAAAATAAATAAAAAAATTAAATGCAATCTTTCTAAAACTTTCTAAACAACTAAAATATTTCAAAAAAAAAAAAAAAACTTTATAAAAATAAAAAACGGACTAAATCTCTGTAATCGTTCATTAAAATATCTTTCTTTGTCATCTGATGTCAGTGAAGCTGTGCAGGTTATTAGTTACATTAAATACAAACTAATGTTAGTCTTTCTAAAATCTTGTCTCTTGTACTGCCAATACACAGAGATTGAATGCATAAAAGATTACAATAATTATAATAAAAAAATGCTAGAAATGAAAAAGTGACACGTTAAAAAACGCATCAAGATGCGCTGGAGAAAATGACCTTCAACCTCCACGTCCCGGTCAAAAAAGGGTCGATATTTTCCCCACCATAACTGAAAACAACTTGCGGAAGGGATGCGTTAATAAAAATAGTTAATTGCACAGTTTATGTGTGATTGTATTAAACCATTTAATCCCAACAGTCACGATAGTGACCGTAAAAAAATGGTTTTCATTTATAAAGCTCTAAAAACCTCATTGACTGACGTTTTAGTGCATTTCCTGCAAAAATGGAAAACATTAAAAGGGTCTCACTCATAATTAGTGCAAACAGTCACATGACCAGAGCAGTTTAATTCTGCTTTGCTCCTTGAGAAGATGATGCTGCATCAGAGCTATAAAAAAAACTAAAGGTTGAAAATGAAAATTGCACTCAAATGTTGCAATGACAACATATTGCTCTAAATTAAAAGTTCAAATTTTACAAATAAGAAACAATATTGATCTTGTAATACTGATAGTGAAGGGTTTATTATGCACATTAGTAACGCTAGAATGTGATCAAACAGTTTAAAATAGCTTAAAATTAAGATATATAACACATTTTATGACTGCAGAAATATGTTAATTCAGTATACATATTATCCCACCAGAAACAATTTTTCATGCACTTTAAAAAAAATTATTGATTATTTTCATGACATGTCATTTAGATATTTTCATATCTGGGAAAAAAATGGGATTAAATGGGTTAAGCTTCTACTTATAATTATTGTCATGTACTTTTCTCTTATTACAACTTGCTTACGAAATCAGATGTGTACCGAACAAAATTTTGTCAGTCAACGACAACGCATACATTAATTTACACCCAGAAAGAAAGGCCACAGATCAAGAAACCAATCAATCATGAACTATGCAAAGTCTGGTGTAAAATATCAAAAAAAAGTCAATTGGTGTAACCAGTTTAATGAATATGAAGCAGCTGAGCTGACTACGAAGAGGAGAGTTAATGTCGACAATATATTTTATTGAATGTTTTGATTATTAAGTTGCCTGTTTGTGATCATACATCAATGCATTTTATGAAAAGCAAAAATGTATACATTCTCTCTCTCTCTCTAAAGACAGTTCCCAAGTAAATTAATGATAATAAAACATAAAGCTAGGATGGTTAGTGACCACCACCTGTTTTTGTCCACACCACTTTTTAAAGCAAAGTTACGCCGCGAAAGCAGATCCATGTTGCTGTGATGAAAAACACCTGCTTTAAACACTCTTTCCTGCATGTGTTCTTCTTCTGTGTGTTCTGGACATTCGATAGACTACACAGCAGGATGAGAATAAGGAGAACGGCTCTCTAAAATGAAATCGATGCCGTTTGGACGACACACATTAGTAAAGCGTGTGTGAAAGCAGCCATCAGCTTCACTCAGACCACATCTGAAGCCATAAATCCATCTCTCTTAATCCGGCATCTGAGAGCCGCTGTCAGCGTCTGTGTTTGTCTGGTGCTTTGGGTTGTAAACGGCTGATTTATCAAGACAACTCGAGGTTCTGGACCGACAGGACTGACTGTCATCATGAAGTCGGCCGAATGTGGCTGATCGATCGCTGAAATGGCCATCAGTCGAAGTACATCTCGGCTCATGTGAAGCTTGACGACTTCAGTTAGAAATCAGTTTCAAGGAAGCTCAAACTGATTTAAAACGGCATGTTAACCAGTAGCAGAATAATGCATATTCCAGCATTTAAAAACAGTTATGATAGTTGGAGTGATGCACAATCAGAGGCGGACTTACAGAGTATACACATCTGATATTGGCCAAACATATTTAGCAAACGCTCCAGTGAGTATTTGTGTCAAATGTTCACTCACCGCTCAAAACGCAAGCTCGTGAATCCTCTCATTAAAACATTGTGTAGATACAGTAAACAGAGCTTGATTGTGCAGTGACAGACAGCTTCACTGATGATGAATGACAGATCGAGGGAGCACGCTTTGCACACTTTCTAGGGTGTATAATCCTGGCTGTCTCAGAACAGATACAGTATATTTACATGAGAAACACTAGACTGGAGATTTTCACGTAATGATAGATTACATTTTCGATTTGTTTCTTTGCAAACCCTACCGAATGCCTCCAGAAAACTTGGAATACAGAACGAGTTGCATAGGATAATATTATGGCATTTGATTCCTTTTGTAACAAGATTACAATTGGTTACAATTCATTAAATGGACAAATGAAAGCATGTGTTCTTTTGTGATTTAAAATATGAGACACCAATGTTTCTGGAGTTGAAGACACAGAATATGACACATGCTTATTCCATAACTGTTTTATTTCCTATTTTGGTTTATGTAAAAGATTATTTATTTATTTATTTATTTTATATTTTAGATTAACTGCCTTTTTTCCAAGGCATTGTTAGATGCCAATGTTTCCTGTCATAGCTATACAAAGATTTGACATAGCTATTAAACTATATCTTATGATTTTAAATCTGTATTTAACCTAAAAAAGATTGCAAAGTAAAAAGAGCTGGTAAAGTCCTATTTTGAGGTGGTTGTACTTTACAATTAAATTATAGTCTTAACTCAAGTGAAGGATTCTGAAAGTCTGACAGTAACCACTGTAACATTAACCCTGCCTGCTTTAAATGATTCAAAATAATCAAATTTGAAAACAATAGAAATTTAGAAAAGTAATCAAATGTAATCAGTTACATTACTTAAAGTCACAGTGACACTACATATTACATTTTAAATAAGGTAATTTGTAATCTGTAACCTATAACATTTCCAAAGTAACCTTCCCAACACTGGACCCGACACCTTGCAACTCAGACAAAGAGAGTTGACAAAATCAAACTAATATAAACTCATATTGGATTTTAAAGGGTATTTTTGCCTAAAGCAAAATCCTTTGAAAAAAAAAAAAAAAACTAATAATAACAGATTGCAAAATTTGCTGATTGATATTATTATTTTTTTACTATATATATTTGAATACATTGTAAAATAAAGTTAATGTTAATAGTAATGTTACATTACTATTTTTAATGTTTTTGAAAGAAGTTTCTTCTGCTCATCAAGCCTGCATTTATTTGATCAAAAATAAAGAAAAAAAATGTAATATTGTGATATATTATTACAATTTAAAATAATTTGTTTTCAATTTATTATACTTTAAATTATCATTTATTTCTGTGATGCAAAGCTGAATTTTCAGCATCATTACTCCATTCTTCAGTGTCACATGTGACATCCGGTCTATCACATGATCCTTTAGAAATCATTCTAATATGATGATTTATTATGAGTGTTGGAAACAGTTCTGCTGTAGTGTGTGTGTGTGTGTGTGTGTGTGTGTATATATATATATATATATATATGCTAAATCATGAACACAATGACAGGGTGAAATGGGCTGTGATGCATGGGGCGCCAGGTAAAATCTTGCCTAGGGCAGCAAATTGGTCAGGGCCGGCCCCTTTAAATGCACCTAGAAGTCGTGACTCCCGACAATGAATAACGTCAGTCATCCGACTAAATTAACACTGCAGGATAACAATAACAGGAAAGACAGTCAGCAATAGGCTATTCCACATGGCGTTTTATTTATTTATTATCACAGAACATATTATTAATCAAAATTCGCACCTACCCAGCCCGGGTAGCCTAGGCTACTGTATATTATGAGCACCACAAGATAACTCCTGATTTTTCTTTAACTTTAAATAATGCAGTTATCAAAGTACAAGTATGCTTACTTGTAAACACTTACTTACTTGCAGATTTAAATCCATTTAGAAATGATGAACAACCAGCCAGCCAACGATCTAAGAGAAATTAACAGCTGCCTGTCAAACAAAAATGATAACAAACCGAATTAAATCCTTCACTGCCACACAGGCAAATGACAAATCGCCTAATAGCCGAGCTAATTATTATTTATTATTAAAGTGTCACTCACAGTCACAAGCCTAAATTCGCTTTAACACAGTCCATAAACCAAACGCTGTCCTCTCTGCCATCTTGCCGGGAGTTCGAAAAAAAAAACCACACACACAGGGTCAGGCGCAGGGCACAGACGTATCACAGCCATTGACTTTACGATCACAGAGCTTCGGCTCCGCTGATACATCCGCAGGTGGCACAGTAGACCTAGCCTACTGTCTGACAAAAAGCAGGCTGCAGTCGGGATTTTCCTTTCCTTAAAATAACGGATTACTTTAAAAAAAATAAAATAACAAAGTTACTGATTACTTACGCACGAAACTAACGCGTTAAGTTACACATTTCAGGAAAAAAGTAATTAGAGTACTCTAACGCGTTACTTTGTAACGCGTTACCCACAACACTGGCTACAATTAGGTTTATGCATGAATGAAGAAAATATGTTTGCATCCCAGGAGCTCTATTAGAATGTTAAAGAGTGAATGCCAAGGAAAACATGAAGAAAAGAAAGTGAAAAATAACAGAGAGTTCGAAGCGAGTTCGCGAATCATTTGAGTCAGTTCGGGAGTTCGGAGCGGGATAGCGAATCATTTGAGTCAGTCTGGGGATCGCGAATCATTTGAGTCAGTTCGGGAGTTCAAAGCGGGTTCGCGAATCATTTGAATCAGTTTGGGGATCGCGAATCATTTGAGTCAGTTCGGGAGTTCGGAGCGGGATAGCGAATCATTTGAGTCAGTTTGGGGATTGCGAATCATTTGAGTCATTTCGGGAGTTCAAAGCGGGTTCGCGAATCATTTGAATCAGTTTGGGGATCGCGAATCTTTTGAGGCAGTTCGGGAGTTCAAAGCGGGTTCGCGAATCATTTGAGTCAGTTTGGGAGCTCGTAGCGTGTATCATTTGAGTCAGTTCGGGAGTTCGGAGCGGCGTCGCGGATCATTTGAATCAGTCCGAGAGTTCGGAGCTGGCTCACGAATCATTTGAGTCAATTTGGGGATCGCGAATCATAGCTGTATATGGATGGGCATTTTTAACCAATTTAGTAGCTAGTTCTAATTACGTTTTCCACGCGTGTTTAGGTGTGATATGTGAAGTCGTATTTTTTTGTTTTAATGATGTGCCTTTAATTTTAACAGTATCAAGTATATTCAAAAACTAAACAAATCGTGCCTAAAAAGTGCACGCATCTATGCTACTGTAAAGTTACATGATGAAGTCATACTAGTGCGCGTGTGCATTTTGAGTGCGTTCTTTCACTGCATTATTCGGTGTATTCAAATGCATTTATGAATGCATGTGAATGATCACAAAATTCAAGATATGGGGGTTAGAAAATGTATCATTTTATGTAGTTAATCAATATCACACGAAGAGTGCCATTTCAGTTTTTCTCCAAAAATCAGCATGAATAAAATGTGATATTAAGTTACTACAAACAATAATTTAATTACAAATACAAAATGTTGCAGAACAATGTAATATATGAATGAATAATAGCCTAAAGAACCTTTGTGCCAAAAGGGTTATTTCTTGTCATTATAGAACCTTTTTAGCATAAAAGGTTCTTTGGAGTTAAGTAAAGAACCCTATGGTTCTATATAGAACCCCAATGAACCCTTTTTTCTAAGAGTGTTGTCCAGTGTTGGGCAGTAATGCGTTATTAGTAATTCGTAATCTGCGCGCACACTTTCGCAATCCGTTCCCATGGATTTGTAAACTGTAGCCTACTCACGGATTCATGCAGAAAGCTCCTACGTGTTAACATACAGTTTTAATGAATATTATTATGTGGAATGGGTTTACAGCAAAGTGTCTTAAGTGATTCTCTGTATGTTTTTCTCATACAGGTGAAACATTGTTGAAAACATGCAGCCTGTCTCTACTGTGGAGTCGCCGGCTTTCAGTCAGCTCCTTAGCATGATAACATAGATTTCATTTTTAAACAGCATTTATATATATATATATATATGTGTGTGTGTGTGTGTGTGTGTGTGTGTATGTATGTATGTATGTTTCTCGAAATTGATTCTGAATAACTCAGATTGCTTTCATTTATTTATTTCAAAATGTTCTGTGTTATGTTGTCCATTGTTGATAGTTTTCATACTTAAGCTGTGAAAGGAACATTTTTAAGGGCTCAACACAACAGCTTTTATGATGCAGAAGCCACTTTAGTTTTTGATTCTGAATATATTATTCAGGTGTTTTGTTATTTATTTCAGAAATCCTTGTGATATACAATATTCAGTTTGTGCTGGTCTGACTTAATCAAAATAGTGTTTAAAAATTACTTTCTGTTTTACTTTGTGTTTGTATAGACCATAACGCATAAAAGCACATTAATGGGAACATTAAAGACAGTTCTTTAAAAAAGTAGCTAAAAGTTTTAACAGTAATGCATTACTTTTTGGTGTAGGTAATCAACCAAGTAATTGAGTTACTTTTTGAATTAAGTAACTAGTAACTGTAACTAGTTACTATTTCTTAGTAACTAGCACAACACTAGCATTGAATTTATTTAATATACAAGTTTCACAATTTGAGCTGAATTACTGAAATAAATGAAGTTTTCCTCAACATACTAATTTATTGAGATGCACCTGTACATATTAGATACTGCAGAAACAATAAAGAATGAGAAGAATGTTCTGGTGGGGATGTACATATCCTTGCAGAAACTTAAACTTAATTAGTTTAACTTAAAATAACCAATAAACTAAAAATACAAAAATACAACTTAATAAAAGCTATATAGATATGAATATGGATAATGATGAATAGATAAATAAATAATAAAAAAGACAAAACCGCGCAACGAAAGTACTAACTAAAATTAATACAGAAAATATAAAAATAAAATCTATAAATATTAACAAAACTATAATAGTATCCATGATTCTTTTAAAAAAAGTAACTTTTTATTTGAAATATATATTTCTTGCAACAGTGTAAACCTGTACAAATCTAAAACATAAAATCGAATATAAAAATCTAATATTAAAAATAAGTCAAATAATAAACTTAAATAATTTTAATTATAAAATAAAATAAAATAAAATAAAATAACATTTTAATGGCCCCTAAAAACATGTCAACTGAAATAAGCTGTATGGTTGCTTGACCCCTCTAAGTGGGCAGAATAACCAGTGTTGTGGAGTCAAAGCTGTGTCTATCGGAGGCTGACGTTGTGTTCGACAGTATCCAGGGTGCAGTTGGCTCTCCAAAGCTCATTAAAAACCGTCCCCCATCTCTTCATCTGCGATTGTGTTTAGTTAGGCAGAATATTACTGCTGCCAAAGCAAGGCTCTCAGTCTGTTTGAGATATTTCTCCTGTTGTGAAGCACAGATTGGCAGTAGAAACAAAACATGAGAGAAACAGAGCAGGTGTAGAGATGATGCTGCTTTTAATGAGCTCGCTCTCCACCGACGTCCCGCGGTGATCGCCGGATCAGATTTGACCCAGACAGCAGATTTGTGTTTGTCACAAGGAATCTGATATCCACAAAGTCCTGGCACAGCAAACACAGACACTCCATCACAGAATACACAAACCATGTGCAGCACACAAGAACAACAGAACAAACTCCCAAAGAGAGATGACAACTTCAACAGGACCATGATGAAGAACCAGATCAAAACACTGCTCTTCTTAAAATACACACACACACACACACACACACACACACACACACAAACACTTAAACCAATATTTGTTAGGTTTTTAAAAAAAATGAAATATAAACAGCACTTTGTGAGTCAGTCAGGCCTGTCATGAATCAATAATCTACACTTAAACTGCCAGCAATGACTAGTCCCTCTTTTAGTAAATGATTCATTGAATCATTCTTTCAAACGATTCATTCAAAAGATTCATTTAGAAATGAAGCAAGTTACTGTCTTTATGAATGGGTCATTAAATCACTGACTCAAATGATTCATTCAAAACGGCTGATTCATTTAGATATGACCCAAGTGTCTTTCATAATGAATGAATCATTGACTCAAATGATTCATTCAAAATGGCTGATTCATTTAGATACAACGCAAGTGTCTTTAATAATGAATGAATTATGGACTCAAATGATTCGTTCAAAATAGCTGATTTATTTAGATACAACGCAAGTGTCTTTCATAATGAATGAATCATTGACTCAAATGATTCGTTCAAAATAGCTGATTCATTTAGGTACAACGCAAGTGTCTTTCATAATGAATGAATCATTGACTCAAATGAGTCGTTCAAAACGGCTGATTCATTTAGATACGACGCAAGTGTCTTTCATAATGAATGAATCATTGACTCAAATGATTCGTTCAAAATAGCTGATTTATTTAGATACAACGCAAGTGTCTTTCATAATGAATGAATCATTGACTCAAATGATTCGTTCAAAATAGCTGATTCATTTAGGTACAACGCAAGTGTCTTTCATAATGAATGAATCATTGACTCAAATGAGTCGTTCAAAACGGCTGATTCATTTAGATACGACGCAAGTGTCTTTCATAATGAATGAATCATTGACTCAAATGATTCGTTCAAAATAGCTGATTTATTTAGATACAACGCAAGTGTCTTTCATAATGAATGAATCATTGACTCAAATGATTCGTTCAAAATAGCTGATTCATTTAGGTACAACGCAAGTGTCTTTCATAATGAATGAATCATTGACTCAAATGAGTCGTTCAAAACGGCTGATTCATTTAGATACGACGCAAGTGTCTTTCATACTGAATGAATCATTGACTCAAATGATTCGTTCAAAATAGCTGATTTATTTAGATACAACGCAAGTGTCTTTCATAATGAATGAATCATTGACTCAAATGATTCGTTCAAAATAGCTGATTCATTTAGGTACCACGCTAGTGTCTTTCATAATGAATGAATCATTGACTCAAATGAGTCGTTCAAAACGGCTGATTCGTTTAGATACGACGCAAGTGTCTTTCATAATGAATGAATCATTGACTCAAATGATTCGTTCAAAATAGCTGATTCATTTAGATACAACGCAAGTGTCTTTCATAATGAATGAATCATTGACTCAAATGATTCGTTCAAAATAGCTGATTCATTTAGATACAACGCAAGTGTCTTTCATAATGAATGAATCATTGACTCAAATGAGTCATTCAAAACGGCTGATTCATTTAGATACGATGCAAGTGTCTTTCATAATGAATGAATCATCGACTCAAATGATTCGTTCAAAATGGCTAATTCATTTAGAAATGGCACAAGTGACTATCATAATAAATTAATCATTGAATAACTGACTCCAATGATTCGTTCAAAACGGCTGATTCATTTAGATACGACGCAAGTGTCTTTCATAATGTATGAATTATTGAATAACAGACTCAAATTTTTCATTTAAAACGACTAATTCATTTAGAAACGACACAAGTGACTGTCCTTATGAATGTATTATTGAATCACTGACTTAAATATTTAATTCAAAACGGCTGATTTATTTAGAAATGAAGCAAGTGTCTGTCTTTACGAAATGTATTATTGAATCACTGACTTTAAATGATTCATTCAAACAGCTGATTCATTTAGATATGAAGCAAGTGACTGTCTCAATGAACATTATAATTGAATCACTGACTCAAATGATTCATTGAAAACAGTTGATTCATTTAGAAAGGATTTATAAATGCATCACTTCATCACTCAGTGAATGCTTTTGGACTCTCAAGACGTGTTTTGGTTATTTTTTGAGTGGCATAAATATCGCACACTCCTGTTTCAACATTTTATTTTTTATGTTTTTAGTTTCAGCTTTAGTTTTTGTTGACTATTATAACCCTTATATAAGAAACAAAAGCGCATAAGATACTTCAACTACGCTTTCAGAGAATATATCTTGCTAACAGTTTCCAACAAAGTCTGGTTTGTTAATATTAATTAATGCATTAACTAACATCAACTGAATATCAATCAATATATTTATTCAGAGTCAACATTAATCAATGTTAATATCAGTTCATAAATTAATAAGTTAGTTCACATTGCTCTGACTAATGTTACATTTTGATTCAAAAATATATTAGTAATTGTTGAAATAAAGATGAAAAATAATAACTGCTGTAGAAGCATTATTCTTAGTTTTTAATTAATAGAGTGAACTAATGTTAACAAATTTTAAAGTTATTGTTACTGCATACTTA
Organism: Carassius carassius; assembly: GCF_963082965.1. Lineage (NCBI taxonomy): Eukaryota > Metazoa > Chordata > Actinopteri > Cypriniformes > Cyprinidae > Carassius > Carassius carassius. The sequence goes on along the minus strand of NC_081779.1, from coordinate 1,939,230 downwards.
ACCCATTATTTTCTCCTTAAGCATCAGCTTCACTAAACGCTTTAAGATTTCTGTTTAAACCAAAGAAACAACATGCAGTGGTCCTGCAGAAACAGGTTTGTGATGATAAATCAATGTGCATCCACAGACAGACAGTTTAAGCTCAGCGCTGTCAGGAACGAGGATCAGCGTGTCGTTCTGTCTCTGAGACTCGATGCTTTCTAATCCTGCTCTGATGAGCATCATTTCACCTGCTCTCTCTGCTTATGCAATGGTAACAAGTCTGATATTGTTGCAGGTTTTCTGTAGTTTCAGTGAAGTCTGAACATGCATTACGCTTGCAACAAACTCATTAAGCTTAAGAAGTTTGTTTGGAATGATTCCTACACAATTACACAGTTATAAAGAGATTTGCCATCTTAATGATTTAATCACTGTCAGTGTGAACGTCCCTTCAGTGGAAGTGGAAATCATTAGTCACCTAAAAACGTAATAGCACACTGCTCAGTTAATAGATTTGTGAGATTTAAATGTAGAGCCCTAAGAAATCTGTTTTTTATTTATTTTTATTATTTATACATTTCATTTTTTTTTCCATTTTAATTTTTTTATTATTATTATTATTATTTTACAATTTAAAATCAATTTATTTTATGTTCAGGGCCCTAAGAAATCAGTTCCTCTTCAGGAACTCGAGCTGCGTCGAAGCGCTTTGGGGAACGCGTTCAGCGTACGCGACTCTGAATATCGTGTGTAATCAGTCCAATGGAAGGGCGTGACGTCACCGACGTGGTGACGTAAGCGACCAGGAAGCTATAAAAGCACGTGCCACGCAGCTGGCGTCAGCTTCGCGTCTTTCAGCAAGTGCTCTGTGTGTGAATGTCATTTGTCCGTCTTGTGAGTCTTATTTACTGTTGTCTGTCCAGTTAAAAGAGCTCCTAGACATGCCAAAAAGCAAGGCGAAAGTTAAGCACTCAGATGGCGATTCCAAATCGCGTTTTAGGCTGTGTGTTCCTCCCTGCCCGAGATATATAACGGGTGGGGATACACACAACCTGTGCGTGGTTTGCCTGGGTTCGAAGCACGCTGAGTCGGCTCTCGAGGGGGCCGACTGCCCGCACTGTGAGCGAATGTCGGTGCGGCTGCTTCGTTCCCGGAGGGCCCTCTTCGAGGAGGGGGCCTTCGCCAGCGTTCCCCGCGGTGCTGGTCCCGCTTCTGTCGAGGCAGAACGGCGGCTGCACTCGTGGGGTTCGCAAGTCGATCTGGTACAGGGAATGGAGACGGGCCAGTCCCTATCTCCTTCCACTTCTGCCAGATCCGGCACCCAATCCCTAGAGTCGGAAGCACGCACAGCGGTTCCTTCCACTCAGGGTGAGGGATCGACGCTCCGCCTCTCTTCCTCCGAGGAGGTCGATGTGGAGTCGCTCGATAGGGATTCGCCACCCCACTCGCTACAGTATGAGGAGCTCTTAGAGGTGGTTACTCGCGCGGTGGCCAAATTAAGTATCGATTGGCCCGCCGAAAAGTCTACCGAACCGCAGAGAAGCAAGCTGGATGAACGCTTCCTGCGCGCGAGTCAGCCACCTCCCAGCTGGGGCCTTCCATTTTTTCCCGACCTGCATAATGAGATCGCCAGGTCGTGGAAACGTCCATTCTCGGCCTGCCTCTACATCCCCTCGTCTGATTACTATGGAAATGTAGTGGGGATGGGAGAGCACGGTTATAGATCGATGCCCCGGGTGGAACAGACGCTTGCGAGCTATCTGTCCCCTGGCGCGGCATCGTCTCTGAAGGCCCCGGCATTGCCCTCAAAGCCACTAAGAACAACTTCGGCTTTGGTGGGCAAAGGGTATGCGGCTGCAAGTCAGGCTGGTGCGTGTCTGCACACCATGGCGGTGTTACAGGCGTACCAGGCCGACCTGCTCAAGGAGCTAGATGAGGGAGAGGAGATCAAGTCCCATGATATTTCTGAATTAAGAAGGACCGCTGATCTCTCCCTCCGCGCCACCAAGGAGACCGCCCAAGCGATTGGGCGGTCCATGGCAGCTATGGTGGCCGCGGAGAGGCACTTATGGTTGACCCTGTCCAATATGAAAGAACGGGACAGGGTCTGCCTCATGGACGCCCCGATCCAGCCGACTGGCCTGTTCGGCGACGCAGTTAATTCTGTCGTCGACAGGTTCCAGGAGGCCCGCAAACAGGCGGCGGCGTTCCATAAGTTCCTCCCTCGTCGCTCCCTCGGGGCATCTGGGAAGGAGATGCCCCAGCCGCACCCTAGCTCCTCACACCGCGAGACCCAGAAACAGAGCGTCGCCTCTCGTGCTCCTCCGCGTCGGGAACGAGAGTCTCAGCGACGCTCTAGGCCGAGGTCTTCTAAGCCCAAGTTAGATTTAAGGGCGGTTATCGAAGCTAAGAAGTCCTCGGCCAAGAAACCCTGACGCCAACGGCCCGGGGTTTCAGAGGGCAGCCTCCGCTGGGGTAGAACGGTACACACCGCAGTCCACGGTGCCCGTTCCACCTCAGTGCCCTCTAGGGGTCGTTCTGCCAACCCTGCCAGTGCTCCAGGGCGCAGCGGCCCCAGGCGAGCATCGTTCTCAGTATCCTCCGCCCGTGCGCGTAGCGGGGCTGGGACGCTCGCCGCCCCTGCGGGGGTCTCTTACACCAGAGGTCAGTCTCGAGAGACTGATTCCCTTAGTAGATTATTTAGCAGCGTGGAAACTACTGCCAAATGTATCTCGTTGGGTCCTGCATATAGTAGAAAAAGGCTACCGCATTCAGTTCGGCTCCGTGCCGCCTATATTCAACGGGGTCGTTCACACGATAGTGGGCCCCGGGCAGGGTCTGGTTATGGAACAGGAAGTGGAAACCCTATTAGAGAAGGGGGCCATCGAGGTGGTCCCTCCTCAGGACAGGGAGTCCGGATTTTACAGCCGGTATTTCATAGTTCCAAAGAAGGATGGGGGGCTGCGTCCGATTATAGACTTGAGGGTCTTAAATCGTTCAGTTATGAGACTGAAGTTCAGAATGCTCACAATCAAGCATGTTGTAGCTCAGATCAGGTCCGAGGACTGGTTTGTCACGATAGATCTCAAAGACGCATATTTTCATATCTCCATCCTTCCTCAACACAGGAAGTTTCTGAGGTTCGCTTTCGGGGGCGAAGCCTACCAATATCGAGTACTTCCCTTTGGCCTCGCACTCTCACCCCGCACGTTCACAAAGTGTGTAGATGCGGCTCTGGCCCCCCTGCGCACGCAGGGCATCCGCATTCTCAATTATATCGACGATTGGTTGATTTTAGCTCAGTCAGAGCAGATTGCGGTTCGACATCGAGATGTCGTTCTCGCACATATGGGGGAGCTGGGTTTGAGACTGAACGCCAAGAAGAGTGTACTTTCTCCGGCTCAGAGAACCACCTATCTAGGCGTAGTATGGGATTCGACCGCGATGCAGGCACGATTGTCCCCTGCTCGTATCGAGTCGATCCTCATCTCAGTCAAGAGAGTCAGAGAAGGCCAGTCACTCACTGTCAAACAATTTCAGAGATTGTTGGGTCTGATGGCAGCTGCGTCCAACGTGATACCTCTTGGCCTGCTGTACATGAGACCCCTACAGTGGTGGCTCAAGACCAAGGGATTTTCCCCGAGGGGCAATCCGCTTTGCACTATCAAGGTCACGCGGCGCTGCCTCCGTGCCTTAGACATGTGGAAGAAACATTGGTTCTTGAATCAGGGCCTGGTGCTGGGAGCTCCTTGTCGCCGTGTGACACTAGCGACGGACGCGTCCCTCACCGGCTGGGGTGCGGTCATGAGTGGCCACCCTGCCCGTGGTCTGTGGAGCGATCGCCATCTAACGTGGCATATCAATTGTCTAGAAATGCTAGCAGTTTATCGTGCACTGAAGCACTTCCTCCCAGACCTGAGAGGTCACCATGTGTTGGTGCGCACCGACAACACATCAGTGGTCTCTTACATCAACCACCAGGGCGGTCTGCGTTCGCGCCCTTTGTACAAGCTGGCGCACCAGATCCTGGTGTGGTCCCAGAACAAACTCCTCTCATTAAGAGCAGTATATATTCCTGGGAAGTTAAATATGGGAGCAGACATACTGTCGAGGCAGGGGCCGAGGCCCGGGGAATGGAGACTTCACCCACGGGTGGTAGATCAGATATGGAGAGTGTTTGGCAGGGCTCAAGTAGACCTTTTTGCGACTCAGGAGACGTCACAATGTCCCCTCTGGTTCTCTCTAGTTCATCCAGCTCCTCTGGGACTGGACGCTATGGTACAGACCTGGCCGAGGCTTCGTCTGTACGCCTTTCCCCCTATCGCTCTGCTTCCGGGAGTTCTGGCGAGAGTACGCCGGGACGGGGTCCGTCTGTTATTAGTAGCCCCGTTCTGGCCGGGCCGAGTATGGTTCTCAGATCTAGTCTCGCTCCTCGACGGCTCTCCGTGGGAGATACCGATCAGGACAGACCTACTCTCACAGGCGCAGGGCACGATAATTCACCCTCGCCCGGAGTTGTGGAAGCTGTGGGTGTGGCCCCTGAGGGGGCACAACTGGTAGCAGCTGGTCTCTCAACTGAGGTTGTGGAGACCCTACTCCAATCCAGAGCTCCCTCTACGAGGAAACTGTACGCCCTGAAGTGGAAGCTTTTCACTTCATGGTGCAGAGACCGCCAGCTAGACCCAGCAAACTGCCCAGTTGGTACAGTTCTGGAGTTTCTACAGGCTAGGCTCTCTGCAGGGTTGACCCACTCTACTCTGAAGGTCTACGTGGCGGCCATTGCGGCCTACCACACCCTTCTCGACGGTCAGTCTTTGGGAAGACACCCCCTAGTTACACGTTTCCTCCGCGGTGCACTGAGGCTGAGACCTCCAGTACGGTCCCGTATTCCCCCGTGGGACTTGGTTGTGGTGTTAGAGGCTATGTGCAAACCCCCGTTTGAACCTATTCAAGATATCTCAGACAGACATCTCACACTTAAAACCTCTTTTCTGTTGGCTATTACCTCTCTGCGGAGAGTAGGAGATCTTCAGGCCCTCTCGATGGCCCCTTCTTATCTTGAGTTTGCACCAGGCATGACTAAAGCGTTCATATACCCTCGAGCGGGATATGTTCCCAAGGTTCCCTCTGTTACACCACGACCTGTAGTGCTGCAGGCCTTCTGTCCTCCTCCCTTTCGGGGGCCCGACCAGGCGAAGCTAAACTGTATGTGTCCGGTTCGAGCACTGGACGCATACGTCCACAGAGCTGCCCTGTGGAGAAAAACTGACCAATTGCTTGTGTGCTACGGTCCCCCCAAGAGGGGTTCTCCTGCTTCTAAGCAGACTATTAGTCGTTGGATAGTCGAGGCTATCAACGTCACCTATGAGTCCTCTGGTCCTCCCCCACTGTCGGGAGCCAAGGCTCACTCTACTCGGGGTATGGCGGCCTCTAAGGCCTTCTTAGCAGGTGTATCCATGCTGGACATCTGCAACGCTGCGGGGTGGTCCACGCCCTCTACATTTGTTAGGTTCTATGGCCTAGATATGCCAGTCACTCCAGGCGCTTCTGTCCTCCTGTCCTGAGCTGTGCTCCTCGGATACACACCAGGCAGGGGTTTGGTAGTCTGGCGGCGTTAGGACTCGTTCCCCAAAGCGCTTCGACGCAGCTCGAGTTCCTGAAGAGGAACGTCTCTAGGTTATGTATGTAACCCTAGTTCCTCGAGGGAACGAGACGCTGCGTCTCGGAGACATACCCCCGGCACCCCTGCCGGCGCTTGCTGGTACTCGAAGCTGACGCCAGCTGCGTGGCACGTGCTTTTATAGCTTCCTGGTCGCTTACGTCACCACGTCGGTGACGTCACGCCCTTCCATTGGACTGATTACACACGATATTCAGAGTCGCGTACGCTGAACGCGTTCCCCAAAGCGCTTCGACGCAGCGTCTCGTTCCCTCGAGGAACTAGGGTTACATACGTAACCTAGAGACGTTTTTTTATTTATTTTTATTATTTATACATTTCTTTTTTTTTTTCCATTTTAATTTTTATTATTATTATTATTATTTTTTTACAATTTAAAAGCAATTTATTTTATGTTCAGGGCCAGATGAAATCAGTTTTATTTTTCCCTGAATTGTTAAATAAAAAAAAAACAAAATCCGGATTTTTCTTTCTTTTTTTTTCTTTTACTTTGTAATGGCTTAATTAAGTTTTAACCATGAAAAAGCATGTCCAATCAATTTAAATCATAAAACTTTAACAATAATTGTTTAAATAAAATTCACAATTTACTGCGTTGGCCTTAAATTTTTCTGGATTTATAATTTAAAAGAAATTTATCATAAAAAAGGTGGTTATCAATTAAAAGCATGAAACAATTTATTACATCTATTTGTAATAAAATAAAAATGTAATAATTTATTTTATTTTTGGCAAACATGCAAATTTCAGCGCTGTAATATTCACAGAAATAAGCCCATGTCGTGATCTGATTAAGTGATTATTGATCCAAAAACGGCCAAATTGTGTAGCATTTGACATTATTCCATAAATTCCATTATTATGAATGGATTCCACAATTCCCACTGTTTTTCCTCTGCACGAAATCAACACAAATGCTTATAGATGCAAAAAAACACTAATTAAACTGGTCTGATGTGAAAGTACATCCCAACTGCAGAAATATGCAAATTAGGCTGCAGACCTAAAGACTCTGTTCTGAATCACTCTCAGGGAGAAATCCTCCATTCATATTACGACAATATTATAGACACTCAGCACAAGTTCTCTGGTTAGCTGGATGAGGAGTTGTACACAAACCAAAGTGTGCAAACATGTGTGACCTCTCGCATCTCTGAATACAAATCATTTCCTGTATAAAGACACTTCAAAACCAGCAAACAGCAGAGAAACTAAAGCACTTCACAGCTCACACTGAACAAAGGTCAAACTGAGTGCACTGCATTCAGGGAGGCAGTGTTTGAGAAGGTCATACACATTAAACACACTGTACTGCCCCCACATGGACAGTTAAACTCACTACAGCTCAATACAGAAGAGAAGGGTGTTGTAAATAAAAGAGATTTATATTACACTTTTGTTTTGTGTTGCATATAACAGTACATCTTTATTTTGGAACTTAAATAAATACAAACCTCAAAGATCCTTCTTTTAAGTTTATATCATGCAATTCTGAGAAAAAATAATAATAATGCAATAATAATAATAATATAATAAAAAGTCAGAATTGTGAGACAAGTTGGTAACACATTGGTTAAATAAAAAAAAAAATTATATATATATATATATATAGATAGATAGATAGATAGATAGATAGATAGATAGAAAACTAACTGAATAAACGAACTGATAAAGACTAAAACTTGTCCTGGAAAATAACTGAAATAAGATTTATTTGAAACATTAAAAAAATGACCAGAAATAAACTGGAAAAACACAAAATTAAACTAGAAAAAAAAATCTAGGCTAATTTTAAAATTAAAATAATAATAATAATATGAAAAAAAAAACAGAATAAAATGACAATTTAAAAGCAAAGTTGACGATAAAAGATCATTCAAAATCTTAATAAAAACTATAATAGTATAAAAATAATACTAGAAAAGCACAACTCTTAGAATAAGGTGAGTTATATTCCTTCAGACTGATTCAGATCAGACATCTTTAACTCTGACGTGCTGAAGGACAGATATGATGTGAGTGAAAGTGTCGTGTGTTAGAAGTCTCTCTCTGGCTCGTTTTCAGCCTTGCATTCTTCTAAGAGTGTAAAAAAGTAATTAGCACCAAACTTCCTCCTCAAATCTAATTAAAAAGCCAAAGCCCTGCAGATATCAGACCTGTAATTAATGAGCCTCAGGAGGTTTTACATCCTCTCTCGTTCTCTGTGTGGTCCATCATAAATAAATATGTATTTTAAAGTAATTACATTTAATCATCTATTATTATGGTTCTAGCCCCTCAATGATGGGGGCTTTCGTTTAGGCAGTAGATTTCTAACCTGCATATTAATGACCTCATTTGCATAAATCTTGTCACTTAATTTTGACTTCTAATTAAAGCCTTGAGTAACTGGTCGTGTGACTCGTTAAACAGAAGCGATGATCTTTCCTGAGCTTATGATGTAAAATCACACACACACACACACACACACGCACACACACACACACACACAGACACACACACACACTCACAGACCACACACACACACAGACACGCACACACACACACACAGACAGGCAGACACACACACTCACAGACAGACCACACACTCACAGACAGACCACACACACACACACACACACACACACACACACACAGACACACACACACACACACACACACACACACACACACACACACACACACACAGACACACACACACACACACATACACAGACCACACACACACACACACACACACACAATTTACAAAAATAGTTGAAAGTTTAAATAAACTAATTTAGTTGATTAACGTTCAGCAAAAATGTGTTAATTTAAATGTAGCTAAAATAAATTGATTGCAACCACTTACCATACATTTATTTTGGTAAATTCAATAAATTATACTTTCAGTGTTCATCCATGTAAAAGAAAGAAAAGTGTTTGAATGAATGCTTGAATGAATGCAAGTCTCTCCGCAGAAGCAGATGCTGAACATGAATATAGAAGTCGATGATGAGTAACTCATAATACAATAGGAAGAAGGAGAGGCAGAAACAAAGAGTTATGATTGAGCTGGAAACCTTAGTTTCTCAATCCAAACTCTATTAAGCAGTAAGATCACTTGAGAGAAAGCCATGCTTTCACTTAAAACCAAACATGTGAATCTTACTCTACTGCATGTTATCTCCAAACAGAGAACCGCAGATAGGGCCCCCTAGAGTGCAAAAGAGGAACTACACACACTCACAAAAAAATAAAAAAGTATTTGCTAGTGACATCATTCATGCATTTAACTGATCTTGTACAATGTGTTCTGCGTTCTCTTGTGGCCCCTGAGGAACAACAGCTTTGTGTCTCACAGGAAACATTTACACACAACTGAAATACACTGTAGACATGACCTTTAACCCCAGACACTCCCTACAACAGATCAGTGCTTCTCCCTTGAGGTGGTCTGTAATGCATTCGTTTTGACCTCAGTGACCTTTGACCTCTGGTGATCAGCACATGCTCTCAATGATGCATCAGCTTTCATGTCTTTTAATAGTGTTTATTTCAAGCTGTTCACATGTTGTATTTCTATTCTATTCTATTACTCGGTGCTCATTATGCAGCAGTGAACTGAACTGATTAAACAGTAAACAAGCGAGTCACTTCATTAAAACAGAACCGAGATCCAGATTATTAATGCTTATATTAAACTGATCAGACACAAATACCATTTATTTTATTTCTTTCTTTTGTGGATTCTGCAATTAAGGTTATTTTTCACTGTGAGCTATTTTTGGCACGATTAGTGTATTTTAAAATAAAACAAAAAAATACTATTTAAAATGAAAAATATAAACAACTGACAACCAACTCACATCTTTTTAACAGTAATAACCGTGTGAGCATCACAATTCTTTTTCAGAAGTCAGTGCTTCAAGTATAAAGGCCAAATATTGCAGTGTGTAAACTGTGTTTAACCTATGTTTTCACTAAAATGCTTGGTTTTGTGTTTCAGGCACACTATAAATAAAGCATCTGAGCACTGATGACTAATGAGAGCTGACAATTACTGACAGACAGAAAGACAAAATGGGAAAGAGTTTTTGGATTTAGGAAAACTGTCACACTTTTAATGCTTTGTTTGGATTCACCATCAGATCATCAACAGGATTTAACAGGACTGAATCTAACAGCACCTTCCCTATAAAGACAAATGTTATCGAACAACCCATACACTGCAAATGTGGCTTGAAGCTTGAAGTTTCCTCATATTTACTGTGACTCTGTTCAGTAAGTAAGGGTTTGTGTGAGACGAGTTGCTTTGGATAAAAGGCTCTCATGAACAAATATTAGTAAATGTTATGCTACAGACCTGAACGGGAGAGATAAAGAACAAACAGCACAAAAACATTAAACACGAATAGAGAGATGATGACGAGTGCTGACAGATGTGTCTATTTTAGAGCATAAATCTGATATCTGTGATCACGAAGGAAACTAAATAAAGACGAGAAATGTGTATTCAGTGCTAGAAAACACACTGAGGAGAAACTGATGAGGAGAAAATGTGTGACAGCAGCTAATCAAATCAAACAGTTATATATTATACATTATGCATATTTATATAGTTGGCCTTAGTAAAGTTTCTTGATCATCTGACGACGACATTTGTGACCATGGAGCTCAAAACCAGTGTCAATTTTTCGAAATTGAGATTTATGCATAATCTGAAAGCTGAATAAATAATATTTCCATTTATTTGTTATGATACAACTATGAGATACAACTATTTGGAAATCTGGAATCTGAGGGTGCAAAAAAAAATTTCATATTGAGAAAATCATCTTTAAAGTTGTTCAAATGAATTCTGAGCAATGCATATTACTGATCAAAAATTAAGTTTTGATATATTTACATTAGGACATATATAAAATATCTTCATGGAACATGATCTTTACTTAATATTCTAATAATTTTTGGCATAACAGAAAAATCAATAATTTTAACCCATGCAATGTATTTTTGGCTATTGCTACAAATATACCCCAGAGACATAAGACGGCTTTTGTGCTCCAGGTACACATTTGTGATTCATTTAAGGTTCACCTAATAGTGAAAATTTGCTGAAATTTTTCACTCTCATATCATCTGAGATGTAGATGAGTTTGTTTCTACATCAGATTTGGAGAAATGTAGCATTGCATCAGTGTCTCTGCAGTGAATGGGTGCCGTCAGAATCAGAGACTAAACTGCTGATAAACATTCTCCAGATGTTAACTGATGGACTGGAGTGCTGTGGATTATTGTGATGTTTTCATCAGCTGTTTAGTCTCTCATTCTGACGGCACCCATTCACTGCGGAGACACTGATGCAATGCTACATTTCTCCAAATCTGATGAAGAAACAAACTCATCTACATCGTGGATGGCCTGAGGGCGAAGCACAGATGCAGTAAACAGCAGTAGAGAATAAAGATCCTCACTAAACTCACAAAATCGAGCATATTTGATTTTAGCAAAAGCAAATTCATTTCAAACATGCACAACATCGTACTGCATGTGCATGCATTATTCATCAACAAGAAACCAAAACAAACTAAATACACAAAAATGAGCATCTATCTAAAAGTGTTTTGTTGCCTTAATTAAAGTTTGAGTTTAAAGTCAGCCTGTTGGAAAGCCATTACGTAAAGCAAAGCCTTTGTGAAATTATTGATAAGAACGATTCTGCATGCATTAAAACAAAATAACTCATTCTTTAAACACATAATTAAATACCATGTACTGTATATACTGTACTGATTCATTGTAAATTGAGTACTCTTATCAAATATTAACGCTAAAAAGTCGCTCCATCAGAAGCAAAGCACTTATATTTCATGTTCGTAGTTTTGTAGACATGGCAGAAGAAGAAGAAAACACACTTTCAAGCCAATAGTTGGCCACATTTTGGTTTTCATGAACATAAGAATAGCATGCATGAATGAGAGCAAGAAATGCTTGATGAATTAAAAAAAAGAAACACGATATTCCATTAAAAACAACTCAATGCAATACACAATTCAGCAGATTATTGGACGAGAGCGCTCAAAAACACTCATGTAAACACATTAATAAAAGAATTGGAGGACAAGATGCATCATGATTCATCAAGAATCATTTTATAACCAAATCATTATCTTCTGAATTGGAGCTGAATCAAATCGTGAGGCAAGTGAAGCTTCACACCTCTATTTTTTTAGCTTAGGGTGTTTAGTGCAACCTTCAATATCAAACACATCTGACACTAAAAGTGTTAAAGAGGTAAAGATCTGGTGCTTTTTCCGCTTCACCTCAACTTAAACCTCACAACAGCAGTACAGAATGAACTTTTTACATCCTCAATTGTTACATCCTCACACCTAAATAAAAAATACACACTTCAGTCTGCCATGGATACAGTCATATACGATATAAAGCACACATATGTCTTCGTAACTATCTGTTTAAAGACAGCAAACACACACACACACACTCAACTATTCCTGTTGCACATCAGGTCAGATCTATGGTGAACTGAACCAGCTGTGATCATCCAATACCATCTGAGAGGAAGAAAAACATGACGAATTTGAGAAGCACACAAGAGATAAGAGAGATGCTGAGAGAAGGCTGAGAAACCGCATATACAGTTATATAAATGAAGATGCAATAAAAAAGAAGATACATCCAACAGCAAATTGCCTGAAGCAGCAATGCATGCATATGAACACTCTGAGCTCAAATGTTATGCCTGGGATAACTTCTGACAAATCACACAAATAAGATTAATACAATTTGTATGTTTATATATTGAGTTAAGCTCATAATTCCTTTTAAACAAAATTTTGTTGCCTTCATAGTGCAGAAAACAAGTCCGACTCCCTATTAGGGATATGCCGATATCAAATTTTCCTGTTGCGATTTATTGCTCATGCTTTTAATATCGCGGTATACGGTATTGTCACGGTACTTTTTTCTTATAACAAAAATAACTGAACATTTAAATACAATAAAGCAATACAGAAAGATATATAAAGTTAAAAGTTTTAGATTAAAGTGCAAAAGAACTATAAAGACACATAGGTATCACTTTACAAAAATACCTAATTAGTTCACCATTAACATTCACAATCAGCAATAGCTACATTTGCTACAGAAGTTATTAAGCTTTGTTAAAAAATACAGTTTTAGTTCGTTATCTCATTCAATAACACATTTGCAATGTTCGATTTGAACAACGTGTTATTAAATATCGTAATACCTAAGCTTAATGAATGTTTAGAAGAATTTTTCATTGGCAGTTTATGTGTTAACTAATGTGAACTAGTGAAGCCCTAATGTAAAGTGCGAATTAACAATAATCAAAACACTTTCAAACAATATCTATGGCATGTTGTCGTCCAGATTGAAATGAAAAAAAAGAGTTTGAAAATAAATAGCCTATTAAGTCTAAATACTTATTTTATACTTAAGTATTTGGCGCTGTGATGAACATCATAGCAAATACACAAATTCTAATGGCTATTTAAATCTATTTAAATGTGTTTTAGAATGTAGTGCAGCTGCCTTATTTATGGAGTTTCCGGGCTGCATTTTCTGCAGTTTAGCGCCATCTGCTGTCAGAGAGTGAATGTGCTTTCTTCTTATGCATGCTTGTTTATATCAGAGCACACAGGCTTCTTTCAAGCAGCATACAGCTGTGTTGTGCATTTCGACCAGTTGATGGGAATAGTATTCTTAAAATACATCTTATATAGTGGAAGGCTGATGAAGTAATGAGATACAGGTGATTGCAATGGGTGCTGGGTCTGGGCAAAGGGTTATGGGAAATGGAGTCCTGGGTTAATGTCAAAGGTAGACGATGGAGTGCCCTCTAGTGGAGCTTGTGTGCACTCCTACTAGAGATAAGCAAGTAAAATAAAAATACATAATATAAAGAAATTAGTTTTATGACCTTGTTTGAAAACATCTCATGAAGTTTAACATTAAAATATGCAAAAATACAGATCGTCTGTCCATCTATCGATCTGTTATGATACACGTTCAAATACTATACAAATACTAATTTGGCACTTTTTCAATAGTGTATTTATTATGTATCTAAAATGAGTTGTACTGTGAGTTTGCACGTGTGGGAGCTGGAATATTTTCATTGACATTAACTTCAGGAGTCTACTCTAATGAAGCACCAGCAGGTGGCGACTGCAGATAAGAGATGACATCTCATCCAGCCTGATTCCTCCAGATGATCTCCGAGACCTGTGAGATATGAGATACTTGCTACATGACAGTTGTACAGAGTACTTCATCCTTAATGTGTATATTCCTCACTGAAATAACATATGCAACGTCAGTGATATTCTAAACATCTGAATTCCCTGTTGTGTCTTACCAGGATTTATTTAAATAGATGTTGTCACCTTCCTTGATCCTGGAATAATCCTGTAAGCCAGTGAAGTTTGGGGTTAATTTGCAGGTGGTAACTGGGATGAGCTATTATCATCATCGTTTCATTTCCCACTGATTTGAGGGGAAAACACACATGGAGCCAGTTAGAGAGAAAGAGAGAGAGAGTAATCAGGTTATCCATCCACTTCACATCCTCGGTTTTAATATAAACGAGGCTCTCACACCTCAGCTCAACAGCTTGTGAAGTTGGAGGCGATTTTCTTTAAGGGATTTCTAACAAGCCTCAGTGCGAACAAGGATAATTTGATCAAACGCAGACTTTTTGCAAGAGCCAATTAAACAGAGTGAGTAAGACTTCACACAATGCGACTACAGAAAAAACAAAACGCTCGGCAAGAACCACAGAAACGCCTCTGTAATCGTTCTAATTGCAAAATCTCCAAAATTAGTCAGGAATGCTAGCTGACGAGGATCTGAATCAGAGAGTGTGTTGGTAAACAGGTGAAACACTGAACAGAAGACTAGACCTAGAGTATCAAACTCATCTACCGTCTGTCTGATGAGAGTTGGTCTTTCTGTGCACATTTCATCATTGCAGTCAGATGTTACTGATGAAATGGAAATAAAAACAGTGCATCTTTCATTTCATTGTTTCAATTATGCAATAGTCAGCTGTGAACAATTTCTTATGGAGCTGGGAATATATATTGAGAAACATAATAATAACAATGAAAAGATCAAAATAATAGAAGAAAACCTTTTAACAATCCAAACAAAATAAAAATCTTACAGTTCAAAAACGTTTCTGTCTGTCTGTCTGTCTATCTATCTATCTATCTATCTATCTATCTATCTATCTATCTATCTATCTATCTATCTATCTATCTATCCTACTAGTAAAAAGTTTTTAGTAATATTTTAAAAAGTCATATTTTTAATGTTTTTTGAAAGAAGTCTCTTCGGCTCACCAAGGCTGCATTTATTGGATCAGAAACACAGCAAAAGCAGTAATATTGTGAAATATTTTTTACTATTTAAAACAACAGTTTTTTATGTTATTATCTGTTAAAGTGTAATTTATTTCTGTGATGCACAGCTGTATTTTCAGCATCATTCCTCCAGTCTTCAGTGTCACATGATCTTCAGAAATCATGAAAATATGATGCTTTTTATATATATATATATATATAATGTATATATATATATGTGTGTGTGTGTGTGTGCTCTTGTTTTTGTGACATATCAGGACACAACTCTGTATAATGACATGGGTATGCCACAGGTATCACAAGGAGAGCGTGACTTATGAGGACAGAACCCATGTCCCCATTTTTCAAAACGCTTATAAATCATACAGAATGAGTTTTTTGGAGAAAGTAAAAATGCACAAAGTTTCCTGTGAGGGTTAGGTTTAGG
This sequence comes from Carassius carassius, assembly GCF_963082965.1. Lineage (NCBI taxonomy): Eukaryota > Metazoa > Chordata > Actinopteri > Cypriniformes > Cyprinidae > Carassius > Carassius carassius. Next base: position 1,923,749 of record NC_081779.1, on the reverse strand, counting down.
TGTAGGGTTGGTGTAGGGCCATAGAATATACAGTTTGTACAGTATAAAAACCATTACACCTATGGGATGAACACACTTTACACAAAAACAAACATGTCTGTCTGTCTGTGTATCTATGTATTTGTGTGTGTATATATCCCAGTCTAGAGAGAGCGTGCATGTGTCTATCCTTCATCTATCTTTAGTGTTGTGTGTCTGCGTGTGTCTGTATGTGTCCTGCAGGCTGTTCTTCACAGACCCTCAGCGGGGGCGTCACATGTGCGCTGGCTGCACTCTCTGCTCAGCGCCGCTAAACGATCCCAAACCGTTCCAAACCATCCCGGGCTGCGCCAAACCAGTACAGAACGCACAACTGCTCCCACATTTGTCCCCACGTCTGTGTTGACGCGCAGGACGCCAAGCGTTGGGTCCGAGCCCCTCGTTCAGCTGTGTACGGGCGTCTGACGTGTTTAAATTAAACAGGCACGCAGGGACGGCCCTGTGTAGGTCCTCGTAAGGCCTCGCACACAGATGTTTCTCAGGCATTGTTATCCAGAGAGCACAGATAATTGGTTTCCTCCTGGATGGCACGGGTGATGCTGTTGCCAGTGTGTGTGTGGGGGGGGGGTTTGGGTGTGGGTTTCGGCTATTAGGGTGTATATGTGTGCGTCTGCTGGTTGCTAGCATATGCCAGCAGCCGCTTCCTATGGTTTTACAATTTTAGCACATTAGCAGGCCGCGACGGGTCGGTTCACCTCCGTCCCGCCGTACAGTGCTGTATTCTTCATGGTTTGCATCAGAATCACGATGCTAACTGTGTCCTGTGTAGCCAGTTTCCACCTGAACATCTCTCTCACTGAGACACAGATGGCAGAGACAGACTCTGGAGCAGGGCTTTAACTGGGGTGTGATGGATGGAGAACCTCCACTAGAGGGCAGTTCATGACCTGGCTTCGGATGTAGACCTGAGCCCTGACCTGAAGACTGAAAGATGGAAGGACCGAGAGGTTCATCAGACTTCACTCAGGAGACAGAAGCAAACTGTTCCTGCTCTGGAGACTGAATGGGATCTCACTGCATTCAATCAGATGTTTCTTATAAGAGGCCTTCAAAAAATAAAAGAAACCTAATTACAGTTACAGTTATAAAGCTGCGGTTGGTTCTCAAAGATTTCGACTCAAAGCCGTTGAGTGTTTTATAATATTAACCAAACTAGTGTCAATATAGGTCAATTAATTAACCAGAATTCAATGTGTGATTTCAGGTGTGTCAAGAAATGCGAGTTGTTAAATGAAAACAATAGTTATTGAGGATGTATCAATTGTTTTTTTAGACTGTTTTAATATATTCTTATTATTAATACTTTTACTGGTAATAATAATAATAATAATTATTATTGATCAGTGTAAGGAGTGTCGATATAGGTTCATTAACCAAAATAAATTTTTAGAATTGCAGATGTTTCAAGAAATGTATGTTCCTCAATTAAAAAAAAAAAAGTCAATGAAGATCTTTTTTTTTTTTTGACTGGTTGTTTTTTTTATCCGCATTTAAATTCAATTTGAATATTATTATTCTTCTTCTTATTATTATTTTTATTATTATTATTATTAGTGTTGGATGTGTAAATATAGATCAATTAATTAACCACAATTCATTTTGTGATTTCAGATGTTCAAAAAAAAATGTATGCTCTTCAATAAAACAATAGTTATTGAGGGGCAAAAAAATATGATTTCAGTGGGTTTCATTGATTTATTAGTAGTTATTGTTTTCGCAAGAGGAGAAACGGATGTCTTGATTCACAGAAGCCTTCATTTGCTCTCAATTTCATCTCTCCTCTGTATAGGATGAACCTTCACAGACAGGACATGTTTACAGCAGGCGAGAGCAAAGCCGAGGGTTAGATTCGTAGATATGAAATACCTAGATGTCACATTAGCAACTGCTCTTAATTAGGGCGATAGATCAGACGCGTCTGCCATGTTGGAAAGGTCAAGATCTGCTCATAACATGTGAAGTGACACAAGCATCAAGCTCGTCACGTCTCAGTCTCAGTCTGTGTTGTTACTGCAGTTTTACCGGTTGGTTAGTGATTACAGACGATGACGTTTTAAAAAGAGAGCCGCGGTTTCAGTAACAAGCTCATTTTCTCAACAAGTAGCATCACAGCTTGCATGTCACATCGTATTGCACAGTTTTGCTCTTGAACAATCATCAAACACACCCTCCTCCAGTATTACTCTCTCCATCCAGAAGAACTGAGAAGTGGGATTTATTTCACCGAATCAGATGATTCACAGTTGTTCAGTCCATTTGAATCGTTCGGTTCAAACTAAAGATTTTTTATTAATTTGAGTCATCAATCAGTAGTGTTCACAAATGTATATGTTTTTATGTGTAATATGCATTGTGTATGTGTGTATAAACAGTGCATATCTTTAAATTCACATGCATTTACACGTTATATAACAATAACATTTTATATATGAATTTTTAAATAAGTCTTTTTTTCAATAGCTTTATAACACTTTTTTAATTGTGTGTTTTCTTTTTTTTTCATTTCATTTTTCTCAAATTCTCATTTTGTTAAAGGATCTGATAATTAGCTAATATATACACACACAAATAAAATTTATAATATTTTATAATATAAAATAAAATAATATTTTTATATTTTTGTTGCGTTTACATTGAGTATAATAATAATTTATTTAATATAATTAAATTTAAAATTATATTTAAAAAATATATATTTTAGTCATTTTACTGTATATTTAGATGTAGAATATATTTATTTATTTATAATATATTTTAATAAAATCTCATACTTTTTATACTTTTATATTTGAGTAGCTTGTTGTATAGCATAACTTTTTCAAATGTATAGTTTGATATTAATCTACTCCAGAGCTTGCAAAACTTGGTCAACTACAGCACTGATGGGCACGTAATATATAACAATCACTGGGTTTCTGTGTGCATCTGTGTGGATGCCCAATGCTTTATTGTGTGTGTGTGTGTGTGTGTGTGTGTGTCTTAATCAAATCCTCTTGACTCATTTCTGTCAAATCCATCCCATGCTGCTGTGACTCAGACTCCGCCTCCGGACCATGTGACTGACAACACACTAGAACAAACAGAGTTCACACACACACACACACACACACACACATACACCGAGGCCTGTTCGGACCATTAGTGTTTTCCACATGTGAGTTCACAGCTCTGAATCAAACTGACTCATCTGCATTTACATGTAAAAACACAATATCCAGAAGAACAATAACTGTCTTTAGATGATAAACCAGTCACTGTGAGTCTGTCTGTGGGCTGATGACATCAAACAGTCCTGCAGTGAGAAACGCTTTATTAAAACTGCTTTGAACATGTTTTTATAATGTGTCTATAGTTATTACTCAATTACTCATCCACATGACCACATCTATCTATGATAATAAAAATATGAAATGTAAAATTAAATATGTAAAGTATACAGCTAATATAGAATTAATAATATAAATTAAATAATATAATAATAATAATAATAATATAAAAAAATATTTTATAAATATTTAAAATTATATACTTATGTATTGATTTTAATTACAATATAAATTAATATAAAAGTATACAAAAATATATGTATATTTAATAAAAAAAAATAAAGCTATTATTATATTTACAATAAATTAATACATTATCAAATATTTCAATATATGCAATGAAAAATGTCAAAATATATAGTATATACAAATAAAAAGTATTTAATATTTTATGCGTATTAATATATGCACATGCTTTCTATTGTGTTTTTTTATTTTTATTTCCATGACACTTTAACATACACATGTAGTCTCTCAATTAATATGAGCTCATGAAAACAAGAAATATATATTCCCATCATTTCTACAACTAATCTTTAGGTTAAAACAAGTTCCTGTCAATGTTATTTGTTGGCAGCCAATGTGTGTGAATATGTGCTTGTGTGTGTGTGTGTGTGTGTGTGTGTTGGGAGGGAGGGAATATTGTGTTATTTTGAAAAAGCTCATTAGTGATGATCCAGTATATCAGGGTCCTTGTGTGTGTGTGTGTGTGTGTCACAGTCATTCATTCATTAGCTGTATTTCCTCTAACAAGGTCGTTTTGTGATTTAGCATATATATATATATATATATATATATCTCACAATTATTCAGAGTTTGTGAGTGTTTCTCAGAGCAGCTACAGGTCGTGTGATTGTGTGTGTTACTGTAGGAGTGTGTGAGGTGTGTGTAGGCACTGTGGAGAACACCTGATTGTGTGTGTGTGTGTGTGTGTGTGAATGTACTGTATGTGTGTGGCTGGGTGGGAGCTATAGTTTGAGTATGCATGTGCATGGCCAAATTTATTAAAAACTTATACAAGTGCAAAAATAAAGTCCATAAATGTGTCAATGTCATCATAAACTAGAAAGCAGGTTGTTATAAATATATGTGTTCTAATGGTGAGGATATCAGTGATGCATGAATTACACAAATGTCTTTCATAAAAAAATAATCTTCTCACAATTACACTTTTATGTTAGTTGATGACGTTAAACACTCTGAAGACAATTCAATTTAGAATAAGAACAAAAGGAGTTTTTACAAAGAAAAAAAAATACACATAATTATAATATTTCATATATATATATATATATATATAAAATATTTTTAATAGAATATAATTATATTATAATATTAAATGTATTATAATTTGCATTGAATTAAAATAAAATACCTAAATATATAATCATACAAGCATTTGTGCATTAATTATACAAAATGCTTTATATTATAATTAAAATTAAATACATAATTTGTATTATTAAATACACAAATATATATTTACACATGTATATTTAAATGTATTATATAATTCCCAAAATATATTAAATGTATTATTAGAACAAAAGATATAATTTTACATATTTCATAGTAAAATAATAATAAAAACAAGAGGAGCAAGAGGTCATAATAATGCATACAAAATATCATCTCTAGTGTCATGCATTGTGAAGAAAGATGCAAAAAAAAGCACCTTACAATAAAGACATTTGACAGATTGTTGGGTTTGCACTGCTTGAACAACACAAGACAACTGTGTTTGTGATCAGGTGACACTTTTAATGTGACGGCATCAGACATGTCTAAGAGTGCCTAGAGTCCTGACCTGATGTGAGGTCAGAGGTCAGCGTGTTCAGCTCGTGTTTCTGCAGTGTGTTCAGCTGCTCTGCTCTCTCTCTCTCTCTCTGTGTGTGTGTCTGCTGGTGTCAATGATAAACCGACCACAGATTCGCACCCATTCTCTCTCAAACACTGCTCCTGTGAGCTCTTCTAACTATAGCTAAACCCTCGCAGATGTGTCAAAACTGATTAAAGCCCCTGCACCGTTTGCCACCAGCCGACAAACTTCATTAAATGCTGCAGTTTTGCCTTCGACTGCTAATCTACATCAGCGTCACGCATCACGCTTTATTTTTATATAGTACATGTTCGATTAACTTGTCCAAATGCTGTAAATAAATATTGTATTATTATGCATCTTTTCAACTTTTCTTGAAAGCAATTAATTTTTTTAATCCTATTTTTATTCTTAAATGTATAAATGCTATCAATTATAAATATAAAATTAGCATTTATCATTTTTGTTTAATATTTAATTTACTCTCATTTCATAGCTTGCGAGGGATGTGAGAAAAATGCACCTCTTCTAAAAAAAAAAAAAATATATATATATATATATATATATATATATATATATAAAATAAAATAAAAAATATAGACTATAATTTATCATTTTTGTGGAATTTTTTTACTTTCAATGTACAGAATAGCGGATGTTTAAAAAAAGAATAAAAAAAGTATTTAATTTATTTTATATATATATATATATATATATATATATATATATATATATATATATATATATATATATATATATATAATTGAAATACAATAAAATTATGTACATTTATCATGATAAATTAACTATATTTTAATTATGAACAATGTACACACACATAGTGGGTGTTTGAATGGGATGTGAGAAAAAAACACCTTTCAAACTTTCAAAAGAGTTTCCTACACGTTTAACTGTGACAGATTCCTGCAGCAATAATGATGACTCCAATCAGGCCTAACAAGCTTGAAGAAGAGAGAATCGGTTCTGTTTTTGCCCATCCGTGCAGCGCTGCGACCGCATGTGTGTGAGTAGGTGTGTTTGTGTGCATAAATGATTGGGTTTATTGCAGGTGATTTCACAAGTGTGTGTGTGAGAGTGTGTGTTAGTGGTGAAACTGTTATCTAGATGCATGTTTGTCTGTCACTTTAATGCAATAAGATTCATCACACAAAAATAACAAGCAGCAATATGAACCTGAATGAGTGTGTGTGTGTATGTGTGTCTCACAATAGGAGTTTAACGATAATGACCAGCTAACATGTGAAACTCTAATAGAGTGGCAGTGTCAGAATTACCAGGGGACAACAACAGTGTTTGTGTGTGTGTTCACAGTAGATTTAGTAATGATAGTAGTCTCAAACGGACACTACGGAGAAATAATTCCCCAAACACACGTGAAGGAGAGGTGTAAATTAAAGTAAGGTTTTTCCTCTCAGATTGGAGAAACACACAGTTCAGTCTCTGAGAGGATCTGGTCATTCTGCTCTGCGCTTTTCAATGTCAAAATGCTTTATTTCCAGAGAGATGGAGATACACACAAGTCTTTTACTCTATTTTAATATTTTCCTTTTAAATATATTGAATTTGGTTTATATATATATATATATATATATATATATATATATATATATATATATATATATATATATATATATATATATATATATATAAAATTTTTCACTTTAATTGTTGTTAAACTTTTTTGTTTTTATTTTGTGTTTGTGTTATTTTTAAAAATACAGTTATATAGTTTATTTATTAATTTTAGTTATTTTAGTCATTTTAGTCCTTTAGTATTTTATCATTAAAATTATATATTATAAAATTGTATAATAAATTATATATTATAAAAAATGTTATATATTAAAATTTAATTTATAAATAGCTACTACAGCTACTACAAAAAAAGCTACTAGAAAAAAAATACAATATACATACAATTTTATAATATATAATTTTTAAAGACAAAGGTATATATATATATATACCTTTGTCTTTATAAATTCATTGTAGATGAAAAAAAGTAAATAAAATGAAAAGTCTATATGTTTAAATATCAAAGATTAATGTAGGATTTATTGGTTAATATAATCTTGCCTGATAAGGTTTAAAAAGAAAGATACCTCTTCACTATAATTTCAATTAAGGTGTTGGTAGGTTTATTGTGTGTATTTGTTATTTTTTTAATTTATTTTTTTTCTTCGTGCTTTAGTACAAAACTGAGAAATGTTGAATTGGCAAATAGCTGAAACATACGTACATTCATACATACATACATATATATATATATATATATATATATTAATAATTGAATACCCCTGTTTTAACTGAGCCAATCCATCGTACACTACAGGATATGAGGGATTGCGATGTGGTTGCTAAGGTGTTGTGAAATGTTGCTATGCGGTTTGTTACTGTATCACTCAGTAAAGTAACAACACACCTTTTCTCAACAACTCACGTGACTGTCTTTCATAGATATTAATATTCTGATAGCTAATACAAAAAAAAAACATGTATAAATGACCTTGGACAGCTAAGGTCAAAGGTCAAAGGATCGAGTGCAGGCTTTAAAAGGTCAAATCGTGAGACAGAGACAGCAGAATGGTGAAGTGTGATTTCTCAAATCTACTGTAGATAGAGAGTGGCTCAGTTTACCTCAAGTCACTTCACTCCTGAATCACTGAACATAAAAACTATTGCATAGCGTATGTGATGTTTCGAGCATGCAGACTCTTCATCAGATAAATGTCTGACTTTACATTCAAATTTTTTACACATGGTCACATTACATTTACATTTATGCAGTTAGCAGACGCTTTTATCCAAAGCGACTTACATTGCATTCATGCTATAAATTTTGTTTTTTTTACCAGTATGTTTGTTCCCTGGGAATCGAACCCACCACCTTTTGCACTGCTAACGCAATGCTCTACCACTCAGCCACTCAAAAAAGTTTTTGTTTACATAAAATATATGTATATACTGTGTATAATTACCGTATATATATATATATATATATATATATATATATATATATATATATATATATATATATAATACTGTATGTGTGCGTGTGTGTATGTATAGTAATTTTATTTTAATGATATAAAATCACATTTAATTAATACAAAGCATCTATTTCACATGTTGGAGCTCATGAACTTTGTCAACTTCAGTGTATTGTTCTTCCTCAGTGTCACTACAATACTTTTCTCTTTCTTTTGTTATTAAAGATTATCACAAATCCTATCATTCTTTACTCATCCACTTGTTGTTTCAAACCTGTACGAGTTAGTTTCTTCTGAAGACCGTCTGAATAGCGTGTAGCCAAACAGTTGCCACTAACTTCCACAGTGTTTTGTTTTGTTACCAACGTTCTTCAAAACATCATCTTTTGTGTTCGACAGCTGAAAGAAACAGGTTTGGAGGAGGACGAGTAAAGGTTGTCAGGATTGTCGTTTTGGGATGAGCTGTCCCTTTAAAACATGAGGTTTTGTGAAATCGGATGATGAAGGATGGCTCTTGATGGTTTGTCCGGTCTCTTCGAGGTACAATAATCAAGATATGTGTGAGACGGTCCCTACAGGCCTGGACAGAGCCTGTGTCAAACACACTCCGCAGAAATGGGTGTGTGTGCTAGTGTATACGTATCAAACCCAGGATTTAATATAGCTATTATTCTTACACAGAGAGGCCAAACGAATGTTTGCAAGAACAGAGAAAGTGTGTGCGTGCATGTGTGTGAAAAGCGTCATTAGAAAGTGTCAGAACTGCCTGGGGCCACATTGGCTTTACACAATGATCAATTCTGCTGCTGAAAAGAGGAGGAGACACACACACACACACGCCACCCGCTGCTTTAATTACCAGTGTCTGTCCTCCCTTTACCAGTGCGTCTATACTCCATCTGAAAGCGCGCCGCGAGAGGAGGCAAGAAAGAATGGCCGAGCGTGAGAGAAAGAGTCCAGTAGACGAACCCAAATGCTCATTAACGAATGATAATCTGCTTTCGCCCTCATAAAGAGCCACATGTCAGTGTATTGAGAGGCGATCCGCCCACTCCATCTCGCTCTCTTTCTCTGGACTCATAGCCGCGGGGTTGAACATGTGTCATCTGATGTAAACACGGCCCGAATGTGCTACCTGTGCTGGGCTTTACAAATAAATCAAACCTCACGCAGTGTTAACGTTGAGTGTGTGTCGCTCTGCAGCGTTTCAGTGATTCCTCAAATCACATATGCTGTTGAAGGAAACAAAACACCCTTACAATCATTAAACAACATGTTACAGTCCTTCACATTCGCTTAAAAAAATGATAATCTAGTAAAGTTGCATGTTCTGGTGCTTTAATGAAGCCAGGAACCAGAACTCTGATCTACTGAACCCATAATGAGACCTAAAGATCATTTTTAAATCAAATCTTGATTAAAGATAGTCAGAAAAAAAGAAATGAAGGAATAAGGAATCCTTATTTATAATTGCCTTTTATTTAAAAAGTAAGAATTCTAAAAATGTTGCATTAATAATACAATTATTTAATTGTGCTTATAATATATGAAGAGTTTGGTTCCAAAATGCGATAAAAAAAATGTATGCAAATATTTGTATTATATATTAAGAATTTAGAATATATTACTATTAATTACAAAAAAAAATTTAAAGTGATTATATATATATATATATATATATATATATAATACAATTACTATTTTCAATATATACTTTATATTTTATTTACTTAATTATTTAATTTGTTTTTAAGTACAAAGCAACTTTTGAAACTTTTGAGTTCTGTAAATTGTGTCAAATTCATTGACAAGCTGGTGTTAGTACAGCAGCCCATGGGACTTTTCTCTCTTTTTTACTGATTATAAAGTGAAGTTGTGCGCAGTTCTTGTCACGTTTGTGTGATGCTGAAGCTCTCTCATGTCTCTGTTTGAGCATGCGATCTGTGACACTGCTGTTACTGGAGTGCAGTTGTGGTCGTGAGGGCAGGAAACATGCACGTTTAGTTTCAGCCTGTCCCAAACTACAAGAAAGCAAAAAAACAAAAAAACAAATCACGTGCCTTACTGACAACTAACTCACCACTCTCACTGCAGGCTGAAGAAACTGACTCAATACAACACTACTTTCTGTTTCACTCTCAAACCATCAGTCTTATGCACTGTACACAAAATGTACATTCAATATGCTACTGTACGAACCAACACACAGCAATCACAACCAAATCACTAGAAGATCTGGTGTTTCTCTCAGACACCAATGAGGTCAATGCAAAGTAATGCTTGAATCCCCAGCTTCTCAGATGTTTCTCATCAGAACAAAACCACAATAATGCCACATGTAAGAGATCTCAACAATGTCTCAAACTCTTCTTTCACACACACACACACACACACACACACACATATAAATATATATTTTTTTTTTGTTTTACTTTGTTTTTAAGATGAATATAAGCAGCTCTATTAAATTGCGTCTTTTTAATTATCCTAAACAATACTACGACAAAGATTTGAGGAAAAAGTTGATATCAATAGAATATAACTGAGAGCTCCTGAAAAATGAAAGATGCCATTTGAACATTTATTTAGCGGTGAATAAACATCATTGATCGTTGTTTAATTTTGTTTTTGATTTTGCAAATCAAATCAGAGTTGATAGTCACTGGATTAAACAATTATAACGTTTATGAACGTAAACACACCAAATATTTGCTTTTGTTTTTTTATGTATTTTATTATTATTATTATATTAACATATACATTTATAATTTTTATAATTACAAATAAAATGAAACTATAAAATACATATATTTTTATATTTTTTCATATTTGTATTATTATAATTTAACCTTTTTACAACCATTTAGTATTAAATCATGTTTTAATTAATGTTTTTTATTTATCTTTATTTTTTTACTGCAAACTGTTCAACCACATTTCAACATTGACGGTTGGTCATGGGTCGACCAAGAAAACATCTTCCTCTGGGAATATTACATTTGAAAGATATCATCATCACATCTTTCTAATTAAAATTAAAGGTTCCAGAAAGTGTTGATCATAGGAGAACGTTTGGAGTTCTTCAGTAAACCACATATGTACTTAGAGGAACCCAGGAGGCTTTGGTACTCGAGATGAACTCGATGTGAGAGTCAGTTAGTCAAAAAGATGAAAATAAATCTGAATAAATGCCATCTCTACTGTTGACCTCTGATACAGTGAAATCTGACTGCTACTGTCATAATATATTGTTGAGAATGATTATGGGCTGAGAATCGTGTTAAATGAGCTAAAGATTCGCGGCTAACAGAGGTGCAGCGTTCTGGAAAGTGTGCATGTGTCTGTTCGCAACTCAAGACGTCTTGGGTCTGTGGCTTGTCCTGCAGAAAAGTAACACTTCAGCTCAGAAACTCACAGTTCTCACCAGAACGCTCAAAATAACTTGCCTGCAGTGCTGGAAACAGAAAACACACACATGCAAATGTGCTGAATGCTCACCAATGCATGCAGACAAAAGATAAAAAACAAAAATAGTCCAACAAACTGAGTTTGGGATTGAGATGGAAGGGACGAAAAAGAATATGAAGAGCAGATAATGTAAACAGTTGTGACAGTGCTAGTGAATTGTGTGTGATTCGTCATGCAAGCTGCTATTTTTGAAATGGTTAGTTATGTAACATCACTGAATAAAGCATTTACAATAGTTTTAGTTTTTTACGTTTGCTGAAGAAAATGTGAGTGGATTAACCCATGCTAAAGTCAATGAAGCAATGCTGGGTTTTTCGGCGGTGCGTATCCCAAAAGCATCATTAGCCAACTATGGTTGCAAGTTCTGTTGTTAAAGTTCAACGATTCAGTGTTTCCCAAAACCATTGTTCAAGCGAACATTCGCAAACTTATGTGGTAGGAACTACAGCTTTCAACCTGTGGTAAGACGTTTGGACTTAAATCAATTATGCTCTTGGACACAATAAGCAAGCTAACATGTAGTGCAATCTACATCTTCCATTCTATTAAAATATATATACGTTTCAATCTATACATTTAGGTGCGTCCTCAATAGGCGCCATTTTTGAAGCATAAATGTCTAAGGGAACCCTGGAGTATGACGTAAGAGGAAACCCGCAAAGAATCAAACATCAAATAAAGGTTAAAGGACAGGGAACAAAACATAGTCAATTAGTCATCAGGGGCCTTGTTCAATACAGCAGCATCTCAGAAATCTTGAATCAATTAATTAGCAGTTATTACTCCACCAAATGCGTCTGATGTCATTAACAACGGCCTTAAATTGTTAAACTAATGTGGAGATGCGACCATGTTCATAAAGCACTATAGAAATAAAATTGACATGGTTGCTAGGACTTTGCTTTTTGCTACAGTAGCTATGGTGTTCTGGGTGGTTTCTAAGACTACAGTGCTACAGTGTACAGTTGCTACGGTGTTCAGGTTGTTTGCTAGTATGTTTGTACAACGTTTCTTTTTTGGTGTTTTTTTTTTCAATTTCAAGCTAATTTAATCTACTCTTAGGACTCTGTGATATTGTGGATCTTTAAAGTAAGTCTGCTGGATCTGTTCTAATCACAGTGAGCACCAGTAACAGTGCTGCTTGACTTCATAAAATGATGCCAGTAATAAAGTAATTCACTGTGTGGATTTGTGTGTGTTGGTTAGGCCCCTGCTGCCCGTGTCCCTCGCTGGCACTTGTGCATTGGCACCGAGGCATCAGGCACCCCCGCCGGTCTGCCTGGCATCTCTGCGGCCCCTCAGGGCTTGGTCAGCACCCGGGTGGGAGTATTTCCAGTCCCTGAGGCGGACACAAGTGGGAGGGTCCTGCTCCCTGGGGAGACACCAGAGAGCCAGAGTCCAGCGCAAGACAAACCCATCTGCCCTAGAGAGCATGCCCACCACACACACACATACACACAATGCCACCACAATGGAAACCAACTGCTGTCCTACTAATCCATCTCATTATTTTTACTGCATATTAAGGTTTTTCAGTGGGAGCAGCTTCAGTCCTGAATCTCAAAAATAATATAACCGGGTCAAAGTCTGAATCTGAAACAATATTAGGTCTTTTCAATAATTATTGTTGATAAGCCCAAAGTATACTTTGACTGTTTGAGTTTCATAATTGTCCGCATGACAATTCAGAAGTAGCTGCACTATGTGTGCAGCCCAATTTTTGTGTCTGTACAGACAGGTTGTGTTCAACACTGCGGACACAAAGTGAATGTTGAGACACGTTCACTAGTTGGCACTTTGTATGTGTCAAACTCATTCATCCATTATTGAGTATATACTTTAAAAGCAGTACAGACATGACTGTGCACTAGACGGAGTGAGAGCGTGGAAAAAGTATACCCAAGCCTTTAGGTAGGTTGTAGCCCAAAGTTTACTTTGGCCGTAAACATTCCTTTATGGTCAATAAACTGTCCACATAATTTTTGTCATGAGAAGTGTCCATGGACATCTACACACACCATTTGCTTGCAGCAAAATTCTTGTGTCCACGCAAACGTCTTTGTACAATAACACAGGCATGAGGTGAAAGAGAAGACAGAAGAGTCTACTAGGTGTTACTGCACGTGTCAAACTAGTCCTTCTGCACTCATCCACGGTAGAGTATACTTTAAAAGCTGTGTGGACATAGCTGTCTGCAAGAATACAGAAAAAGAAGTATACATGGGCCTTTAGGTAGACTAAAGTCCAAAGACTACTTGAGCTGTCCGCGTTCTGCGATGGTCTGTCTGATGCAATATTTGTCGTCAGAATTGTCTGTGGATGTCCATGTACATCGTCCACATGCAGCCCATTTTTTGTTTCCACACAAAAGGTCAGCGAGGTGAATGTTGAGACAGAACACGTCTACTAGGTGGTAGTGTGCATGTGTTGCAGTGTAGTGTAGTGTGAATGTCCATCTGTGCTTATCCATGGCTTAGTATACTTTTAAAGCTGAGCAGAAACTACTTTGTATGAGTCGAACTGGAATGTGGAAAAATAATTATGCTAAGGCCTGAAAGTATACTAATAAATTCACTATGTATACCAAGTATGCAAAAATTTCACAGTCATACAAAATCGACAGAGGGACCAGAATCAAATCTAAGGAACAGAAGATCAGAGACGTGAGGGAGGTACTTGCTGACAAAAAGTGAAACACGACATGGGAATCACCAAAACAAAACTGTGTGCATGTTGGAAGGTGTCACCACAGGGGCTCCTGTGTCAACTCTTTGCCCATCACCACCAGCAGAAGTAATCAAACTTTATCTGTGCAGAACACTATATAAATCATCAGATTATACACATCCAACTCTGGTTGCTAGGGCGTTCAATCTGGTTGCTAAAGGATTGCTAGGTAGTTGCTAGGGTGTATAGTTGCTTGGACGCTGTTTAAGGTGTTCTGGGTGGTTGCTAGGGCATTGCTATGATGTTGCTACTGTAGATTGGCTACTAGGGAATTGATATACATTTGTTAAGGTGGTCTGAGTGGTTGCTTGGATATTACTAGAAGGGATTTCTGTGTGGTTGCTAGGATGCTGCTGGGTGTTCTGGGCATTTGGTTGGCAGTTCTGCTTGGTTGCTAGGGCAGTGCTATCCAGCTGCTAGTGTCTTCTGGCTGGTTGCCAGGCTTCCACTAAGTGGTTGCAAGGATTTCTGTGTGGTTTCCAAGATACGAGTAAGGTATTCTGGGTGGTTGCTAGGGCACTGCTTTGTTGTTGCTAGGGTGTTCTGAGTGGTTGCAAGGGAATAATTTGATGCATTTACTATGGTTTTCTGGGTGGCTGCAAGGGCAAAGCTTTGTGGTTGCTAGGACAGTGCTAGGGTTTTGCGTGGTAGTGAGGATGTTGCTATACAGTTGATAAGGCATTTTGTAAGGTTTCTAGGATGCTGCTAAGGTGTTCTTGGTGAGGTTGCTAGGGCATTGTTATATGTTTATCTAGGGTCATCAGTCTTGTCGGTAGGGCACTGATTCAGCTGCCAGAACCAATTCTCTCTGCACTAGAGAGCTTATAAAAATGAACATCCTCATTTTGTTGGTTTGTGGCTTTGTTGCACAATTTGATCTAATAATTGTGTGGGTCAGGTTCTCATGAAGGTGCGACATAAAGTGGGAGAGAAAGAGGAACGGTGAACGAGAAGTGAGTCTGTAAGACGCCATAAGCGGCAGAGCAGTTACAGGCCCTCAAACACACTGTGATATTAAGAGAGGGTGAAAAACCACAACACACACTCTCTCTCTCATTCTATTTCATGCAAACAGGCTATAAACTGAAATCTCATTCAGACAGTGCATAAATAGACCAGTATATACACATGCATATACTGACAAACTTAAAAATCCTTAAAATATCAGCTCAAGTGTCTGAAACTCTCACATTTTAATCTTGGGGGTCTTTGTGCAGGTTTATTTACAGTAAATTACACTTTACTTGATATTTGCGATTTAGGGCTGGAACAAATGATTATTTTGATAATCATGATCTAGATCACACAAACACAGACACAATGCCTGTGTTAATCTACTCATACAGTCACACTTATAGGGCCCTATCATACACCCAGGGCAATGTGGCGCCAGGCCCAATACAAGTGTTTTCTGCTAGTTTCAGCCCGACACAGTTGTCGTTTTCACGTCCTGCTGCACGTTGTTTAAACAAGTATTATTAAATGTATTATTATTATTAGATTTTCAGGAGGGCACTAAATACTGGAGTGTTGAATTGCAGATCTGGTGCAAACATCCATATAGCTATGATCAGATGCTTTCTTAATTGCCGTTTTCTCACCGCTGTCATTTTTGTCATGCTTTTTTGTTTTGGTTATTGAGAGGAAAACGTGCAGCATATATTTACATATTCATCAAAATACGTCTGTCAGCAGTCGAGATGTTCACTAACAGTACATCGCTACATGTCTGTATTGAACTCCTTTTACAAAGAAGCGAAGAACTAAAAAGAACTTTGCCATGAGTGTATCAAGGCTTTCACACATGATAGCATTTTTTGTTTGCATTTTTGTAAAAACTTTCCAACACTCTACAGGTTTGGTTTCATTCAAACTTCTCATAGCATGCGTTCTTAGACTGCATGAGGGCTGAATTACAGTTTTGCACAACAGCGCCACACTGGTCAAAACGCGTTACTGCAGGTCCCTAAAATGACATGATATGAGATCAAACGACTATTCGACAACAAAACTATTTGTCGATAATATCAACCAATCTTTCCAGCCCTATTTGCGATCTAGTGAATCACACAATAACTTTTAAGTGTGGCTCGAGTGTCCAAACACTTTGAGGCCTGTGTGAATTCACTTAATGAGCAGAAGTCTGTGTGTGTGTTTCATGTAAAATAGCATCGCAGGAGTCTTTGTGAAGGTTTGTTTGAGAGCCGAGATGCTCAATGGATTCAAAACGTCCTTCTGTGCGTTAAACAGCTGCTGAGAGACCTGCAGAGAACACACACTCACATCTAATTCATTAGCATAGATAAATGAGATCAGCTCTGGCAGAGCAAACAACACACACACTCACTGAGCTCTAAATCAGTCCTCCATTCAGCAAAGTGACCCTTTCTACCCCCTGAAAGTGAGTTCATTTGCCCCTCACACACTCTTTCAGTCTTTTTTCTCAGTGAGTGGTTCGTGAAAGCTTCGTTCACGTCCAGGACTGTTTGACAAAGGCCTGTATAAACAAACAGCTGTGAAAACCAGTCAAATCGCACATGACGCTCCTCAGCGCTGAGAAACGCTGATCATATTTACTGACAGGAGATGCTTTCATATTTACAGTAGGTTTAAAGGTTTTCAGATGTTCGAATCTGTTTGAGAGGCCTTTAAATTGATTTATATTCTGTTAGCCGTGTTGTATAAAAGCATCTGCTGAGTGAATAAATGTATAATATATATCTATATCTCAGTCTATATTGCATATAAAAACTGAAATTGATATAAACTGATTTATATTGGACTTGACGATATTTCTAACTATTGTTTTACCTAAAAAAATAAATAAATAAATAATAATAATAATAATAATAAATAAATAAATATATATATATATATATATATATATATATATATATACATTATTTATTATTATTTATATATATATATAAGCAATATTTCAGTCACTGTATTTTTATTTATTTATTTTTGATGATATTTGGTTATTTTAGCATTGTTCTGATGCCGTATTATTTGTTGTTGTTTCATCTATAGCTATCTTTATTGCATATAAATATAAATTTATATTGACATGAACTTGTCTATCTATCTAAAATATAAATGTAATGTAATGTGTAAAATGAATGTCTTAATATGTATTATTGTTGTTTTTTTTCTTTGCTTGAAATAAACTTACTACTACTACTACTAAAAGGCATCCTTTCACCCATTTAAAAAGAATATTTTTTTTGTGACTCTGTTCTGAAGCCGTTTTGTTCATTCTTATTTTATCTCTATCCATCTTTATCGCATATAAATATCAATTTATTTAGCCTTAAAGTGATTTATATTTGGCCACTAAAACATTTCTATCATTTTACTCGAAAGATGCAAAGCCGTCAACATTTCCGTCATTCAAAAACAATCATTTTTGATATTTTGAGGGGTTTTTTGTGACTAGCTGTGTTCTGATGCCATTTGTTCTCATCTCTCCACATCCTGTTTGCTTGTTTCTCTCTTTTTTCTTTTGTTGTTGTTGTTGCCACATTTGTGTTCCACTCGTTTGCTTTCATGTGTCGTTTAGTGTGACATTTCAAGATGTGGCAGCAACAAAATATACATGATCTATATTTAAAACGAAAGACATTCCCCACCGAAAGACAGAGAGAGAGAGAGAGAGAGAGAGAGAGAGGCTGTTATCTTTCATCTCCAGTACACGAGGTGTCAGAGTTTGTGGTTAAACTGCATTTCTACAGAGCCAAGACCATCAGACTTCTTGTTTTAGACTATTTTAACGTGCATCATTGTTCCAGCATAATTCAACTACTGTAGATCTTAAAACTCATCTTTAAGTTCTGATGCAGCTCTAATACACTGAGATCAGTCTGAATATGACTTGGTGATGAAGAAAAAACATGCAATTTATTTGTGTTTCCTGTTCTGCAAGTTTCATTAAGAAACATAACGAGCTTAACAACTTTTACTTCACTAACAGCTCTAAACTGTGAAATATGGACAATTCAGCATTAACAGGATGAGACACTGCATGTAAAGTCATTGTGAACGCGATTCAGTCTGCCTTCTCTGTATGTTTTGGATTAGTTGTTGCTCTTTAATGTCCAGTCCTCATAATTATTATGTTTCTAGCCGCTTATACAGTACATACAGGGGCGGATCTACCGGGGTGGCATGGGGTGGAAAATGCCACCCTAAAAGAAAGTCTTGCCACCCCTGCTGCCACCCCAGTTGGCAGCAACGAATTAAAAGTTATGGCCAATTTGAAAAATGTACGAGGGCGAATCTCCAATGTCCGACTGCAGTGAGTGCAGCAGCACGAGAAGACGCCAGCGGCAAGAGACTATAGACAGTATGCAAGAGACTGATTTGTTAGGAAAACTTTCTCAGTGCGCGCGAAGCGAGGAAACCATGAGACACAGGAGGAAAGAGGTAAAAATGGATGGTCTATCTATCAAGAAATGAAGCTTTAATGAAAGCACAGACTTTGAGATGATAAATAGCTAACGTTACAGTGGTGTAGTCTACTACGTGATACTTTTCCCACTTTTAAAAAGCGTGAGGATAATTAACAACTTCCTTTTGTGTCAGAACTTTCACACTTTCATTCATAAATTCACCCGTCTGTGTTTGCAAAGTGGATTGAATCGCGGAATTCCGTCACAAATGGAACGTGCTGTATAAAGAACGTCACGGAATTCGGTCATTTTTAATGAATAAATCAAAAGTAGAGCTGTACATTTAATCAAATCTCAATATGGACGAGTGTCTGTGAATATTAAAGGTGTTCGGTATACCGTCGCTCCCTACACGCAGAGTACGCAGTCTGTGTAGGGCACCAACTCCCAGAGGGGGCACCATCTACTGTCTATGGGCACCATCCCAGTTGCTCAACAAAAAAAAATTATCCCATCCGCGCTCGCACCTCATGTTTTCGGCTGAATGTTCATAATTGATGGATGAACATCTTTGCCCGGGAAAAGGACATCAACAATCAGGCACAGAGAAAAGAAAATTAAAGAAAGTAAAAAAAAAAAAAAAAAAAAAAACAGGCATAAAGTTGGCTTGACGTTGGACGTTCGAGAGTCTCAAATTTAGGGACCGTCTCTAAAGTTACATGTGATAATGTTATACACTTTTCTAACGTCAGTAGCATTTGAGGAGAATGACTTACAGTCATAAAAACAACTGTAATTGTTCATCTAGGTGACAGCTATAATGCACAATTAAATTGAATGTTTGATATTTATTAAAATAAACTGTAAATCATATGTAAATTATGCTATTTTTCACATGGGCTCAAACGCAAATTTGAAGCTCAATAGCATTTGAGGAGAAAGACTTGCAGTCATAAAACAACTGTAATGTGTTCATTTAGGTGTCAGATGCAATGCACAGCTTATACATTTTTAATATATATTAAAAATAAATTATAAATCATTTAGGTAAAAACAAGGTCCGTTTATCACTTTCAGGCACATTCCTGTGAAATTTTTTTTTTCAGGTTCCCTTACGAAAATTACCCATGGTTTTAACAATAACATCACAAATCATCCTTAATATTTTTTTGATGTTTTTGTTGCTGTAAAAACAGACCTAAGCCATCAATAGCTTTTAAAATGACTTTAAGTGCATTATATAAAAAACAATGAGGCAATAATGATTGGTTAATAATAACACTGTTCAAATACATAATGTAGGCACAAAATATTCAATTTATGTACGTTATTACAAATGCCTGAAAGGGAGCCAGATGTCATGTAATTGCTGCTGTTACACTTACAGGACAATCAAATCCTTGTTTAGGCTACTGACCAAACATTTAATTTAAATATTCACTTAATCTTTCATTTTTGACCACCTTTTGGCTATAGATGACACAGCCTTTATAATTTCTTCAACAAAAAACGTGCATATCACAACCCTTACAAAAATAAACCATGCTTTTATCATAGTAAAACTGCTTAATTTCCTTTTGCATGATTTCTTTATGCTTGAGACTGTAAAATAAATTTGAGTCATAATAAAGTTATAGCCATAGGTAAATGTCGAGAGCTACAATTGTAATTTGTAAAAAATACAATTTATCCATTTAGTTTTTTATTTGATTAAAGTTCTATTTTCACCCCTATAGTAAGTGTTTTTTTCATCATCATATTTGAGGAAAGGGGGCACCCATTTGGCCATCAGCGGCCCTGAAGGTGTTGTTATACACATCTCTGGGAATGTGTGCTCTACTACACACACACACACACACACACACACTGAAGCACGCGTGGTGTTTTCAGCTCTTCACTATATTAACACGATGTAGGCTACACATGTGCACGCCAGCGCACTATGAGAGGATTTCACCATTTAATTTGATAAAACTATCGTCATTCATTCGTATCGTATACACAGACTGACAGAAACGTCAATGTCTTTATGACAACCTGTCAAAATACAATTTCGGTATAACTTTGAAGAAATTCAAACATAAAATATAGTACTATTGCACAGAAGAGTATGCTATACTTCAAGTAGGCCTATTAGCTAATAATAATAATAATAGTTTATTAATAAAACACAGAAACTCTGTCTACAACTCACCAAAGTAAAAGTTTGGTCTAACTCAAAGAAATTATGCAAGAAATTGCACAGTAAAATATACTTAAAAAAATATATACTAAAACGTTATTTTAAAGGAAGTTTTCATAGAGAGATGTTTTAATTTCAACTTGCCAAAACAATAACGGTTTAAGTGATTTATGTAAAAGTACATTTGTATTTGTGCCTATAATGTTTATTTATTTATTATTATTGTCAGCTAATAAAACCTATGCTTCATGGACCATATTCATATAACATCTAAGGCTAATTGTAGCTCTTGACTGGTTGAGTTAGATGGTGATTAACACTAAACAGTAGAAAATCTGTTGAGTCTCCCCAGCTGTAAATGTCATTGATTATTAAAGTCTTGTGTTTCTCTTAATAAATTGACATATTGATAACACTGAACCTTTTATAATGCTCTTAATTACATGTCGATGCATACTGTATGCATTAGTGAGTGTGGTGGTGCTTATGGGGTATGGTCACTTATTCCTTATATGAACTGTTTCAAATGTAAGACATTGATTGCATGAGATTAAGTGTGTAAATGATAGCCTGTGGCCTTTTGTAGTGTGCACATATACTATTTATCATCAAACTGTGATAACTGTGACTAAATTCAGTATATATGCGTCTGCCATCTGTTGCCACCCCTCAAAAATTCCTGTCCCCTTCTCGCCCCCCCATCAATATTTTTCTAGATCCGCCCCTGAGTACATACACATAGCTCTTTTGTTTACATGCTTCTAAAACAAAAAACTGATTTAAATAAATAAATAATACACTCTGTGTAAACATGTTGTGAAAATTGTGGTACTATGTTTAGTAGTTTTTTTTTAATACTTCTAATTCTTTTATAAAATAATTATATATATATATATCTCAGATAAGACATTCGTTGCTGTCCTTTTAAAGCTTTTGGTTTTACATGCACCAGATGTGTTTTAGTAATAAATATTCACTGTTTACATAAAATGTATATTAATATACATGTATGTGTATATACACACACACACACACACACAGACACACACACACGACTATTTATGCATGTATGTGTGCATATACACACACACACACACACACACACACACACACACACACACACACACACACACATATATAGTTTTATATACATTAGTGTTGAAATATTTAACATTTAGTATATGTTTTTGGTGCGTGTGTGTGTATATATATTTTATATATATATATATATATATATATATATATATATATATAGATAGAGAGAGAGAGAGAGAGAGAGAGAGAGAGAGAGAGAAAGAGACGCATGAATATATATCTATACATCTTTACATACATAGTATTTCTATTATGCTATAATATATTATTATATCATATTTAACATATTTTTTCTTTTTTCTTTGAAATTATTTGAATATATATTGAATATAATAAAACCTAAATGGCTCATATAAATGATATATATATACTGTATATATAGACACACATTGAAACTTGAAAACTTGAACTTGTAGAGCATATATTCATATGCACACATAAACACAAAAATATACTGTATTTATGTGTATATTTAAATATGCACTTAATTTTTATACATTTTATAAAAATGCATTTCACTTCACAAAAGAAAGAAAGGAAGGAAGGAAGGAAGGAAGGAAGGACTAGATGACTGTGATCTCTCATGGTCTGGTGATGTTTGTGTTTTTTGTCTGCATGTTCACAGATTCGGGGGAAACAGAGGTGAGAAGGCCAGGTCAGGTTCAAGCTCGACTCTGTGTGTGTGTGTGTGTGTGTGTGCGTGAGAGTGTGTGTGTCTCATTTGGAGAATCTCATTCGCAGCTCAACATTCAGGGAAGAAGAAATCGAACCTGTCAGAGCCTTCAGGCAGAACACAGCGAGGTGTGGAAGAATTCAGCTCAAGACAGATCAGAACGCACACACACACACACACACACACACACGAGGAAAGGGTACGCGCTCAGAACACACACACAGACACCAGAAACGCACGTTATTCTTGTCTTCGGCCTTTATTCCAGATCAAACATCACTAATCACCGCAGTGACACTCTGACAACAGAGATCATCTTCACACGTGTCACATGACCTATCATCATCAGCATCATCATCATCATCATCGGGGTCAAAATGCCAAAACATCTCGTTGACCTTTCATCCTCACAGTGGACGTGCAGAGCTGCTAAAATCAGACCCTCTCTAATTATGTCATTCATCGTCACATCTGTCCGAGGATTTTAGTGTTTGATTAACGATTCATAATACTGTTCATTTAATTACACCGGCTGGGATTGGCTTATTGCTTTCAGATCACTCTCAGGAAACCATTTCAGGGCCATTTTTTATTTTTCTGATTGGAAAAGCTTACAAGGAATCATATTCTCCCAGTCTAGGCCCAAATCTACCACTATGAGCTGCTCAAAAACATAAAAAATTCATAAACTATCACCTGAATTCTCCATATGAGCGGATGCAACCCACCAATAGTTGTTTATCATTTCAGCATCATCACAGTCATTCTGGAACCCATTTAATTTTTCATTAACAGACAAAAAACTCCAGTAAATTCAGGTATTTCTGTTTTGTTGGACGTTTAAGAAATCACACTTTATTAAAGAAGAAATAAAATAAATAATCCAAAACATGTTTTGTGCAATAACCGTTCAACCTGAAGAGTAGTGCATAATAATGTCTAATAATGACAAATTCTGCATTTCCTCGGTAATAAGACACAGAATATTTAAGTAGAAGTCTAATCCTTACGATGCCTATTATAATGTAAAGGTGATAAATATTCAAACAGAAAATATTTAAAATAATAATGTTTAATTAAAAAACAAATATTACTACATTTTATCTACAATTTATTTTAAAATATATTCAGGCTTTATTGTAAAATGTTATATTTCTTTTTATTTAAAATGTGTTCAGTGTATTAATGCTTTGTTTTAAAATGCATCATTGCATTTTTTTTAATTATTTGAAAATATATTAATGCTTTTTTAAAATCTATTATTACATTTTGTTTACAAATTTATTTTAAAATGGATCAATGCAATATTTGATTTAAAATTATTTGAATATATATACACGTTTCAAATTTTTTATTAAATTGTATTTACATTTTTTTTAAATAGATAGAAAAAAAATGTAGTTGTAAAATTAATTTAAAATAGCAATATGATAAGGAACAATAATATTTCTAAATGCATTCAATTAAAAAAATAAATAAATACAAAAAAACCTTTATCACAAAAACAACTTCTGCTACTTTATAATTCAATGATTGGTTTTCATCTTGCAGCTTTCACAACAGCTCTGAATGCTGGAGATCTGATCGGATGTACAACACGTTCCAGAAGTTCACACACACACACACACACACACACACACACACTGGGCATCAGCTTCAGTGGAAAATGTAATGTCAGCAGGTGGGTTTGGTCACAGCGTGCTCTATATTATTGTTGTAGGCAGGGATTCTGGCGACACACACACACACACGAGCGTGCACACAGTGACATCATACACACACACACACACACACACACATGAAGGGTCTCCCACAGACCTAGCAGATAAAAGCATAACAAAGTTAAAGTGTTACCTGCCTCTCCCACCTCAGGCGTGTCACGGTGCCAAACACACGGAGACGTTTCCATGCCAACACTGAGTACATCAGCATGTATGAGACACACACCATCCAACATGCTTCATACATCTCCACTGCATGCTAACATACTATTTCTGCAGTATGCACTACATCGTGGTTGTTTATTTATAACTAAAACTGAAATCATAAAACAACATTAAAACAAAACATTTGTTGTTATTTGAAATAAAGTAAATGTGAACCAAAATAAAGTAACATTATATTAAAATAATATAACATATTAAGTGTTCAGTTTAAGAAACCTAAAAAAAACCTAGTCAATAATAATACATACACACTTTTTTAAAATCAAACTAATAAAATAAAGTAACAAAATATTAAAAAATAAAAATGTTAAATAATTGTAAAATTATAATATTAAAATATGATAAAATACTAAAAGTTGTTGGTTTAAGTTGAAGTATTAAAATAACTTAAACTATATAAACAAAAACTAATCAATAAAAATAACAAACTTTTTTATACAAGACTAAAAATAAATTAAAAAACATTTGTTTTTACTTGAAATAAAAAATATATAATATTAAATGAAGTAAAAATGTTAAATCATTTTAACATTATAGTATTAGAACGTTATACAATTCTAAGAGTTATTAGTTTAAGTTGAAGTAATAAAATAAATTTTTTAAAATAAAATAAACAAAAAATAATAAATACAAATAATAATAATAATAATAATATAAACCTTTTTTTAATAAAACTAATCCAATAAAAAAAAAACTAAATGGATATAATAACTATTAAAGTGATAAATTAAATTAAAGTGAAACTTAAAAATATAAAATTAAATCTAAAGCAAAATATATATATATATATAAAAAAACGTTCTTAACAATGATACTTAAAAATAACAATTCACATAAATGTGAATTTCCATATGTATGCATCAACCTGGATGAATTAAAGCATCTCATAATTATCAGTATCATTTTAAACTAATATAAAACATTTTGTTAGGCTTTGTGCTTTTGCCTTTTCTTTTTTATATATATATATATATATATTACCATTTAGGCTTATTTTTAATTCAGGTTTAGGTTAGTTTTAGTTATTATGCATTTAAACCTAGTCATTTTAAATAATATTTTTAATTCGCATTTATTATCAGTTTTCAGCTTTGGATAAAAGCATGCACTAAATGCATGAATGTAAATATATTGTGCACTATGTAGTGCACTAGTATTGTGCATGTTCTCCTCTGCAGTTTTTACTGAAAGCTTTGTTCTAATTTCAGAAGATCAGAAATAATTCAGGTGACCCGTCCAGATCTCTTTAGGCCAGCATCACACACACACACACACACACACACACACACACACACACACACGAGGGCAATAATGATTGACCAGATGGGGTTTTTGAGCGAGCGGTTTAGATGAGCTGCGGGTGGCTCATGAAGGACACACACACACACACACACACACACACCAGGACTGGCGTTCACCGCTGACTCACTGAAGTACCAACAAACTGTCCTCTGGGTTCAAAGAAAACTGATTTTTATCAGCCAAGTGTTAAAATACAAGTTCTCAGTATGTTTGTGTATGGAAATGTGTGTGTGTGTGTGTGTGTGTGTGTGTGTGTGTGTGTGTGTGTGTGTGTGTGTGTGTGTGTTAGTCTGTGTAGGTCAAAGGTTTCTGCATGTCCTGCTGTAGAGTAAATGTGCTGTTAAAACTACTGTGCGCGAC
This sequence comes from Carassius carassius, assembly GCF_963082965.1. Lineage (NCBI taxonomy): Eukaryota > Metazoa > Chordata > Actinopteri > Cypriniformes > Cyprinidae > Carassius > Carassius carassius. The sequence continues at coordinate 1,897,410 of NC_081779.1, read as the reverse complement.
GCTGTTATTTTAGTGTTATTTACATACTGTTTTTATCCATTTTTTAAATTAGCTTTTCAGTTTTCATTTTTATTTGAAATTCTTAGTTATTATGTTGTGTGCTTTTGAGGTTTAATTACATTTTATTTTATTCTATTATTAATTAGGCTTATTTGTTCTTTAGTTTTTATTTTTATGTCAGTTTTAGATTTTATTTAGATTATTTAGATTTTAGATTCATTTTCATTACGGTCTTATAGATATATAAATTATTTATTTATTTTTAGGACAGTTTTCAATAATTTCCAGTTAGTTATTTTGTATTCTAATTTTGAATTAGCTTTTACTTTTATATTTTCAGTTTTCATTTGAAATTTTAGCTTAACTTTTAATAAATACTTGTGTGCGTACGTTTAGTACTGTTTAGGTTTATTTTTATTTCAGTTTTTTATTAGTTTGAGGTTGTTGTTTTTTTCCACTTAACTGAGTTAATTAACTAAGGAAACATTTCTAATTATTTAATTCAAGTTGAATCTAATTTGTTTTTATTTATTTTTTTTATTTTAGCTTAATTTAAATAATAGTTCTTGTTCATGCTTTAAAGAAATTGACCTGTTTGTCAACTTCATAGTGTTCGTTTGGGGGCGGGGCTATCTGAATGACTGACCAATAGCAGACGAGAGGCGTGTTCTGGAAACCTGTCAGGTTCAGCAGTGACCTTGCAGCTCTTGTACCTGTCCGAACATCAGAGGAGCGAGTGTGTCATCTGCTCTGATGGGCAGCTGTCGCTGTGAATCTCCTGGAGCTTCGTCCCAGCGCCGAGCATCATGCACACCTGCAGGGCACAAATCAAACGCATGTTTGACTTCATGAGGAGGTCTTTATGGTCTCTCACCTCTCTCTCTCTGATGTCTGAAGCCCCAGGAGCAAAGCCTTTGCCCCCTGCTTAAAGGTCACCAACTCCAGAGAGAAAGACGGAGAGAGAGAGAGAGAGAGAGAGAGAGAGAGATTTTTTTATTTACAGACACTTATAAAAAACAATAAATATTAAATTTCACAAGAAAGCATTAAAAAAAAATCCTACCTACTTATACATAACTAGGTTTTTAGCGCACATTCAAATTAATTTCAATTCATAACATTATATCATAACCTCTCTCTTCACTTGGTTGACATAAAATACCTTTAGTACCCCAGAAAGAAAAGAAAGAGTCAGTATCATTTACAAATTCATAAAACCTGTACTCCAAAATTAACCTACTTTTTACCAAAGCCTTAAACATATGTAAAGGATCAATTCCTCCACTAAGAAGTGTTTTATTCTTCCTTGTCAGCCAAATTGCCATTTTGGCCTTACCAAACAAGAAATTGACCAAAACTGTTTGTGTCCTGTTTGAGGCACTATATTTTGGTCCAAAAACAAAAAGACCATTTGTAAAGTGAAAACCAAAACTATGACTCAATTCTCCCAATACACCAAACATGTCTTTTAGCCTTGAACAACCAATAAAAATATGAAAAACAGTTTCTGAAATTCCACAAAAAGAACACTCCTCCTCTTGCAAAGGATTCAGACGTGCCTTATATCGATTTGTTGCTATTATCCAATGTGAAATTCGCCACTGCAAATCTCCATTCCGTTTTTCAATTGGTTTCTTATATAAGGACCTCCAACTACCTTTTGGGGAAGTACCAGACTCAACAAATTCAGTCCACTTAGTTTCTGGAAGTTCTTTTAAAGCTCTTAAATTGAGATACTTTACACACACACACAATAAAGAGCTTTCTTAGAAGTAATGTTAAAAAGACCAAGTTCAGGTGTCCTAAAAGAGAGCAGACTTCCTTCAAACTCTTGCCAGTCTCCTACATCCACAGCCACACTGATGTTGGGGAATGCATTCTCTGATTTTTCAACTTTTAGTGGCAGCACAGGAAAAAAGACTTGAATTTCAGCTAGCAGTTTTTTCACAACTCGAACAGAACGGATACCAGTCTTTATGGCCAGTTGTTCTGCAGTAATCCACTGGTCATTTGACCTAAGATGGCAGATCTTATGAACCCCTGCTCTCACCAAGCTCGTACGTACAGTCTGTGATTTCACAATCGCACTGGGTAGGTGAGAATTAAAAATTAAAGGTTCTTCAAGATCCCAGGGACTCTGTGTTTCAGAAATCTCCCTTTTAACAATAAAAATCTGCCATGCATTGAGTACTGAGGCATAAAAAGATGGGAGCCTACTAAGATCAATCTCCTTTAAATTCATTAAAAAGAGATGTCTGTCCAAATTCAACCGTCCCACTCGATTCAATAAGGCACAAGCCACTCTTATCCAGTTCTGAGACTGATGATAAAGTAGTCTCTGGGCTGTTTGCAGTCTAAAAGCAGCCACTTTAGACTTAATATCCATGAGACCTTGGCCTCCTTCATGTACCTGCAGATACAAAACTGACTCTCGTAGCCAATGTTGACCAGACCAGAAAAAATTTACAATCAATTTTTGGATTCCTCCAATTAAATCTTCTGGTGGATTCAACACAATTAATCGATGCCATAGGATAGAGGCGGCAAGATTGTTTATAACCAGCACTCTTCCCCTATAGGACAGTTGAGGCAAAATCCAGTTCCATTTTGACAATCTGGCACAAACTTTGTCCTTCAAACCTTCCCAGTTTTTTCTTTGGTAGTTTTCAGAACCCATGAAAATTCCTAAAAACTTAAAACCATTTTTTTCCCACTTAACATTTTCAGGGATGACTGGTAAAGGCATTTTTGTTTTATCATTACACCAGAATGCTTCTGTTTTACCCCAGTTGAGTTTTGCAGATGATGCTCTCTCATATAATCCAATACTGTAACTAATAATATCAATATCTTTTTGTTCTTTCACAATTACAGTAATGTCATCCGCATATGCAGTCAGTTTAACAGAATGAAGGCCATCACCAAACAATAAACCAGACAGATCTTTTCTTAGTAGACATAAAAGTGGTTCAACTGCTAAAACATAAAGCTGGCCTGACAGTGGACACCCCTGCCTGATACCCTTCTGTATACTTATTGGTTGGCTTAAACCACCACCAATCTTTAGAATAGAAGATACATTCATATACAAGAGTTTGATCCAAGATATAAAAACATTTCCAAACCCAAATGCATGCAATGTTTCAAACAGAAACCCATGGTCCACTCTATCAAAGGCTTTTTCCTGATCCAGGAACAAAAAACCTACATCCACTTCATACAGTTTAGAGTAGTCCAAAATATCTCTGATCAGAAAAATGTTATCATGTATTGTCCTTTCTGGGATACAATAGGACTGGTCTTGATGTATTATATCCCCCAAAACAGATTTCATTCTATTAGCCAATAACTTAGCTATTAACTTATAGTCAGATGTTAGAATCGATACAGGCCTCCAATTTTTTAGGAAACTCAAGTCTCCTTTCTTGGGTATCAGGGCCAACACTGCCCGTTGACAACTTTTGGGAAGTAGTTTATCTTTAAAACATTCTTGAACCACCTCATAAAAGTCTCTTCCAATGATCCTCCAAAAAGCCTTATAAAAGTCCACTGGCAGTCCATCAATTCCAGGTGCACGGCCCGCATTCATCTGTATCACTGCATCAGTTAGCTCCTTAAACGAAACAGCACTGTCCAGAGTCCGACTCTGCTCTTTAGTGATGGTAGGAAGCTGTTGTAGTAATTGTGAAACGCATCCAGTATCAGTGTCCTCCTTTTTATAAAGTTCTGAATAGAAATCCACTGCAATCTTTCGCATTTTCCTTGAATCAAAAGTCTTTAGTCCATCTGGTGTTGTTAAACAGTGCATTTCATTTTGTTTTTTTGAGACCTTTTCTAAATTAAAAAAATATGCAGTGGGAGCATCCATGTCGTGTATAGACATAAACCGTGACCTTATTAGGGCACCTTTAGCCCGAACTTGCAATAAAGTTTCAAGATCTTGCTTCTTTTCAGATAACTTTCCATCTAATGATGAATCTGAATGTTGAATCATTCCAGCTGTAATCTGAAAGATCTCTTGCTCTATTTCAGACATTCGTTGTTTAATGTTTCTAGACAAGAAAGTAAATTGCTGACAAAAAACTCTTATTTGGGTCTTTCCTATCTCCCACCACTGTATCAAACTTTCAAAATCATCCTTTTGGGAAACCCACTCACTCCAAAACAATTCAAATTTTTCACAAAAATCTTTTTCTTTTAACAACGCTACATTAAACTTCCAGTAAGGACTTTTACATTTTTGATTTGTCAAGGCAATATTCACTGAAATAAAATGATGATCTGATATACAGCATGGAAAAATGTTACACTCCATTAATCTATTATTTTCTGTACGCTTAATATAGAGCCTGTCAAGTCTAGCTGCACTAATCCTCCCTTGTGAAACTCTTGTCCATGTATATTGTTTTACAACATTATTCTTTTCTCTCCACACATCTATAAGATCATGTTGAACAATAATACTTTTCAAGAAAGAAGCTGATACAGAATCTGGTTCCTCATTATTTCTGTCTAAAAGAAAATTTAGAGTACAGTTCCAATCACCACCGACAACTATAAATTCATCAGGAGTAAAACTTTTTAAAAAATCTCCCAACTTTTTGAATAACAAAGTTCTTTCTGTGCCTCTATTTGGAGCATAAATATTTATGAAAACAAATACTTGATTATGAATTTCAGCTTTCACAATGAGAAGACGTCCTTTCTCCAATTCTATTTTTGATAAAATATTAACATCAATATTAGCTGAAAATAAGATAGCTACTCCAGCACTGATATTTGTGCCATGGCTTACACAAGTTTTCCCTTCCCACCACAAATTCAACTCGGATTCATTATTTGAATCACTGTGCGTTTCTTGTAAAAATATTACATTATTATCTTTCAGCCTAAGAAATTCAGATAGTAAAGCTCTTTTCCCACCATCCCTCAACCCATTAACATTTAAAGATCCCACTCTTAGAATCTGCATTATAGGGGAGAGAAAAAAGAAACAGAAAAAAAAAGCAGAAAAACGACAAAGTAAAAATAGATCCCACAACCATGTGCATTTATTTTTTCCGTTTTAACATTTTTGCCTGATCATTTTGAGCTTTACGTGCAGCCGTCATAAATTTTTTCAGCCTAAATCTTTTTTGTTTCGAAATCACGTCGTAACCAACAGTCTTCTGAGCAATCATTACCGATTTAACAAATTTGTCACCATCAGCGAAGTATTTTAAAACATCAATTTTTTTGCCTTTAGTTTGATCCAGAAATTCGTTTAATTCCTCCACAGAATAAACGTCATTCATCGACTGACTGTAATCAAATTCAGACACCTCCGAGCCGCTATCACATCCCTCCATCTGAGCCTCATCGCTATCTTCATCTACTACCAAAGCAGACTGCAAACCACTACCACTCTCATCCTCAACACCAGTACTCAGTTCACTGTCCTTTACATAATCAACTACATCATTTTTCGAAACATCTGGGCCGCATTTGTTTTCAACATCTTGTTTAAACAAATTAAAAGCACTCACCTCTGATTTTGAACTCTGTTCTGAAGCACTTTGCTCAGTTGGGGATTTAACCTGGGTTGTTTCGCTGGGTTGAGAAATTCCACAGGTAGAAACAGAAGCCTCGATATCCTCACCTTGAGTTTCCTTCCTCTTTTGTTTTTTTGCTGGGATCGTTGTTTCTTTTACAATGTTAAGTCTTTTTTCCTTATCATGATTTTCAGTATTCTCCGTTCGATCTACGTGCTCATCAATATTTCCGTCCTTCACTTCATTCTCCGTCTGTTTTTTATGCGGGCAAGTAAATCTCTTATGCCCCAAATCTCCGCAATCAAAGCAACGCATACTATCTGTTGTTGCGAAAATCATGTACGAGCTATCTCCATGTTGTATGCGAAAAGAGATTTCCAAAGTCTTAGAGGGTGCATTTAAAAACATGAAAACATGTCTTCGAAAAGACAACACATGTTTCAATGCAGCATTTTTGCATCCAAGTGGAACTACTTTGATGGAACTAGCAAACTTACCAAATCGACTAAGTTCTTTGATAATCTCTTCATTAGAAATGAAAGGAGGCACGTTTGAAATCGTTACTTTAGTAGCAGGTGCGCGCAATGGCGTTATCTGCACCAAAGTGTCGGACACAACAATTCCGTTTTCAACAAGCCTGTTCACTAAATTTTCCTCTTTTAGAAAAACCACGACGGCCTTGTTCATTCTTGAGGCTGAGACTATTTTTCCATGTCCTACAATCTCTCCCATTGCAAGTAGAACATCTTCTACCGTAAACGCTTGATCCGAAGCAACTTTACATCCATTCTTGATTGAGAAAACAGGCGTTCCCTCACCAGAGGGAGACGCCATAGTTTTCTAAATCAACAAACGGATTTTAACGACTTTTTTTTTTTTTGTTTGTTTTTTTGTTTGTTTTTACAAAAATTAAACAAAAACATTTAAGTGATAAATGAGAAAAAAAGAAAACCCCACCATAAAAAAAGAAAACGAGAAAATTGAAACGAATTCAAGCGCACCGCTCTCACACCCCACGCCACACTCTCACTTCCCAGCATGCACCACACACGAGAGAGAGAGAGAGAGACAGAGAGACAGGGAGAGACAGGGAGAGAGAGAGAGAGAGAGAGAAAGACGGAGAGAGAGAGAGAGCGAGAGCGAGAGACAGAGAGAGAGAGACAGAGAGAGAGAGACAGAGAGAAAAACGGAGAGAGAGAGAGAGAGACAGGGAGAGACAGGGAGAGAGAGAGAGAGAGAGAGAGAGAGAGAGAGAGACAGGGAGAGACAGGGAGAGAGAGAGAGAGAGAGAGAGAGACAGACAGAGAGAGAGAAAGACGGAGAGAGAGAGAGAGCGAGAGCGAGAGACAGAGAGAGAGAGACAGAGAGAAAAACGGAGAGAGAGAGAGAGAGAGACAGGGAGAGACAGGGAGAGAGAGAGAGAGAGAGAGAGAGACAGACAGAGAGAGAGAAAGACGGAGAGAGAGAGAGAGAGCGAGAGCGAGAGACAGAGAGAGAGAGACAGAGAGAAAGACGGAGAGAGAGAGAGAGAGAGAGAGAGAGAGAGACAGGGAGAGAGAGACAGAGAGAAAGACGGAGAGAGAGAGAGAGAGAGAGAGAGAGAGAGAGAGAGAGAGAGACAGGGAGAGAGAGACAGAGAGAAAGACGGAGAGAGAGAGAGAGAGAGAGAGAGAGAGAGAGACAGGGAGAGACAGGGAGAGAGAGAGAGAGAGAGAGAGAGACAGACAGACAGAGAGAGAGAAAGACGGAGAGAGAGAGAGAGCGAGAGCGAGAGACAGAGAGAGAGAGACAGAGAGAAAAACGGAGAGAGAGAGAGAGAGACAGGGAGAGACAGGGAGAGAGAGAGAGAGAGAGACAGACAGAGAGAGAGAAAGACGGAGAGAGAGAGAGAGCGAGAGACAGGGAGAGAGAGAGAGAGAGAGACAGGGAGAGACAGGGAGAGAGAGAGAGAGAGAGAGACAGGGAGAGAGAGAGAGAGAGAGACAGGGAGAGAGAGAGAGAGAGAGAGAGAGACAGACAGAGAGAGAGAAAGACGGAGAGAGAGAGCGAGAGCGAGAGACAGAGAGAGAGAGACAGAGAGAAAGATGGAGAGAGAGAGAGAGAGACAGGGAGAGAGAGAGACAGGGAGAGAGAGAGAGACAGACAGAGAGAGAGAGAGAAAGACGGAGAGAGAGAGAGACAGAGAGAAAGACGGAGAGAGAGAGAGAGAGAGAGAGACAGACAGAGAGAGAGAAAGACGGAGAGAGAGAGAGAGAGAGCGAGAGACAGAGAGAGAGAGAGACAGAGAGAAAGACGGAGAGAGAGAGAGAGAGATAGAGAGACAGAGAGAAAGACGAAGAGAGAGAGAGAGAGAGAGAGAGAGAGAGAGAGAGCAAGAGAGAGAGAGAGAGAGAGAGAGAGAGAGAGAGAGATGGAGGAGCCTGATTACTGAACAATATGAACACAACACACACTACAGCTCTGTCCAAATTAATCCAGTGTGGATGGAGAAAAAATCTGGAAAGAAAAATAAATAGAAATATGCAAATAATTTAATTCAATAGCAAAATAAAATTGTAATTAATAAAAAAAAAAAAAAAAGTATAAATTTAGGCATGGACTTAATTAAATACCAAAATAAAAATCTAATACAAAAAATATATAAATAGAAAATGAAAACATTTATTTTATTCAATATGAAAATGAAAATTAAATAAAATGTATACATTAAATAATTAGGCGCGTATAATAGATTACATTTGATAAAGTAAAATAAAAATAAGAACCTATAAATAAAAATGTAAATGTATACATACACTCGATACTAAAATAACAAACAATTTTGTTTTACTGGATTTGTAAAAAACAAAATGAAATATTAAATTAGTTGTAGACACCTCAAGCTCACTTAAGACAAGACAACATTCAGCAATTAATTAATAAGAAACTAATTACAAGCAATTGGACAAAAACATATATATTAATACATATACACACATAGGATTGAGGTCTGGTGACTGTGGAGGCCATCTGAGTAAAGTGACTCATTGTCATGTTCAAGAAACCAGTCTGAGATGATTTGAGCTTTGTGACATGGTGCATTATCCTGCTGGAAGTAGCCATCAGAAGATGAGTAGACTGTAATCATAAAGGGATGGACGTGGTCAACAACGATACTCAGGCTGGCTGGGGGCCCAAAGTGTGCCAATAACATATCCCCTGAACCACTGAGACAAGGCAGGAAGGATCCATACTTTTATGTTTTAGACCAAATTCTGACCCTAGCATGTGAATGTCGCAGCAGAAATTGAGACTCATCAGAGCAGGCAACGTTTTTCAATCTTCTATTGTCCAATTCTGGTGATCCTGTGTGAAGTGTAGCCTCTGTTTCCTGTTCTTATCTGACAGGAGCGTCCCCCGGTGTGGTCTTCTGCTCCTGTAGTTCAGCGGTTTCAGGGTTCGGTGTGTTGTGTGTTCAGAGATGCTCTTCTGCATACCTTGTAACGAGTGGTTATTTGATTTACTGTTGCCTTTCTATCATCTCTAACCAGTCTTATATATATATATATATATATATAACTATAATCTCGTGTTGTCAAAAGAACTTGAGCCATATCTAGAGACAGAATATCAAAGACACATCAGACAATGAAAAAATACTTAAAACTAATAGCAAAGAAACGCTGAAGCCACACCATCTCCTCTGGTTTTGTGAGTTATCAGCGATGCTGGATGTTTCTGTTACATGTGCGGTAAACACACACACACACACACCCCCCCGAGCTGCTTTCACAGTAACTAACCACACACACCGGCAAACGCTCCTCAACATGCACACAGGACAGAGAGAGTAATGCAAAGGAACTGGACTGATGTTCTTCCCCGATACCTCATTCACACCGAGACCTGATCAACATGACAAGCTGTCCCTCCTCACACACACACACACACTTAATACAGGTCAGTGTGCGTGTGTGTGTGTGTGTGTGTGTGTGTGTGTGCGTGTGCATGCTCTCAGTGATCTGCTGCCGTGCTGCAATCTGGCTCTGATCTCGGAGCTAAACCCTTTGACACAGAGTTTTTAATTAAAACTACATTATGATTAACCAGGCAGAAGCATGCCCCCCCCCAGCCGGTCTCTCTCTCTCTCTCTCTCTCTCTTTATCTCTCCATCTCTCTCTCTCTGAGCGTCTCGTTCACCTGATCATAATAGCAGTTCATTATATTTTGTTATTAAGACTGAACAAGATCCCTGATCTGAACCATTTGCGTTTGCTTTATGCAAACTGAGGGACAAGATGAAAATATTTTTTCACACACACATATATAATACAACTCTATGGGGCCGTTCACACAGAACGCTCCTTTGCATCAAAAAAAGGCGCAGTGCTCAGGAATGGTTTTTAAAAAGCGCAGCGCAGAATGCCTCCACTGACATGTTGCTACTTGCAAAAAAAAAACTTGCAATGATTGTCCCGCCTCCAGTGTCTTCTGATTGGTCCACTGTTTGGAACTGACCTTGACGAGTGACACTGATTATAAAAGTTAAAGTTCTTTTACCAACTCCAGGGTAAGGCAAAAAAAAAATCGCTAAATCTATCAACACGCACGTCATAAACAAGAAGCGTAGGCTCATAGCCTGTTTCCACCTCTAAATTAAAAATAAAACTTTTTATCTCACAATACTGACTTTGATTACATCTTACAATTCTCTCATTATTCTGACTTCTTTTCTCAGAACTGCTTGATATAAACTAGCAATTGTGAGTAATAGTCCAATTCTTACAATTGAGTGTTAATTTCACAAAATTTTGAGAAAAAAATTAAGATAAAATTGTAAGATAAAAAGTCTCAATTATCTTATATATATATATATATATATATATATATATATATATATATATATATATATATATATATATATATATATATATATATATATATATTATATATATAGACGTCCATTATTACCAGTAATGTGTCATGTCACAAAATACTTTAATAGAACTGAATTTGTATATAGCGTGATCATAATTTAATCAAAACATTGAAAGTTACTAACTTTGATCATTCAATTCAAGCGATTCACTAGCCAAAAAAAATGTATATATATTTCACTGTTTTGAAAGGCATCAATCGAATCATGTTTTGCAATCATTTGATTCAGATCTGAACTTTGGAGCGTGTTCGCTAATCATTTCATCCTAGCAACACCCTAACATCCATCCAGAATACCTTAGCAACCACCTAAATCAGCCTAGCAAGCACCTAGCATCATGTTCAGAAGATGTAACTAGAGTCAATGTTGAATCATCATGTAAAGCAGCTTAGGAGTGCAAACCTCACATCTGTCAGAGCTGCTAAAAGCCACATCAGCCGTGTGAAGTGGGGTCAGAGGTCAGCAGGTCATAGTTCACGAACACACACTTTGTATGTCTAAAGCCACTTCAAACACCCAGAGCTACATAAAGTATCAGGAAACGTATTTATAATGTATAAATAACAAAGGAACAGATGCATTCATGTATATTCATCCATAAGTAATGCTGAGAGTGATGAAGACAGGAAGTGATTTGTCATCATCCCGATCTGAATATTCAGGAGTCAGATGAGGTTGATTATTCTTTGATGTGCTGTGAAACATTTGCTGCGCTTGCTTTGGGCCGTATTAATTAAGTAACACTGTTTTAAAGACAGACATGCGTTTCATCCTGAAAGAGAAAACAGATGCAGCACGTGGAGCTCGAGCTGGAGGTGTGAAGAAACACAGTCCTGGAGAAGAACAGTGTTCTCGCTCGGGCTTACACTCCTCTGACAGCAGTGTGTGTGTGTGTGTGTGAGTGTGTGCCTCCAGCACCAGTGCTCTCACTCAGGTACGTTTACCTCCACAAATCCATATCTACATGTACGTACACTGCTGTTCAAATCATCATCATCATCTGTTTTGTAGAGCTCAGTTTACTCTGGTATTTCAGATCATTCTGATAGAAACTGATCTATTTACACATGATTTCCCTGTGAAATAATCCAGCCAACATTTATTTGGACAAGATTCATATGGACAAAAATATTCCAATGCACTGGACACTAGGAACATTAGAAATATTTTCCTTTTTCTTTCTTTCTTTCTTTCTGAAGAAAAAATCTTCTTAATGTTAAGAAGTCTTAACATTCTTCTTAATGAAATCTTCTTAATCTTTTTTTTTAAAGCTTTTATTTAGCTTTGTTATTTGTTTATTTTTAGTTATTTTTAATTTAAACTATTTAAATAGTTTATTCTGTCTATTTATATTTTTTTTATTAAAATTAAGACTTTTAATGTATCCATTTTAATTATTATAACTTTTAATTAAAATAAAGAATTGTTCATGTTTATAGACTTAAAAGCCTTTATTACATTTTGAATTAAAATAAATTAAATAGTTTTGTTTTTTTTATCTTTTATTATAATTAATTAAAACAAGATTTTTTTTTGTTATATTTTGTTTCTATTGTTATTATAAATAAAGACTTGTAATAGTTCACAAACATTTCACCTTTAATTAAATTATTATAATGTTTAATAAAAATAATTTTAAAACATTTTAACGTTTATGTCAGAAGATATGTATTGGACATTTTTGTATAAAATCCACCAAACACCAAACCTCATTCATAAAGATTCATAAACAGCACTGAAATACTTGAGAACATAATATCTTCATCAATATTGATAAAATGCAGAGTCCTAGTGTTAAAATCATATTGGATGAGCCAAATGATGTAAAACAGCCAATCGAAAAAAACAGCTGATAAAAATATATATCTGATGTGATGAAAAACAGCATTTTAAAAAACATTTCACTGTTTATTATAAAATTGGTGTCTTTTATTATTTTACTGTTACAGTCTTTTACAAAAAGCAATCAGTCGCTTGAGGCTGTGCATTCCAGTGATTTACCACGGTAAAAAGAGCTAAGAACTAAAAACTTTTAAAACCTCGGTAAATGCCGCAAGTGGCTTTATTCTGCACCACACGTCTATCTGTGCTCTAAACAGAAATAAAACACGTCTGTCACTAACGCGGTGACAAATAAACACACAGATCTGTGAATTTCTAGACTCTCGTGATTCAAAATCCTGATTCGTCCTCAATCTGTTGTGTGCAGGATCTTCGGTCGCACACAAACGCAGCGATACGAGGCACAGGAGCGAGAGAACGAGAGAGCGAGCGGCCGCTGGGCTCGGCCAGGCATGATGCCATCAGCTCCAGCTTCACGTTGGCACGGCTCCTTCGCCCTTGCCCTTGCCCTGTCGATGCCAGCCGAAGGCACAGGGTGGCACCTTGGCCGAGATGCCCAATGGTCCAGCTAATCATATGCATCTCTGTAGGGCAGATCAGGCCACCCTGAGAGAGACCAGCAGATACTCCAAACTCTCGAAATATGACACCGTTTGGAGGGGAAAGGAACATTATCTCCTAAAGCTAAAGAAATTAGAAATAGAAACAGCACGAATGGTCTTCAACGAGCCCAAATGTTACACCTATCCTCATCTCCATGGCTAACGGATGCAGCTCGCATCAAGTTCAAGACATTGCTTCTTGCATATAAGACTCCGCACCCGTCTACATCCACTCACTATTACGAATCTAGATCCCCTCCAGAAGTCTGAGATCCGCTAGTGAGCGACGCCTCATGGTACCATCACAGAGAGGCTCAAAATCACTTTCCAGAACATTCTCCTTCACCGTTCCTGGCTGGTGCAATGATCTTCCCACCCCTATCTGGAATATGCTGAATCCCTGACAGTTTTTAAACGACAGCTGAAAACTCATCTCTTTCGAAACTACTTGGCTTCTTGGTAAAAACATCAAAAAACTCGGAGAAGCACCCTATAGTGTCATTGTAAAAACAGTTGAAGCTGCTAGAAGCCTCATCAGCCGTTTGACAAGAGGTCAGAGGTCAGCAGCTCTACAGTCACGTTGTTAAAGGTCACAAACAGACACCTTCTTAGTTGCATTTGAGCACCAATCAGTTTTACAGAGACAACAGACGTTTATGGAAGAGCTAAGTAAGTGTGTGTGTGTGTGTGTGTGTGTGTGTGTGTGTGTGTGTTACAGGTGGACATTCTGCCGAAGCATCTGTTGTCTGTACAGATGAGTGACCCACAGCGGGATGGACACACCTTACACAGTGTGTGTGTGTGTGTGTGTGTGTGTGTGTGTCGTGACCTTGTGTTTCTCAATGTCAAGTGTTTTCAGATTGATGTTCACCTTCACTGGTCTGAGGTCAGTGTGATCAGTCTGTCTGTATGTGTGCTTTAACTGCTTTCTCGCTCTCTCATATCGGTCTCGTCTGAGGAAAAGGAAACTGCAGGCTGGATAAAAGGAAACCTGCTCATGCAACACTGGCTGTGAGCCATATTCGTCCTGTCCGTCTGTCTGTCCCCGTCTCTGACTGTAAACTCTCATCCCGTCTGATCTGTGTAACCTTTCCTCGAGCCGCTGTCGGCAGTGATGCTGCGGTCCTGATGCTGTGACACGAAAGCTCTTCGAAGGCTCATTGTGATCACACTCACCTGTGTGTGTGAGACGCAGAGACGAGAAACCGTGAGATCAGATCTATTGTGGTGGTCTGTGGTGTTTTCACAGCTAAACACACATTTGGATGCACATGCTAAATACTGACGGGAATACATCCAGCTGTAAATCTGCTGCTGCTCTAGATAAAATGAAATTAAATGAAAAAAATAAAATAAATTACTTACATTTATTTTTAAAAATTTAAATAGTTACATACATAAAAAATACAATTGAAATAACTAATTTAAATAATTTGAATAAATAATATATTTAATTAACTTAATGGAGGAAAATTAAAATAAATGCAGAAAAATTAGAACCAAATAAATAATAATAAAATATTTTAATGAACAATACAATGTTGAATAGCTAAATTTTTACAAATTTTTATAATTTCAATAAATAAAATGAAAAAATCAAAAATAAAGTGTATTTATGCTCTACGTTTTGCATTAGTGAATTGTAGAGCTGCACAATTAATTATATTTTAATCTTGATCACAATTTCTTCTATCAATGAATTAACAGAATGAATAAATAAATAAAAACTATTTTACTGAAATAAAGTGAACTGAAATAAACATGAAATGAAAAAATTAATAATATAATATAATATAATATAATATAATATAATAAATAATTGCATCAATAAAATAAAAAAATAAAGTTAACTGATTTCAATGAAACTGAATTTAATACATGAAAAAATATATTAAAATAATAACAAAATTAAAATGATAAAAAATGCATAATAAATGAAAAAATAAATTATAACAAAATAAAACTTCATTATTTTAATAAATAATTCTTTTTTATGTACTGTTTTGCCACAAAGCACTGTGCTTCTGCATAGCAAAAACAGAGCAGAATAAATCAAAGCAGAAGGCCTGTTTCCTAAAGCTCAGCTCCAGAAGTGAACAGCAAAGGTTCCTCAGCAGCACGTGAGTGTGAGCGTGTGACAGGTCTCCGTGTGCTCATCTGAAACTAAAGAGCAGCCAATCACAGCTAAATGTCCCCCTGAGGTCCTTGAGAGACAGACCCCCACCCCGCCCTCCCCCAAAACATGAACTTGTGCCCCCTGCCCCAGATTTGACCCCTGTCTCTCTCTCTCTCTCACACACACACTCCTGTTCCATCCCTCTGAAGTGAGAAAATAAGACATCGTATCTATTAACACATCTGTCTGAGTTTGTGTGTGTGTGTGTGTGTGTGTGTGTGTGTGTGTGTGTGTGGATAAAACACAGAGCAGAGAGGAGAAGAGCCGGATTGACCGGCGGATGGACTGATGTGATGGGGAGAGAGACGGTCGCCGCGGTAACAAGCAACATCTCTGTTCAAACATGTGGAGGTGAAAATCTTACACACACTCATATCACACATTGATCGCTCTGATTGATCCACACACACACACACACAGTGATCGATAGAGAGGAATCTGTCTGGGCATGTAGACCAGAACAAAGGAAGAGTGTGTGTGTGTGTGTGTGAGAGAGAGAGAGAGAGAGAGAGAGAGAGAGAGAGAGAGAGAGAGAGAGAGAGAGAGAGAGAGAGAGGGAGAGAGAACCCATCCAATGATGCATTAGCGATTGTGAATATTGTTGTGTTTTTGTATGTTTGTGTCTGGTTCACTGGAAATAATTGGGCTGATTTCGGGCAGCGTCTAACGCTGGATGTGTTTCTGTAACGAGTTGAACTCGTTATCACAGCGAACATTAATTACTGTGCTCTTACAGCATCTGAACGCTGCGTGTGACTGTCTGTGCCCACACACACACACACACACACACAAGGTGTGATTTTGCAGCACACGATTACACAAACATGGGGAAATTGAATAGGAATCAATTGAAAAATGCTCCCTGAATTGAACTGAAATGCCCAGCAGTTGTATTTATTACCATTTATATGATATATTCTGGACTATGAGGTGAAAATACACGTTTGGTATGAACTTTTTATTCTCATAATTCTGACTTTTCTTATTGCAATTCTTATAAGAAAAAAGAGCAAGATATAATCTCAGAATTCTGAGGGAAATGGTCAGAATTTAATTATTTAATTATTATATCTTTTTATCTCACAATTCAGAATTCTTTCCACACAATTCTGAGAAAAAGGATCTTCGATTATCAAATGTATTTCACAGTAAGAAAATAATAGTTCCAATTTAAAAAAGTGTTCATGAAAGCCTCTTTAGAGACCCTAAAAAAAAGTTGTCAAAACATCCTGAATGTACAAGGGATGAAAAAATGCCTTTGAAAGAGAAACATCTTGAATTGGAGATATTTGTCCAAGTAAAATGTGTGATTTATGACATAAATAATATTTATAAATGATATTTACTCATATAACAAGTAAATTTGTAAAAGTCTAGCGACAGGTCTGAAATGATCGCTGTCCAGAGGCAGTAGAAAAACAATATTGGAGCTCGGCAGTAATAGTCACAAACGCAACCATTGTGGAGCAAAACCTGTAGAAAACGTGAATATTATGGGATTCGTCTTCCCTATGGTGCTTTGTCAGCGTTTCTGGACATTCACCATTCAAAGTAGGAATAAAGAGGCTTTCTCTCAACATTAAAAATATAATGCATCATTCCTCAAGTGCTTGCAAACGACACAAGTTTGATTCTTAGACAATGCATGAACTGTTCAAAGTAAATCTGCAATGAAAGCCGCTTTGCATTAAAACAGCATCCAAATGCATGAATCTAAAATGTTACAATTAACTAAAATGCTGTAATCTCCTCAGAATGACCCAGTTACTAAAATACCGCCGATAATTATGCATCAAGATGAATTCATGCACAGATTGCAAAGATCATCTTCATAAACTGAAAAGCTTGAGATATCACAGACGTAGTTGCACGTTCTGTAAGTCAGTGTGAGTTTTCTGCAGAGGAGGCTTGATTTCTCAATAGAAAGTTAATTAATAAGACTAACAAGGCTGTCTAAACATGTCTCCGGCTCTCTCGTGTTGAGCACAGAACTCATGACACTTCTAGAGCTCCATTTCCATGATGCATATATGCATATACAGACTTCCCCCTTTGAGAATTCATTACCATGCACACACACACACACACACTCGTTACCCGGAATATCACACACGACATTTACAGGTGTTAAAAGATACATATTAAAAATACAGTGCGAAATTCCTCTGATGAAAGAGTGTCTTCCAACTCGCCCGCTCTGAACGACAGGGAGAGAGAGAGAATTCTCTGCGCGAGTCGTCTGGATTTTTGGCCGTGTTTGTTAAAGCGAGTCGAGTCTTAAGAGAAAGTGCTAAAATATACAGTGAGAGAAAGTGAGAGGAGTGATCCGGGGGGTGGGGGTGTGGGGTGGAGGGAGAGAGAGAGAGAGAAAGTGAACGAGACAGAAACAAACATGAGATTGGGCTTTGAGGACCAGCTGATCGACGTCCAGAGAACGTTTGCACAACCTCTGCAGAACAAAACAACTCGAGCGCAGTGGGCTTTAAATATACAATATTGGCCTTCAGAGGTGAATTACATCTGATCCGTTTGGGTCCGATTAATGACAAAATATTTTATAAATATTTTATAAATAATAATAAATAAATAACTGTAAAAATGTATAAAAAATGAAATAATTTAATAAAATATAATTATTATTTTATATATTTGATAATAGATTTCAAATATTATATATTAAATATAATTTGAGTCTTTAGTAATTGTAAATAACTTAAAATAGTAAAATAAATAAACAAACAAAAGCACTTTGAGTGCTTAGAAAGAGCGCTATATTATTATTATTATTATTATTATTATTATTATTATTAAAAGCAAACTATCCGTCATAATTTGGGTCTGTAGTCAGTGTAAATAAATAAAAATAAAAACATTCAAGGTCATTTAATATGTGCTTGTTTATTGGCTAAATAAATGTATGAGTAAAATAAATAAATAGTTTCTATTATAGACTGGGTCTTTAGCCATTTTAGATAACTTTACAACAAAAAAGTATATCAAATGGGACTATTTAACTAGATAAAAGTGTGTAAAAAAAAAAAAATAATAATAATAATAATTGTATTTATTGTTTTGGGTCTGTAGCGAGTGTAAATAACGTAACAAATCAATGAGCTGCTCTACATTCATTTAAATTGTATTTTTAAAGAAAAAATTAATTAATTAAAAAATAAATGTGCCAAATATAGCCAAATCAGCTCATTTTCATCAGTATTCGCTAGCTGTTTCTATTTTTAACTATGTCTGTTAACTATTTATTTTTTTATTTCTCCTAAAGAATTTTAACAGATCATTTCCATTACGTTTCCTTAGACAAACTTACGGGCCAAACATCTTCACAGTATTTGAGTTCTGTTCCCATGCAGAACATCATTCACCATGAAAACCACCTCATCAATGCTGACAGAACTAAAGCAAAAGCAATCAATTATTTCTCAATCCTCTTTAAAAGCCCATCAAACCGCCATGTTCTCCTCCACCTCCTCAATCAGGCCTTCATTAATTTTCCACCTCCAGTCTTTCTGCTCGGCCCGCTTCTCCTTCAGCGAACTAATGGAGCAGAAAAGCAAACAGAAAGCACAACAAACGCTGAATAGAAAGAGCCACTGCTGGGCCGCTCTTAACACATTCAACGGCGCTGTTCTCTGAGGATCTGCGCCTCGCTTTAACCTTCACCAACCCTCTCTTGTGCTCGGCCATCCCCCTCATGTTAACTACAGGGGCCCAGAGGCTATGCTAATTAATGGCCCCGCTCTCGGGCCCCTGGACCAGTCCAAGATCCAGTGTAATGAATGGATTAAGTGGCTGTATTAAGACCTATTTAACCTCCAGCACTTGTCCAGCTTCAATACGGATTACAGAGGTCTTTAAAGCGAGTGGCGGTCTCAATTAAGACACATAAAGGCTAACATGCAGAAAGCGTTGTTGGGGGGGGGGGGGGGGGGGTGTAGCATCTGCCCAAAACGCAGAGAGAGAGAAAGAGAGAGATGCAATGCAGCCTGCGGCGATGACATCAGCAAACAAGGGTCAGAAGCAACCTGCATGCATTTGCATGTGAATGCATGAATGCATAATGATCATCATGACTAACCTCATCTCTACTAGTTAAGTCAAGCCAGTCAGTCACTTTATTGCCATTGCACATCTGTAATAATGAGAACTCAGTACTACTCTTTACAGTAAGGTCTCATTTGCATGCAACTAACATGAACTAACAACGAGCAATATCACAGCATTTATTAACCTTTGTTCATGTTAGTTAATAACCTTCGTGTTAGTTCACAGATGCAACTTTTAATTTAAAAAAAAAGCATTGAAAAATGTTGAAATGCAATTTACATTAACCTAACTAGGCTGTAGAAATACTTTTATAACGTTGTTAGTTCACAGTAACAAATAAGTAACATATCTAATTGACTAACATAGTTCTAATACTAGTAATAAAACTAGTACTAATGAGAAAAGATTATATTTTTAAAGATTTTTATACTTACTGTTATTGTACAAATACTAATGACAAAGGCAGTCTGTCATCATCCATAACTTGATTTATACTGGTGCACATATGCATATTGTCATTGTAAAAATAAGATTAGTTAATACTATTAAACATGAGATTAGCCCTAATACAAGCTCCAGTAGTTAGTTTTACTACTAGTACAAATGTGAGAAAAACGATCTCAGGTCTTTATACATAGTGTGATGCAATACTATTCAGCACTAATACTAGTACTAATGGAAAAGGCAGTCTCAGATCTTTATACATAATTGCATCTTTACTACTAAAGACATATGGCTTATTGACATTGTGCAAATACAGACATTAGTTAGACAAAACTAGTTAGCTCTAATACTAGTAATGAAAAAGACAATCTGGGATCGTAATACACAATTTGATCTTCACTAGTAAAGTCAAGACAGATGCTTATTGGCATTGTAAACATAAATACAAGAAAACTAGTTAAAACAACAAGACATACGCCACGATACTAGTTCTTTGACAAAAGACAATCTGGGATCTTTATACACAATCTGATATTTTACTAGTGAAGACATAAGCATATTTTCATTGCACAACACAACAAGATTAGTTCTAATACAAGCTCCAATACTAGTCAATTCTCATACTAGTACAAATAAAAACAAAACAAAAAACTGTTTGGTATCTATATACATAATTTGATCTTCATTAGTCAAGTCATAAGCACATTATGATTGTACGAACACAACAAAATTAGTTATAACAACAATATATAAGTTCTAAGACTAGTTATCTCTAATACTAGTATTGATGAAGAGAATCTATGATCTTTATATGTACTGTAATTTGATCTTTACTAGTCAACCTAAGGCAGGTGAATATCGTCATCGAACAAATTTAAGAAGATTAGTTTAACAGTGAGATTAGATACTTGTCAGCTGTAATGCTAATGATTATGAGAAACACAATCTAATATTTAAGATGCCTATTCTCATAGTACAGATACAACAAGATAAGTTAAAAGAACAAGATAGAAGTTCCAGTACTAGTCAGTTCTAATCCTAGTACTAAAACTAGTATTAATGCCAAAGACAACCTGGGAACTTTAGTAGTTAATTCAAAACAGATGCATGTTTTCACTGTACATATAGAATATGAATAGTTGAAACACAGAGTAGTTCTAATACGAACTCCAATACTAGTAAATGCTGATACTAGTTTTGAGAGCTACTAAAGCAAATAGTCATTGTGTTTGTGGTTAATGTCTTTAGTTGTGTTCTGACTGAAGTTGAAATACTCAAACAATTATCTTTCAATAAAGCTTTAAAAATGACAGTGTTTCACACACACACACACACACACAGAAATCTATTTTCTAAGTTGATCTCTCGAGATGCTGCAAAGCGCAAGGAAGGTGTCATGCCAGATCCCCTGCCGAACAATACTTCCATTGTTCACTTCGGTAAAGCAAGCTGTCACTGAGGCACGCTTCCCTCTTGTATCTTTCTGTCGCCCACAATTCGTTTGTTGGTGAGGCGATGTGGGCCCAATGTGGCCCCAGTGGGGGGGCCAGAAACGTCAGGCGTGGCGGCACCCTAAATTTAGACATTTCTGTAAAGACAGTGATGGGCTTTTTTTGAACTCTGCAAGCAGGTCGTCGCGCATCTCGGTAACAGCCCTCACCAATTCACACGCAATTAATGATGACCACTGACCGGTAACGTCGGCGTTCGAGGACGCTCCTCTGCGCCGCTAAATGAGATTATATTAAGCACTTATTATAATTCTCTCTCTTTTCTCTGTTCGTTTAACAATAGGCCTGTTTCACACGTAGAGGAGAGGGCTGGAAAGTGTTAATGAGCCTGCGGATCTCAGGACGAGATTCTCGTGCACACACACAAACGCTAATCCCTATCATTACGCGAAAACCTTTTCGTCTTTACCGAGAGACCTCAAAGAGAGTGGCACTGGCCACAAACACACTTAACCCATATTTTCAGTGTTCAGAAAAACAAGTGGCATGTGTTAAGTAAACAGAGAAGTCACGTTAAAAACAAGCGCATCAGTCGACGAAGAGTGGCTACAGTCGCGACCGGGAAGCACTGCGAAGGCTAAACACTCAAATAATACTCTGAATCTGTCACACTTCAGCTTTTGTGCATGGAATTCTGTCGCACAGTGAATGAAAGTGAGCAAGTAGCCTGTTTATTGCTAATGGATTTCTCTGATGCCAAGATAAATTCTGACACCTCGAGTCGCAAAAATACCTCCCTCCCCTATCAAAAGGTATTACCATACAGCAGAATTGAGATTAAAATCTTTGAATATATTATATATAACTATACATAATTAAAATTAATTAAAATTGTACCAAATTTATATTTTATATAAAATTACTCATTTTAAACAATACAATTTACATTTACATTAACTAAGAAAAATGCATGCTTTAGAAGTAGTTCATAGTAGTTACAGTAACTAATGTTAACAGATGATATATATATATATATGTGTGTGTGTGTGTGTGTGTGTGTGTGTAGCCCGTTTATTGCTAATGGATTTCTGTGATGCTGAGAGGATTTCTGTCAAATCAAGTCACAAAAATACCTCTCCCATCATAAAGCATTACCACATGGTGCACAAAACCCTAAAAAGCAGCTTTAAAGTCTCTACAGCGGTTGAGTTAATTAAGCCAACACTGAGCTGGAGCTATGATTCCTGTCAGAAACCACCGAATGCAAACCTCCCCACTGGCCGAGTCTTAAACCGAACACCATGAGACCCATCAGACTCCATTAGGCTCTAGCATGCTAGCATTTTAGCACTAGCCCACGGGCCTGTGGGAGGGAGGGGCTTATGCGAATGATTGACAGCTGACAGTAGGGAAAGTGAGTTGCAGCAAGAGGCTCACGCTTGAGAAGAGGTTAACCGCAGATGGGAGGTGACATGGAGACACACGCCACAAGATTTGCGTTCCTCTCTTCATTACACACTCCAGTGATACTGTCACTCATGCTAGCAATCAAAAGAAGAAAGAACTGCAGTGAAGAGGCCGCATTCGGTATGGGATGCCGAACCACGTACTGGTGTGGGGTGATGCACTCGCTGTCAGTGCATCGATTCAAGGGTATTGCAGGTTTGCAGAGAAATAAAAAATCAGATCAATGCCAACGCACTATAAACGATAGATGGATGGACGAATGGATGGACGAAACAATGGATGGATGGATGGACGGTGGGATGTTTGACAGATGGATGGATGGACAGAAGGATGGATGGATGGATGATGGATGGAACAGTAGATGGTTGGACGGATGGATGGACGGAACAATATATATAGATGATGGATGGATGGTGGGACATTGGACCGATGGATGGATAGACAGAACGATAGATGGATGGACAGACGGATGGATGGATGATGGATGGAACAGATGGATGGACGGACGGATGGATGGACGGATGGATGGACAGATGGATGGATGAATGTTAGGACATTGGATGGATGGACAGGACGATAGATAGTTGGACAGATGGATGGACAAAACAATATATATAGATGATGGATGGATGGTGGGACATTGGACCAATGGATGGAGGAACAGAAGATAGATGTATGGATGAACAAATGGATGGATAGACGGATGGATGGATGGATGGACAGATGGATGGATAGCGGGAAGTTCGATGGATAGACGGACGGAACAATAGATGGATGGATGGTGGGACATTGGATGGATTGACGGATGGATGGACAGAACAGTAGATGGATGGATGGATGAATGATAGATGGATGGACGGAACAATAGATGGATGGACGGATGATGGGACGTTGGATAGATGGACAGAACGATAGATGGATGGACAGACGGGACAATATATGGATGGATGGAGGGACGTTGGAAGGATGGATGGACAGAATGATAGATGGATGGATAGAACAATAGATGGATGGACGGACAGAACAATATATGGATGGATGGAGGGACGTTGGAAGGATGGATGGACAGAATGATAGATGGATAGATAGAACAATAGATGGATGGACGGATGGATCGATGGACTAACAGATGGACGGATGGATCGATGGACAGAACGATAGATGGATGGAAGGATGGAGGGACATTGGATGGATGGATGGACAGAGAGATTGACAGATGGACGGATGGACAGAATGATAGATGGATGGATGGAACAATAGATGGAAGGTTGATTGAACGATTAATGGACAGATGGATGTGTGGATGGATGGATGAATGAACGAATGAATAAATGATGGATGGATGAATGCATAACTGAATGATAGATAAATGGATCGATGAAATTATGGATATTTGAACAATGGATGGATGGATGATGGGACGTTGGATGGATGGATGGAATGATAGATGAATAAACCAGTAGATGGATGGATGGATGGACGGATGATTATTGAAATTATGGATATTTGAACAATGGATGGATGGATGATGGAATGATAGATGGATGGACGGAACAATAAATGGATAATGAATTAATGCATAATTGAATAATAGTTAGATGGATGGTTGAACTGATGGATGTTTGAGCAATGGATGGATGGGTGATGGAATGATAGATAGGTGGATGATGGATGGTTGGATGACCAGTTTGATAGAGATGGATGGATAGATCAACAGATAGATGGATGGATGATGGAACAATGGTTGATGAATGTATAGATAGATGGATGCATGAACGATGGGATGATGAGAATAAACAGATGGATAAATGGATGGATATAACAGAAAGACAGTCAACCTAGAGTGATTACACAAATGAATCACTAAATCAAAGTTTTGAAATGATTCATTTAAATGAACCATGTGAACTGATTCACTGAAAAATGAATCAACCTTACCAACCCTAACAGCATTGGTACTACTTAAGTTTAAAAGAAACGCTATTAAAATATAAATATCTGTCTCAACATTTCCATACACACCAGACACAAGATGAAGAATAATCAAATTAGTCTAATCAAACGATATCTAAAAAGTGCATAAAGCATCAAAATACTCGCACTGTGCTGCTAAATGAACGTGGAGACGTGTTGTGAGAAAGGCAGTCAAGAGGTGACCACAAACCCTTCAGCAGAAACCAACACCATGACACCTCCAGCAGCGAGAGGAATCCCCCAGCATGCACCTCACATATACCATCACAGCTCTCCTCCTCCTCCTCCTCTCCTGCGCTCTGCTCTCAGATGAGCTGTCATTAGGATGCGAGCCTCATCTAGGTGTTAAACCACACAACTTTCCCTCTGTCTCTATCTGTCAGTCACTTTATCTCTAAATATGTGTCTGAACGGCAGAGCGAAGATCAGTATGGACAGATGTCAGCAGGAACGGCGGGTTTTGCAGAAGCAGAGAGTTGCGTTGAACTTGAAATGACTGGTGACTGAAGCATACATATGAAACATACACATTTATGGTGTTGCATATAAAAAACGTGAAACGTTTCTGCCTGAATGCTAGAAAAGATGAAAGGTGTTTAATTATGTTTTGAGTATAAAACTTTTTTCCAGTCATATTAGCTTTATATAAAACACCATAAGTCTATGCATGTATGTGCATGAGTGTGCGCGAGTGAGTGTGTGTGTGTGTGTGTGTGTGTGTGTGTGCGCGTGTGTGTGTGTGTGTGTGAAACAGCAGACAGATCAGGAGGTGATAATGAGCTCTAGTCATGAGTGAGTGAGTGAGTGCTGTCACTCATTCTGTCCGTCACCAGCTCTGAATGGCCAAATGGGAAAGATCAAGCGCCTGGCATGAGCAGACGGGCACCCAGACCGCGCTGATGTCACATCCTGTGGCCCCCGGCCCTGTCATATGACTCAATGCCCCCTACTGAGGGCCGAGGTGTCCCACACCCAGGCATGCACACACACTGTCCTCACACAAACACAGAGCAGCACAAGTGTGCACAAACACAGGCTATTATGACACACAGATGCCCCAAAACTCTGTGCGCACGCAAACACTACAGTTACAGTTCAGCCGCTTTACCATGGTAAAAATCCCTGTGTATACATGCACGGACTGCTCTAACAGTACAAACGCACATGCAAACTCTTAATTATCTAATTTAGAATATGAGGAAGTGAAGATACAAAAATATTCTAAATTAAACAAAAAATAAAATAAAAGAACTTTATGAGAATTCAAGCTTTTGGCAAAAAAATAAATGTGAAAATATTCACGTTTAAAATGCAAAATACACTTCTAGTATTTTATAAAGCCACTTTTTTAATGGTATAAATCACTGTGTACTCTTACATGAAAAGATCTAACAGCAAATACACAAGAAAACTCTTATTTAGAGAATTTGCTCAGTTATGTGAAGAATCAAGCTGAAGGTAAAAATAATCTGGTATTTTAAAACTAAAATTAAAATAATAAAGTTAAAACCAGGATAATCAGTCTTTAACTTCTCCATTCTTGTCTCCAGCTCTATAAAAACATATCAAACAACAGATCTGTCCAGCCGACCACATGTAGAGATTTTAAGGACTTATCTAAAAAAAAAAGAAAAAAAAGAAAAAAACAATGATGCCAGCTGCATTTTACCCTGTTTGAGGCTTCATTCATTTAAGAGTGAGCAAAAATTAAACAGTTCTTTACTAAAGCAATAATGCAATACAGTACTGGATTGTAAGTTGAAATCTTTGAATGTTTTAATTATTAGATGACCCTCTTGATTCTTATTGGTTATAATGGTATAATTCTGTGGTCAAATATAAAAATTTACTGTAAACTATAAACCGCAGTTTCAATGATTTCATAGCTGTGCTGGTTTTATGTCTCGTGTATTGATAAGATACACTCTTTTTGTGTGTGTGTGCACATAATAAAATCATATACATTCAAACAAATATTTAATAGCCATTAATATAAAAATAAAATTTAATATCCAAAAATAAGTTTAATTAAAACAAAAAATGTATACTAAACTTAATATTTCATAAAAAAAATATATAATTTAAAATTAATCGAAATATAAAATAATAAACAAGTTATATAAATAAATGAAAAAATAAATATTCTTTTAGAATCTGACTCTCTTTCTGCTGTAATAATTATAATCATAATTAAAATAATTTCACTCAGATCCAATCCAGTATCAATATATTTCTGCATTATTGTTTTCCTGCAGCTCAGACAGTAGTTCATTTCACTCAAGGTCAAGGGTAAGTTGATTACTTCATCATAAAATGCAGATCATACAGGTTATCATAAACACGAGACGACACGTTGTAGAAACTTTCAGCATTACAACCACTTCATAACAGAAACCCATTCTCTCACAGTGTTCAGTAGGTAAAGTCAAACGCACGTGATTCTGTAAATTCTGTAATATACGAGGAAGCGGTGCTCATTACGGACTCTGGAGATGTGTCTATTCATTAGTTTCAAAAGGGTGTCATGCACATGAATTATGCTAACAGGATCTAATTAGCAGATGCAAATGAGGTTAGTCAAAATCAGGGAGAAAAGACAGAAGAAAAGCTCCATGGGATAGTTGGAGCGCCACGGCTCACGAACGCCCCCACGCTGGGCACCAAATGTGATGGTTCGCCCCTGCTGCTCTCCTGTACCGGAGACAGGAACGAACCATAAACACGGGCCGAGGGGGGCGAAGGGTTCTGGAGGAGAACGCCATGTTTGGCGGGAGCCGATGGAACTCCGGAATCCGGATGTGAGAAGAACTCGCCCACCGGCGCCTGCCATTATGACATCAGCGGGCGCAGGGCCAGGATGCTGGCACGGCCCCCGTGAGCAGCTTGCCTTCTGGCCTGCCCAGGATGGGTGCATGCTGATGGGTCAAAGCCCACTCGGGCCACGGGCGAAGGTGCACGAGCGGAGCACGAAGGCTGGGGGTTTGACCCGCGTCGGGACATTGGGAGGGCAGCGACCGCGGATAAACGCACACAGCGAGGAGAGCGCGACCGCGACCGCGGATACCCTTCCTGTGACCGACAGGGCCGAGAAAGCATGCCAGCGAGTGTGTGTGTGTGTGTGTGTGTGTGTGTGTGGCCGTCATCGTTGAGTGAGCGCGGCGTGTGTGTGCAGTGCCAGGTTACCACAGGAAGGTGAAAGAAGTAATGCAGCTGATACACAAACACAAATATGCATCAGGGCATGAAATACACTGAATATTCAGATAGTGCTTTTCATGCTTCATATGACACTGAGAAGTTATGGGAACGCAAAAATGCATCATAAAAACAGATGTGAAAATATGCACACAGGACAATAAAATTCAAAATAAAAGCATAATAAAAAATTTAAACAATCAAACAATAAAAATTAAATAAAAAACACATTAGAACATCTCTACTGTTAAGGAATGGAGAGAAGCACAATCAGGCCTTAAATAAAATAAAATAAAAATCAGGTTATAAATTGTATTAAATATTCAAGTAACAGCAGTAAAAAGTTATGAGAATGCGAAAAATGCATCACAAAAAAAATGTGAAAATAATGCACAAATTAAATAAAAAATAAATAAATAAATAAAACCAAACACTAGAACATCTCCACGGTTAAGGAATGGAGAGAATCACAATCAGGTCATAAAATAAAATAAATGTAAAAAAATTAATAAAATCAGGATATAAAGTATGTTAAATATTCAGGTAACAGCAGGCAGTGAGAAGTTATGAGAATGCAAAAATGCATACAAATAAAAGTGAATGTGTTCACATATGGGACAATAATAATAATCTTAATAATTGTGACTGGCCATCCATCTAGAGTAGGACAAGCTATTTAGAGATGAATAAATAAATAAATAAATAAATCAAAACTGACTGACTTCAACACAATAAGGTCATAAAATACATCAAATGTTTAATAAACTCATTTCACTATAGGTTGCTTCTTACGGCACTGAGAAGTTACGAGAACACAAAAATATAGAAGTTCCTCTGTGACTTCTGTCGAACCTCCTGAAGCTTCACAGGTTGTTGAGAACAAGGACTGACTCTAGATATGACCCATGTTAGGCTTTTGCTGTACAGGCCAGTCATAACGGACAAGAGGAGAATGAGTACAAATACATTAAATGACTATTTCCTGGCAGTGACTTCTTCCCTTAATCCATCCATTTCCACACTAGAACATCTTTTTGTGTACCCTTAACCTTCATGTCTCTTTATTTTATTTAATAATCTATCATTTTTGCATTAAAAAATGCATTTACTAGTCAGTGCTATTTTAGTATAACTGATATTCTATTAGTTTTCATTTTTATATTTTCTGTTTATATTTTATGTACATTTATAGGAATTCTTTTGTGTGTGTGTGTGTGTGTGTGTGTGTGTGTGTGTGTGTGTGTGTGTGTGTGTGTGTGTGTGTGTGTGTGTGTGTGTGTGTGTTTTTCATGTGTCTATATACATTTTTTATTTCAGTTTCAGTTTTTGTTATTTTAGAACGAAACTAAAATGAGAATGAGTTGTGTGGGCAAGTAGCTGAAATATGAAAGAATCAATTTTTTTGTATTTCAGTTCATTTTATTTCAAGTAATAACTTTTTTTCTACAGTTTCTAGCTCATATTTCACATTCTGTGCAAGTATAATTATTAAAAGTATCCATTTAACTGTACGAACATGAAACAAAACATTCTTAATTTTTACTTGCTCAAACTCCCACACACACACACACACACACACACACACCTGCTGTTTGAAACCTCATAACCAGCTGAAGAACATGCATTAGAACGTGTGTTTTGTGTTTACTGCTGTG
Organism: Carassius carassius; assembly: GCF_963082965.1. Lineage (NCBI taxonomy): Eukaryota > Metazoa > Chordata > Actinopteri > Cypriniformes > Cyprinidae > Carassius > Carassius carassius. The sequence goes on along the minus strand of NC_081779.1, from coordinate 1,868,096 downwards.
GATGCTCAATAGAGTTGTTCTGCGGTTGCTGAGATGTTCTGAGTGATTGTTAGATGGTTTCTTACCGGTCCTGGTCACAAGAGTCCTGCACGCTGACAGTCTGGTCTGTGAATATGGCTCAGGTCCATCACTTCAGAGCATCACGTGACAGTAGATCAGAAGAAAGCAGCAAGTCTGGATGAGTCACAGCGCTGAGCCGCAGGTGGGTTGAAAGTTCTGGTCACCCACACACCTCTACATCACCTGACTTAACCAGAACTCACCACCACAGGTGAACCAACCTGCACACAAAGGTCAACCAACCACGAGTGCTCACCCCTCACTGTACAACACACACACACACACACACACACACGTTTACTGTGCATGGATGTTTTTATACAGACATCCAGCTAGTTATAAACAACATAATAATAATATTCCTATCTTTAATGATTTAAGAGAACGTCTGACAGGCACAGAGTTTATTTATCTGACAGATTGTCAAATGTTTACACTGAACATGCTAGGTAGCTACACACCTCAGTATTTCTTCTTCTGGTGAGTCATAATTCTGATGCGTCTTGCCTTCAGATGAGGACCTGTGAGTAAAAACTACACACATTGCAAAAATCTGATTGGTACGTGTCTTATATTTGAGTAAAACGAAAGTGTCTTTAAAACAAGATAAAATCATCCGAGATGCAAAAAATTGCTTTAAAAAAAAAAAAAAAAAAAAACCTTGATATGCATTTAGCTTATCAGTTCTACGAATCCCATTTTAGGGACCCATTTTAAGGATTTTCACCGGAAAACAAGAGGCAAAAAAATAACAAAACGAAAGGGACAAGGATTTGTACAGCTCAACTCTCAACAAGTCTCATTTGCAGCAGTTATGGTACATACAGATCATTTGCATGCCGCACGAGACACCTGTAAACATGCACATGCACTGCATAAGCTATTGTTTAAATGTGCATCAGATGTGAGCCTGAAGAGACATGAAAATGAAAGCACAGATTTGTGGTGTTCAATGCAGCCCACCACAAATGTCGCGTCTTGTCTGTCTTTCTTTCTCTTTCCCTCTTTTGTTGCCCGGTAGTCTCAACACCTCCCACTCTCAGGTTTAGAGACTGGGTGACCTCATGTAGGACTCCCCCCTGCGCGGGCAGGGGGCTCGAGGTGTGATTTTTCTGAGCTGATTGATGCTTCTGCACTCGACTTGAGCTCAGGACCGATCTTATACATTGTGCACGCATCAGGACTGACGTGACGTGTCGAGCGGTGGCATGAGGGCCCGTCCCAGACGCCAACCAGCAATATTACAAAGGCTTTTCTCAAGTGCCACAACACACCCACAGATATTTTGCAACTTAGACTCAGTACAAAGCCTCTTCTAATCAAAAAACATATTTTGTATTACAAGTTTTTACAGAGGGGGTTATGGATACCCCTCTTTATCACTCCATAAACCAGAAAATACTGTTGTATAAACTGTATCAGCTGATTTTTATTTTAACAAACTCCTCAGTAAAAACCTTCAGAATATAAATAGGAATAAAACTGTAAATTTCGGTGTTAGTTAGGGATGCACCGATACCGATACTAGTATGGGTATCGGCCCAATACTGCGCTCCTGAACTCGTAAAAATGCCCAAATACCAAAAGTCAATACCCACACAGCATGTAAACAGCTGTGTCCAGAAAAAGAAACACTCAAAACAGAATAACACAGAGTAGAATAGAGTTATTAGAGATTAAGGACGCCTATGAAGTACATTCAAGTAATTCATCTAATGTTAAACGTTCAATATTCACCTTTTTAAGATCTATTTAAAATGTTATTTTAATTAGAATATTTGTGATTACAGTATTGAGCTGCTGCAATGGAGCACCTCTAATGTGCCATTAAAATGAACAGTGAACGTAACAAAAGCTTTTTAACATTTTACATTTTAACAGGTATGATTAAGAGTAGAAATAATGATAAAAGATAATATCTGTTTGCTAAATCAAGCCAACTAACATGATTCATATTTTTATTGTATTTATTATTATTATTATTATTATTTTTATTTTGTTTCTGTACCCAATATTAAAAAACAAAAAATAAATCCAAATGATGTGAAAATACCGGTATCAGTATCGGTATCGGCAAGTACCAAAAATGATATCGTATCAGACTTTTTCTGAAAAATGTTATATTGGTGTGTTTGTAAGTGAGACAAAACCAATAAAACCCATTACAAACAAGGCATTTGTTGCATCCCGTTGGGACATATTTATTGATTATAATGACTTATACAGTCTTTTTACATGTTGCGTTGCATATCGCGCTGTGTTAACATAAAACCATGTCTGCATTTGTGATCGGAGAAACGACAAACGCTACTCTACACTGCTCAAAACTTGTGTTTGAATTGTCAGTGGCAAATCCTTTAAATATGTAAACTTTCTCACAGGCTGTGAGTCAGAAGCACCAGACTGTCCTTGTTTGAACTGCCCAACTTTATAGAAACAGCGTTTGTGCCACAGAAGCATTATAGTCTACTCTCACAAGAATCAGTCTTTGTTCTCCATAAAATCTGAATATTTGGGTTGAACTGTTCTGGAACAGTGCTGTCAATACACCTTAACCACTGATTTCTAGTTTATCCTCTTTTGGAAGGCCAAACAAAGTAGTTTCGCTTTCACAATGAAACACAGCATCTCTACAACATGGCTCCGGCATCAACAGCGAGAACAAAAGTTACTCCTTTCTTTGCGTGTATATCTGGGCACGTGTTATGCTAATGTTCCCACATAGTGACTTGGATTTGAGACTTTAGTCTTTTCAAATTTACAGATCTTCTTTATCCACCAAGTGCTTGCAACACTATCCTATCTGATATTTTTCGGTCTTAAAAAATATCAGTATTTTTCATCAATATATAAATTACATGAATTGCATGATTCACAAACCCATCTAACTTCCATTCATACTGAAAACCATTCATACTGAAACTAAACTAAACCACTTTCCATACTGAAATTGAACAGCTCTACATTGTTTATCCTAATTTTGATTTGAATATTGCTTCACACCCAGAGGTGTTGCAATTAAATTAAAATTGTGAAAAACATTTTTTATTTTCTTTAGAATAAGGTGCACCAATGAGTCAAACACAATAAGACCTAAACATGCTTAAATGGGACAGTTCACCCCAAAATGTAAATTCTGTTATCATTTACTCAACATCAAACCTGCATGACTTGCTTTCTTCTGTGTGGAATAAAAAAAAAAATTTTTTTTAAATGTGCATACAATGAAAGTCAATGGGGTCCAGCAACATGAAGCGTTCAAGGTGAAAAACCCTCAAAATATGAAATGCACTGCACGTTTAAAAGAAGACTTCTATGACATCTTTTGTTTGGGAGGGAAGGTCTGATTTAGTCTAGTGTAGCCGTGCATGAATACCTGAATAAGCAACATGTCCCTGTGTGTGTGTCTGTCGTGTGTTGCGGTGCATTTAAAAACACATGCGGTTTGTGGGTAAAGGAGAATCTGGGGGTTGCTACACAACAGATTTGTATTGGAGAAAAAAAGAACATTAACACCAGGTCTGAGTCCAAACTGGGCCGGCTGTTTCTAAGCTGAGAGGTCCAAATCCTCCAAAGCCAAGACCTCTCTGCCTCTCTTTCTCTCTCACAGGCAGCATGTTCAGGGTAGATCGCATGTGTCTGGACTCCCGTCATGGCTAACCTACAAGCACAGAAGGAAATGCAAACACCCAACAGACGATCCAAAGCAACACACTCCTGTCATGTGCTGGTGGAATTTCCCCACAGCAGCTGATCTGAGAACAGCCTGGACTTTCTCTCGTGGATTTGACTTTGATTGTTGAGAAGCCATCAGAGTCGCATTTCAAAGGATGACTTTAATTTGAATAGCTTTAGTTAACATGCATCAAGTTTAACTTGAGCTGAAAAATGCATTTCGTTTCTGAATTTAAAGAAACACTAAACTGAGAAAGCCTATTTTTTGCGAAAACGGCCAAGAATAAGAAAGAAGCCTTTTATTCCTACCACCATTAGCATTTTAAATAGATTTTTTATATACATTTTATTTTTTTAGTTCTACAAGTAGGTTACATGTTAACCACATCAACTCTATTTAATAATAGCTTATTAAATAATAGGTATTGTGTTGTTTGATTAAGCCTTAGTCTAAAGACAAGTTTCCACCCTATGTGGGTAGACAATTAAGCTTTTGAATTTGAAACGGGATGGATGGATGGATGGATGGATAGATGGGATATTGTCAACATACACTCACACTCAGTGTTTAAAAACAACAAACACAGGTGATCACTGGGCCATTCTGGTGTCCAAACGGACAGGGACAGAACAGTAAGCGTGTAAAGAATTTGGATGCAAGTTTAAAAATATGGGCCATTCTGGTGTCCAAATGGATAGAACAATGTGTGTGTGTGTGTGTGTGTGTGTGTGTGTGTGTGTGTGTGCGTGTTGAAGGGGGGTCTGTTTATCAGGAGTGCCTGCTGTCATCGGGCCTGTCGGGTGTGTGTATGCGTCTGATCAGCGTCTGATACTGATCTGAGTCCAGTCGACAGGCGGCCCGTCCAGACTGTTGTACAGCATCTCAGATAAATACACAGACCTCTGCTGTCCTGCACCTTCAATATTGAGATTCTCCTCATCAAAGACCAGAGACTCGCCAAAGAAAGCACCGCTGATGACAAAGACGGCTAGAAATGAAAATATGCTATACTGGGACGCACGGATACGGAAAATCTGGCATATACTGAAAAGTATGTTTTTCTAGGGCAGATAATTGATATGATGACTGATAGAATAGACAGCGTTTCCAGGATGTTGTCATTTTCATTACATTTTGCATTTTGTCTGAGAAATAATCTCTACCTGTCTATTCAGATTAACATCTCTTTCCAATTTTCCAAACTATGTAAAAAAATAAATAAATAAAAACATGTTTGGATGATTTACATGTGATCTTTGCCAGGACAGAATAAGATGCAAAGTGGACCAGAGTTTGTGTTTGACGAATAATGAGAAGATGACAACATGCAGAACTCCTGGCGTGAGTTCAGGTGATGAAAGATGTTACTGATCATTTCTCATTTGGTGCTGTAATAAAACAAGATTCAAATGACTCATTCCCTCAAATGAATCCACTGATATTAAATACAAAAGCGTCTCACTTGCATTCAATCAGTTGAACTGACACGAGTGTTCAGAGACGAGAGCGTGGGTTTGACGTCTCCAGAGACCCTCAGTGGGGGATTCCTTCTCTCTATGGGGTCAGTTTTAAAGCAATAAACATGTCTACATAAGCAGCATATGCCTGAGTAGGCTGAGAGACAGAGATGTGTGTGTGTGTTTAGCGAAAGGTGTAAAAACCTCTGACTCACAGAGACAGGCCCGTGCGCAGCTGCTCCTGCACTGAACTGCTGCAGAGAACTGCGTCTGCTCGCTGTCCCGAAGAAAGAGAGAGAGCGGCGAAATGCAGTTTCTGAGTCAGAGCTGGAGATGTGATAAAAGCCCTGCTTGTTCTTGAGTAACAGCACTCGTGGGCCGCCACCGCCGGACCCTCCAAAGTGCACACACACACACACACACACACACACACACACACACATGCATCCTGAAACACACACACGTACTGAGAGGATAACGGTGAATAATCTTGGCCCCTTAGCATGTTACTCTCAAAACACACTCCCACAGACTCGATCACAAATACTGAATTCAGTAAAGCATTTACAGTATTTAGGATGCACACGGTGCAGTATGCAGTTGCACTTTATTTTACAATACATGCACTTGCATGTACTTATAGTGCACTTACAGTGTATTTATCTAAGAAAGTTCATGGGGTAGGGGTAGGTTCAAGGGTAGCACTTAGTTATTACATAGTTATTGTAATTACCATAATAAGTACACAGTATGTACATGAGGAACAGGACTGTATAATAAAGTGCTACCTGAATGTCCTGTATGCATCACTAAAATTTGTAAGGAATATGGTATCCCACAATGCAGTGTGCTCAACTTGACCTTTTAAACATACATTTATAGTTATTTAATATTTTGAAGTAGTTTTTATATTTTCTGTTTTACTTTAATTTTAGATTAAACTTTTAGTAATTTCATTGAGTATTTGTTTCATTTTTATTAGTTATTAAGTTATTGTTTTACATAGTTTTAATATACGTTTTATATATACGTTTTATATTAATATACGTTATATATATATATATATAAATAAATACACGTTTTATATTATATATATATATATATATAAATATACATACATTGTATACTAATCTAAAAGAGTACAATGGAAACCAAACAATACAACCGTAACAGCCTACAACCCGAATTCCGGAAAAGTTGGGACGTTTTTTTAAATTTTAATAAAATGAAAACTAAAGGAATTTCAAATCACATGAGCCAATATTTTATTCACAATAGAACATAGATAACATAGTAAATGTTTAAACTGAGAAATTTTACACTTTTATCCACTTAATTAGCTCATTTAAAATTTAATGCCTGCTACAGGTCTCAAAAAAGTTGGCACGGGGGCAACAAATGGCTAAAAAAGCAAGCAGTTTTGAAAAGATTCAGCTGGGAGAACATCTAGTGATTAATTAAGTTAATTGATATCAGGTCTGTAACATGATTAGCTATAAAAGCTTTGTCTTAGAGAAGCAGAGTCTCTCAGAAGTAAAGATGGGCAGAGGCTCTCCAATCTGTGAAAGACTGCGTAAAAAAATTGTGGAAAACTTTAAAAACAATGTTCCTCAACGTCAAATTGCAAAGGCTTTGCAAATCTCATCATCTACAGTGCATAACATCATCAAAAGATTCAGAGAAACTGGAGAAATCTCTGTGCGTAAAGGACAAGGCCGGAGACCTTTATTGGATGCCCGTGGTCTTCGGGCTCTCAGACGACACTGCATCACTCATCGGCATGATTGTGTCAATGACATTACTAAATGGGCCCAGGAATACTTTCAGAAACCACTGTCGGTAAACACAATCCGCCATGCCATCAGCAGATGCCAACTAAAGCTCTATCATGCAAAAAGGAAGCCATATGTGAACATGGTCCAGAAGCGCCGTCGTGTCCTGTGGGCCAAGGCTCATTTAAAATGGACTATTTCAAAGTGGAATAGTGTTTTATGGTCAGAGGAGTCCAAATTTGACATTCTTGTTGGAAATCACAGACGCCGTGTCCTCCGGGCTAAAGAGGAGGGAGACCTTCCAGCATGTTATCAGCGTTCAGTTCAAAAGCCAGCATCTCTGATGGTATGGGGGTGCATAAGTGCATACGGTATGGGCAGCTTGCATGTTTTGGAAGGCTCTGTGAATGCTGAAAGGTACATAAAGGTTTTAGAGCAACATATGCTTCCCTCCAAACAACGTCTATTTCAGGGAAGGCCTTGTTTATTTCAGCAGGACAATGCAAAACCACATACTGCAGCTATAACAACAGCATGGCTTCGTCGTAGAAGAGTCCGGGTGCTAACCTGGCCTGCCTGCAGTCCAGATCTTTCACCTATAGAGAACATTTGGCGCATCATTAAACGAAAAATACGTCAAAGACGACCACGAACTCTTCAGCAGCTGGAAATCTATATAAGGCAAGAATGGGACCAAATTCCAACAGCAAAACTCCAGCAACTCATAGCCTCAATGCCCAGACGTCTTCAAACTGTTTTGAAAAGAAAAGGAAATGCTACACCATGGTAAACATGCCCCGTCCCAACTATTTTGAGACCTGTAGCAGAAATCAAAATAGAAATGAGCTCGTTTTGTGCATAAAATTGTAAACTTTCTCAGTTTAAACATTTGCTATGTTATCTATGTTCTATTGTGAATAAAATATTGGCTCATGTGATTTGAAAGTCTTTTAGTTTTCATTTTATTAAAATTTAAAAAACGTCCCAACTTTTCCGGAATTCGGGTTGTATTATATATAGTTTTATTTATTTATTTATGTATATATGTATTTATTTTCAGTCTTAGTTTCAGTTATTTTAGCACATGAATATATATATTTATCTTATTTTAAGAAACACATTATGGTTGTACTTTTAGTTTTACTTTATTATAATGACCTGTTTCAAATCTGGAAACAATACAGCTGTGATTCTGACATCCTTTACTCATTATTGGAGCAGAATGACTAGTTGATATATTTTTAATGCAAAAGTAAATTAAACATGCAAAATAACATTTATTTCGTCTGATATAATTAATTCTATTTTTTACATTCTATTTAAGTTTTCTGAATTGGCACAACAATTTTAACAAAGAAAATTAGTTGATGAATTTAATTAATTCTTAAATTAAGAATTTAGAATTATAATATATTTGTATTTAAATATAACTTTTATATTCATAATATAGTGTTAAATTATTGGCATTTAAAATATTTTTTTATTAAAATGAAGCTAAAATAAAATATCAATATTACATTAAATAATAATAATAATAATAAACTGATCAAAAATTTTAAATTGACATGAGTTGAAGCATAAAATACAAAAAGTGGAGCAAATTAAAAACTAAAACGGAAATCAAAATAACAACCCTAAAATTAACATAAAAAACTAAAAATTACACACACACACAAAACAAAATTACTAAAATTTAACTAAAACTAAAAAATAATTCCAAAATATTAATAAAAATTGGCAGGATATATAAAATAATACTAAAATAACTGGTTGCAGTGCAGATGCCAGGACATACACGCACACACTAACACTCAAAACATGTATCTCTGGCCTACGCTGTCAAACTTTTAGCACCTCGGCCGGTCGATGGCTCCGGCGTACTGCGAGGAGAGAGATCCGAGGCCAGAAATGGGTCAGCGTCAGACCCAGCCCGGGGTCAGCCAGAGGTCAGCTCCAGTTAGGAGGCCAAGACGGTGCACGACTCAAACCTGACCGGGGCTAGACAGAAACCGTGCTGCTTTAGGATATACACAAAGCCTGTCCGTCTCATCCGTGAGGTTATACTGAGGACTCATCCATGTATCTGTTAATGTTATTATGTGGTGTTCGACGGCCCCAGTTCCCTTGGATGACTACAGGAGATCAGATCGAGCAGACGCGCCAAAACCCGCAGAATATTCAATCCACAATCTGCATTTGTGCATACAGCTGCTGCCACGCACATCTAATCCACGGGCTTTGATTCTATCATCTTACAGAGACTGGATCAATTCAATTCAAACAGCAACACCAAATTTCTCTATTTATTTTGGAAAGCCTTGGGTTAGTTCACCCAAAAATGATTCTAATGCAAGACTGAAGTGTGGCTTCAAATTATATGGTGCACATCCATTTTATAGTTTGTTTCGGCAGAATCTGTCCACATCTACTCCAGACAAACTGCAATTTATCCTCTTTTTACCCAGTTTTGTCCTTTTCTTACTTAACTGTAAGTAAAAAGGCCAATCATAACATGCATCAGGAATAAATTTATTTACTAATACTCACTTTATCTTAGTATTGCTAAGCAGAAAAGTAAATAAACTCCCATCTTTAAACATTTTACATATAGTATGAAAAGGACAAAACCCAACTTTGGACCCCATTGACTTTCACTGTTCGTTTGAGATGCACGGAAGCAGCTCATACATGTTTGCAGTGAGTAAATGCAACAGAACTCACATTTTTAGGTGAACTCTCCCTTTCAGCATTGATTTGTTTGGGGTTTGTTTTACATTTAGGGGTCACTTAACATTACTGAATATTCCCCCAAAAAGCTCTGACAGCAAACAGGCATCCGATACTCAGGGAAAGCACAGCCATCCATCTCTTTAAAGAGCGACTGTCGGCAGATGCCACGGGCCTGTGTGTCCTTCATGTGCAAATAAATCCCCATAACGCAGAAGAGAGCGCAGACACGCGCAGGTGAAAGCAGACGGGAGCGCAGACGTTCCTCAGCTCGCCTCCCGCCGCGGCTCTCAGCTCCAGGATCCTCTAATGAGACGTACGGCGTTAATCCTGTCCACGGCGTTCATGAATCTCGCACTGATCGCATCATAAAGCAGGAATGCACCGCTTTCATGTGCGTCCGCCTCTGATGGACTCTGACAACAATACGGCTGGACTTCCTTCCCTTCGACGGCCGGCCCCTGACCTCTGGACACCGGGGGTCACGGTACATGGTGAACGGGTCAGAACGGGAGCGGGTTTATGAGGAAACGTAAACTTAGGGCTCTGTTGGAATGAATCTATGCGTATGTGCCGTAATTCAACCTTGTTTGGTTCTCTGGGAGCCTTGAGGTTCGGTGGAGCGATGGGAGACTGATACATGCTTTGAAAACCAATCCATACTTTCTGAACTCAACTGAAAGAGCTGCACTTATAGTGCTCATTTAGTGCAGCCAACTGTGAAATATCACAATATACTACAACGTTAATAAATGGGACTAATGTAATGACCAGGGTCATAGCTAAAACCCAAGATACTTATATATATATATATATATACCAAATGATTAAAACTTCAAAATCACAATGAAGGCAAAAAAACTAAAAAACTAATATGAAACTACAATAGTATATTAAACTAGAATAACACTTATGACTCACTAATTAAAAGTTCAACCAGTCAGGATTCTTTAAATTAAAACGATAAAACCTTTAAACGTCATTACATTTTTTATATACAGTATAGCTATATTAAATCAGTTACAAAAAAAACCCTGCTGCACTATAAAAGCAAAAAATTGCATTTTTTATATTGTTGATTTAATTAGTAATTCAAATTCAAGCTTTTTTTGCCTTTTTTACCCTCTATCAACAAAAGAAAAAAACAATCTACAAATTTAGAAAATGACTGGCACACTTCTACTGAAAAATAGACACGTTATGAGGTAAAATATAAAAATATGTTATATTCATTGCTTAGCTAGCACCTTATTTTAATACTATTTAATTGTAATTTGATATATTGTATGTTTCTTTTTCTTTTTTATTACTTGTTTTGTTGTATAACACTTTGAATATTTCTATGTAAACACAAATATGCCAGTAAAATACTTTAGACTGAACTGAAGTTAAATAATTGATCGATTAGGCCTCATCTGGAGACTGTAAATGGCCTGTTGTGTTCGTCGGGTGTACCGAGGTGTTGACAGCGTTTGAGGCTAAATGTGTCTCCAGTCTGTCATCTGACCTCAGTAACGGAGCCGCGGTATGATACACGGCTAGGACATTTAGCGCACGGCGACGCCACCGCAAGGCACACGCTGATACACCGCTGTCACGTCAGGTCTGCATCCAGCGGTGTGACATGACAGGTCAAAGGGCGCGAACGTGTGCACAGCGACTGTCACTCCTGCAGCCGGGGAGAACACTGTACACCCCATCACTTTAATAGCACAGAAGATTATTTATTTCATTTGCCCTTTATAATAAATGCATATGCATGTTTTTTTACACATTTTTTTTTTATATACCAAGTAAAAAATGTTTGCAAGAGCGTGCATTTTAAATAAATGAAAAAAAAGCATGTTATGGGGTTTCATTAAGGTCTGTAGCACAAACTGTGAAGTTTACTACGATGCGCTCAGGTATTTAAGAAAAAAAAATGTGTTCATGTCACTAATAATAAGCTTGGTCTATACAGCACCTATGAAAACATGGTTAATGTGCTTTAGGATATTGTTCATTTTTCATGTACACATCCGAGGGGACAAGAACTATGCATTATATGCATTATAGACATGAGTTTACATTTACCTGAGTGAAATCACTGTGACTGACCCAAGTCTTCAGTTCTGTGAACCACAATGAAAAACACTCACAGTTGTGTGCTTAAAAAGAAGAGTCAGGATCCCAAATCCACCGTCACCCGTCTCAAAGCCTCTGAGAGCTACAAAAAAACATTTAAGACGATTACCGTCCCTTATGTATCTGTCCCATCTAAAAGCACCGTATTGATTTTGAGTGACCCTGATTCACCCGCAGCCTTTCGCCCGACTCTCTCCTGTGCACTCAGGACGGAGAGAAACCGAGCAAGGGAAATAAAGACTGGGTGGCGTTTTGAGTCAATAATAAAATGAGAAAGATGCTTTCAGAGGCAGAGGAGTCTTGTGGGGACGCCGCGGGGCCCTCGGGGGCCATGACAGACATCTTGCGCCTGGTCACCGAGGTCCCAGACCGGAGAGGACAGCAGATTCTTATTTCCTCCTCAGGCTGGCAGCCAATCAGTTTCCAGCTGAGTTCCAGCCCCCCTCTCTGTCTTTTCACAGATTTTTAGCCCCTTTTCCCCAAATTCTTCACACATCTCTAGATTGCACACATGCAAACACACATATACACACATATTCCCTGCTCATAACACACATCTGCACACGGATAATGTGCACACATATGTTTGGCCTAAATATATAAAGCAATAAACTAAAGTAACTTAATATAATATAAATAAATAAAGGATCCAAAAGGATGTTTTCAACAGAAGAACCAGAAACATAAGAGTTCAACTATTTTATGGTGCATGAAGAACCTTTAACATGCATGGAACCTTTGCATTCCAAAAAAGCTCATTTAGATTATTAAAATGTTCTTCATGCTCAGAAAATAAAAAGGTTATTTTAATAACTGTTCACTGAAAGGTTCCGAAAATGACAAAATACCCATTTGGAACCTTTATATTTTAGAGTGAATAACATTTTATAATGTAAAAAACACTTTTTCCACTCTAAAGAATCTTTTGTGGAATGGAAAATGTTCCATGGATGTTAAATTGTCATGGAACCATATAGATGGAAATAAAGAATCTTTATTTTTGTAAATGTTCTGAAGCTCAATTTAGCTCTTCATTTCATCTGTTTTAATTGCATGGATATATTTAAAAAAAAAAAAAAAAAGGTTCCAATGGGGTGTTTCACAGCGATGCCATGGAAGAACCATTCGGTGTTCCTCAAAGAACCTTTCAGTAAACAGTTATTAAAACAATCATTTTTCTACAACGTTAATCCAATAATCCAAATATTTAACACTATAAAGAACCTTTTGTCAAATGTAAATGTTAGAGGTTCTTCATGGAACTGTTGATGCCAATAAAGAACCTTTATTTTTAAGAACGCAGAAGAGCCATTTATGGTTAAGAACCTTTAACTGGACCGTTCTTTAAAGAACCATTTTTTCTGAATGTAAAGAACATTTTAATCATCTAAAGAACCTTTGGTGGAATGGAAAGATTCCAAAGGTTCTTCGTGGAACCATGTAAATGCCAATGAAGAATCTTTACTTTTAAGAGTGTATGACTGACAGTCTAAAAGCGAGTTTCTTCTGTAGAAAGCAGAATTGTGTATTCTGCACGGTGAAGTCGTTCTCGTCTCAAAATTCCTCTTAGCTGGGAGCTAATCCTTGTGAATCTCACACCTTAAAAACTACAAGGCACTTGGGACCCGGGATCTGTCAGGTGAGAACGCATAATCATTCCTGAGTGTGTGTGTGTGTGTTTCTCAGGTGCTTTGTGTGGATCGTCTTTACATCACACCTAGTTGAGATGATTTCAGGATTGGATCTCATAATTTAGACACACCGACTGAGCCGATACGACAAGTCCGAATCCAACACTGGGTTTTCATTACACTGATAATGATTGAGCAGGATTTAAAGATTGAAGCTGCAGATGTTGTTGATTTAAGGAATAATGTGTGAGAGAGCCGCAGCAAGGTCAAATCATATTATCACTCTGAAAGCAAATAGAAAGAGGTCAAATGGGCCAAATAGAAACGTAATTTCAAGTGAGAATAGGTTAATGCATGGTAGTGTTTTAATATAATCACAACCTGTGACTTATTAAATGTATAACAGACTCTCTTTAGTTTGTCATCAGGCCCGTGGCTGTCATCAAGGAATTTAATTTAGAATGACGAGCTAAAGAGAGTCAGCGGATGGGTTTGATGAGGACACCCGGTGGGGTTTTTCATTAAAGAGCTCTCGCGCTGAGCGGGTGACCCTTTCCGGGTAACCGACCATTATCGCCACCCGGTCAGCGCGGCTCCGTGTATCGCGAAGTTTTGCGGCCTTTCTGTCCGTCCTCCTCTCCTCTATATATATTTCTCTCTCTCTTTTATCATATTTGTGTTACAGAAGGGTTTTAATAAGGCGGTGTCTATCCTCCGGCTGTCTCTTCCTTCACTATCACCGGTTCTTTCACACGGAAAAATAATTGGCCGGTTTCCCTGAGCTTGGAAAGGGGTTGAGCCCCCGCCCCTCTCTTTTTATTACCACCGCCTGATGATAAAGACAATCAGATATTACCTTATGGTGAACTGGGGCTCAATTGTTTTTCCATCTGTTGACCTGCGTGTGTTTTCTCTCTCTCTCTCTCTCTCTCTCTCTCTCTTTCTGAAAATGTTCTCTGATATTGTTTGAATCCTCCAGACGTTTTGATCCATACAACCTACTTATTTCGTGCACAAAATGTTTCGCTTTAAACACATAAATAAATACATGGTATTCTATTTAATAAACAAATATGAATATTCTAGAAATAAACAATTTATTCAGTGTCTTAAAGCCATTTTTGATTATCCGTTATTTAGGAATTATGAAGAAAAAAAACACAAGCACAATATTTACAATTAGGTAGCCTAATATTTTAATTCTAAAGAGAAAAGATACGTAAAAATAAAATGAATGTATTTTTATTTGCCTTCACTAAAAATCTATAGGCTAAATCTATTTTATAACCAGGGTATATTGTCAGTATTATTAATAATAAAGGCGCAAGGTTTTTTGTTGTTGTTTTTTTAACCCCTCAGGTGACGCACGAGCGCGCCTCACGCCACACTCACCTCGTGCACGCCGAAAACAATCTCCAGCAGTTTGTCGCCCGGATCATGTAGACGCTGAAACAGAGTTCACAATAGAAATACACATTAGAACACGTAGATTAGGCACTTAACTTAAATATATGTATATATAAACTACTTTTCTATAGGGGAAATGCATTGGGTAATTGCACGTTAAAACTCACTACATTTTCGAATGCTTACTTGTGCGTTTCGTTGTCAACAGCAGAGGGAACTTACGCTGCTGGTCGAGTTTTTTTGCGCTGAAAAGAAGAGAAAAGCGTCTGGGCGCGTGCAGGTGAAGCGTGATTTACCCCAAACACACTGATCCGGAGAAGGCTCAACTTTAACCCTGCCACACGACGAGCTCGAGACATGGCGGTCCTGCATGACAGTCTGTGGTGAGTTTGGTTTCGCTGGTAATCGTTTGTTAATTATTTGAGTTGCCAAGTAAAACCGTTCTCAGGTCAGCCTGGAGGACTCGTTAATTGTTTTGTTGTCGGTGCTTCTAAAATGGGTGTCAAGTTCCTATGTGGGTTCAATGTCAGTCTCAAATTAACACTCATTAATTGGCTGGAAACGAATTTTGAAATGTTCTTTTTAAGAAAGTTTTAGTCATAACCACAAATTGTAGACACTCCAATTAAATATAATAACCTATACTGTTAATAACAGCAGACCTACCTTTCTAGCATAGATACATTTTAAGTCAACAAAAATAGAAGTACTGGCTAAAATAATACTAAAAAAAGAACAAAAATGCATGCGTTTTAAATAATAGTAGAGATAAAAAAAGAAGGCCTCCGAGCCAATGAGAACACGTTCAGAACGCACGAATTGCCGAGGCTCCGCCCCCTCGAGTGGGATCATATAAAAACTCTCTCAAACAATTCTGTCACTCACAGATTACAGTTGAAAATCCGGAGGTGTCGCTTCAGAGGTCAAGCTGCGGGGCGCACGGATCCGCGTCCTGGTGTGATCTACTTATTGATCTCCACCTGCTTTTAATTGATTCTCATCCCCGTGTCAGTGCATTGAATAATGCAGTTAGAAAGCATCCTCCCTGGCGCATCTGTAAACTTACCCAAGACCTTCTATAACCTGTCGTCGTCCTCAGAGAGCACCAACAACAGCCCGGGGTCAACGCAGATAGACTTCCAGGACATGGACCGAACTGAAACCGAGCAGAGCTCCGGGGCCAAGAAGTTTTTGAGCGGTGGGAGCGCGCTGATGGATGAGGCTGACAGTGAGGGCTTCACCGGGACTAAAGCAGCAGCAGCGGCCGCCGCACCGGACGCGCGTAAAACTTCCCCAGTGATCGGTGGAGATGATGAGCTGTCCAACGCCCGCCGCTACAACATCGACGAGCTGGGCACTGACCGCTATTTCATATCCTCGACCCAACCGAGCTCAGACGTCACCAACCCATGCTCTCTCTTCCCGTACGGAGGCCAGACCGGGTCGGTGTACAGCGGCTCGAACGGGTCCAGGTATTCGTCGTCTCTGCATTACGGCTCGGTTCTTCCGCCCGCCGGGTTCTCCTCCGCTGTGTGCGCCAGTAGGAGTCAGTTTGGGAGCGGGTATCAGTTCGGACAGGGTCCCGGGTGCCTGTACCCGTCCTATCCCGGACCGGGCTCCGGTTTGAGCTCGATGCCCATTCCGGGCTCGGGCTCCGCGGCAAGGGCGCAGGTTTACCTGTGCAACAGACCACTGTGGCTCAAGTTTCACCGCCATCAGACCGAGATGATCATCACCAAACAGGGCAGGTAAGAAAGAAACTTCAGGAGCTGGAAAATGTAAACTAGTTTTCATTTATATATATATTTATATATATATATATATATATATATATATATATATATATATATATATATATATATATATATATATATATATATATATATATATAGCAATTTAGAACATAAATGCATGCTTTTAAAATTGTTTTTCAAACATGAAATATGTAAATTACAATTTCATAAAATTATACGCCTGGTTTGAATATCGAATTCATTTTCGCAGGATGATAAATCAATCCAGAATCCGTTCTAATTCGTGTTTTATTAACGATCATATTCGCAGGCGAATGTTCCCTTTTCTGAGTTTTAATATCACTGGGCTGAACCTGACGGCGCATTATAACGTGTTTGTGGAGGTTGTTCTGGCTGATCCGAATCACTGGAGATTTCAGGGCGGAAAATGGGTCACCTGCGGGAAAGCGGACAACAACATGCAAGGTGAGAAAAAAGGAAAAGAAAAAAAAATACCAGAGATGATGTGAAAATTATTTGAGCATCATGACAACCGGATATATCTGCAGTTAAAAATTAACATTGTTTTTGTTCTATAAAATAATATATTATTATACATCAATTAAATGAATATTTATTTATAATCTATAATCAAATAAATCATAATTTATAATCAAATAAAACGAAAAGATGAAATCGATTTTTTAATTTTCTTCTGAGTGGGATTTTAATTTACATTCGAGATTGTGTTGATAGAATTGGTTAAATATATAAAATCTTCTCTGGTGTAATGCAACGGAAACATATTAAAATCAACGAATTTCTTAAAATAATTTACCAGGCATTTTAAAACTAAAATGTGATGTTACGATTTCCAAAAATGTTTCTGAATGCGCGCGATTGTTTTATGTTATCATAATAATTTTTTCCACTGTTTACCGTGTCATTTCGTTTAAAAATGAGTGTATTTTGCAATTAAAACAGTTTCACATTTAACATGAGCGATTTGCAGCTATGACACTCGGGGACACGCGGGGGTGGACGTGTTATTCTGCTATATGCATTAGAATTATTCAAAACAAATCGCTCTTAGTCACGATACATGTTTTTTATAAAGGAGATTTTTTTTTTTTTTTTTTTTTTTTTTACCGCTAAAGTTCACTGCTGCTTATTTTAAATGCCTTATCTGTCTGTTTAGAAAAACTAATAATTTACTACCAAACAAAACATCGAAATTCTTTGTTTTTGTGCAGGAAACAAGGTTTATGTTCACCCAGAATCACCAAACACTGGAGCACACTGGATGAGACAAGAAATATCATTCGGAAAACTGAAACTAACCAACAACAAGGGCGCAAATAACAACAATACTCAGGTAAACTAATAACCTTAAAACTCACTCAATGTTTTAATGTACAACTAAGTTTGAAATTTGAAATGTGGATTGAAACTATAGTAAAGACACGCATGTATTTTATTAAAGCCTAAAAAGAAGAAGGCTTGCAAAAAAAAAAAAGGCAGATATGTTTTTATTAGGAAGTGATGTTTTTAAACTAAGGCATGAAGTATACTGGCTGTAAGACCAAATATGAAACAAAAAGCAGAACCTTTAAATCTTAATAATTTACAGTCTGATATTTTAGTACATGTCGCAAAGAACAGATGCATCTGGTGCATTTAAAAATAAAGATAAAGACGAGTCTGCGTGCGTGTAGAAACTTCCAGTCATCTTCAGTGTGGCTTTGACACCTCTCTGTATGTCTAACTGCAAACTCTGACCATGAACTCTGATGCTGTCTGTCTGTGTATGTGTGTTCAAACAGATGATCGTCCTGCAGTCCCTGCATAAATACCAGCCTCGGCTGCACATCGTGGAGGTGACAGAGGATGGTGTGGAGGACATGAGCACCGAAGCTAAAACACAAACCTTCACTTTCCCAGAAAACCAGTTCATCGCTGTAACAGCTTACCAGAACACAGATGTAAGCAGAAACTCAGCCACAGCTCCCTGCAGCCACTTCTGCATTCTGCTCTGCTTCTGAACTCCTGGTGTTTGTTTAATTGCAGATCACACAGCTCAAGATCGACCACAACCCCTTCGCTAAAGGCTTCAGAGACAATTATGATTCGTAAGTGCATTTCATACTACAAAAACAAATTATGAAACCCCTTCAAAATATATGGGCCTTCCTTTTGTCATTCCCTTTATTTACACTTGACTCTCAAGCTGCAGATTTTACATTTGAAGTCTGAAAACATTTCTTTTGAATAATTTATCATTTAAAAGAAAGATTTTCAAACTTTGATTCCAATTTCATTTATGCATTTATGCTACAAAGCAATGTTTATAAAATTCTGTAGTATGACGGGTGAACACGGGTAAACTGAGACTGTATCTATGATATTTATATGATGACACTTTACAATTAGGTCCCATTAGTGAACAGTTAATGCATTAACTAAAATTGTGCACGAATAAAAATAAAACTAATCTTTGGTAGTTCATGTTAGCTTTAGGTTCATTAAATAATATTAACTGAAAATTAAAAGTTAAATGTTATGTATTACTGAATATTTAATTATTAAAAAATAAATTATTTAATTATTTCCATTGTTAAAGTAATCTAGTTGACAAATGTTATATATATATGCATGTGTGTGTGAATAAATAATTTTATATTTGTAATATTTGTTTAGCGAAGATCTTTAGCTGCACTTGTAAAAAAAAAAAAGAACATTTTAATTTTCCTTGTTTTATATATACTGTATATATATATATATATATATATATAGTTTTTCATTTTCCTTGTTACGCGAAGATCTTTAGCTACACTTGAAACTTGTAAATAAAACAGATTACAGAGCATTTTCACAAAATAAAAATACAATTTCTTTCTATTAAAAAAAATGTCAATTAATTCAGTGTGTTACTTCCTGTTTCTTTGTAATTGATTGTGAAAATAGTTTCTGCACCTTTTTTTTTTGTTTGTTTTAATCTCTTTTTCCACGGTGCATTGATTGATATCACACAAGGCATCATAGTTTAGGCAACTGATCAGAAAGCTTTAATAATACAAACTTCTAACAGCCTCTGTCTTTCTGTGCCGCTTCTCTCTCAGGATGTACACGGCTCCAGAGAGCGACAGACTGACCCCATCTCCTACTGATTCTCCGCGGTCGCACCAGATTGTCCCCGGCGCCCGCTATGCAATGCAGCCCTTCTTCCAAGACCAGTTTGTAAACAACCTGCCGCAAAACCACCGCTTCTACGCCAGCGAGCGCGCCGTGCCACAGACCAACGGCCTGCTCTCTCCTCAGAGCGAAGACTCGGCTGCAAGCTCGGCTTCGGCTCAGCGCTGGTTCGTCCAGCAGAGCGCTGCGTCTGGTAAACTGGACCTGTCCTATGACAGTGAGTACTCGGCCTCCAGCCTCCTGCCGTATGGCATCAAGCCACTTCCTCTGCAGAGTCCACACGCGCTCAGCTACTACCCCGACTCGGCCTTCGCCTCCATGGCGGCCGGCTGGAGCAGCAGAAGTTCGTATCCGAGGAAGATGACCACCGGCCTGCCCTGGTCTCCTCGACCGAGCCCTCCGGCGTACACCGACGACCTGCTGTCCTCTAAAGACAAGCTGCAGGACGAGAGCTCAACGGCGGGCCCCACGGCTGGCAACACTGGCTCCTGGATGGAGGCCCCGCCGGTGCTGAAGGCTGTAGACTCGGGGGACACCAGCGGATACTCAATGGTGTGTAAGAGGCGACGCATTTCTCCTGGAGGCTCCAGTACAGACGCTTCACCCACTATAAAGTGTGAGGACTTGAGCTCTGAGGAGTATAATAAAGAGAGCCATAAAGCCATGGGTTATTACGCCTTCTACACCAGCCCTTAAGAACTGCTTACTCGGGTCGACTCTCTCTCTTTCTCTCTCTCTCTTTATTTAGTTTGAAGTGATCTGATCATGTTGTGTTTTTAATCTTTTAATCTGCAAGTGCCAAAGCTTTCGTGCCCCCTGGTTGTGCTTGTTCATTTTTTTGGCTCATTTGTGAAATACGCTTCATTTTAATGAGGTTTTTACTTTGGATTCTTTTTATAGCATGCCCTTAATTCTTTTTAATCATATTTTTCTATGAAGCCCGATGCGATTTTCCTTTTATTTAAGATTCCTCTGTTGTACAGTATTTGTGCACTTTAGATTGTGACGTATCTTGTACAAATGTTCTAATGGCACTGTTATGAAAGGTGAAATAAAATGTGCTTTTCATACTTTCTTTGTCTTTCTTTGCACTGCAATATTGAACACTTCTATCTTTTATTTTTAATGTGGTTTTTATTTATTGTGTGTATTTCTTTAAGGAAAATCTTGATTTGAAGCTTACAGGCTTATTCATGAACCTGTTCATTAGAAAAACTATTAGGATCGAATTCGTAAATGTATTTAATACTGTACTCCACGTTCAGTTAACAACATGAACACGTAATATTTTAATCAATCAACAGATGTTTTTCGCGGCAATGAGCAAAACGTTTGTAAAGCAGACCGATGGAAAAATAAGTGTTTTGGGTTGATTTTGAAATATAACTAATATTTGCCATTTAAGAATTATACAAAATGTGTGCAATAAACCAAAGATCAATAATATTTTTAGAATGTTTCTATTTTTGATTCATAGGCTAATGTTCTAAATGTTCTTAAATGTCAACAGAATCATTCCTTTTAAACGTTGCACTGAACAACCATGTAGTCGAATTATTCTTAGAGATTCTGTTCGTTTAGTTTTGGCTTCTCCAAAAACATCGTGATGGATCTCGATCTCCAGATCAACCACAAACGCACCGTTGTGTCTTTATTTGAACGCCTGCGGGTCACATTTCTTTATTTTGAACGCGTTCTGGTGAGCAGGAGTTTGTCGCCTATACATTCAGCAGCTTTTCCCGGAGTTATTTCGGATCACACGAAACGCATTTCTGGGTGAATGTGACAGAGGAAGTCACTACAGTTCCTCATTTGCTCTCTTCGTGTTTTATGCCACTATTTTGCGCTTTAAATGAAAGTGACACAAATACATTTTCCTTTACAACCCCTGCTGAACACATTTAGAGATGCTTCTGTACAGTAACCGCACGAATTGTCCGTCCAATGCATTTAACACTTTGTCCGAGAAATATAATGCGTCTGTGTTTTTCAAAATATTGAAATTCGAATAATTTTTTTTTTTGTATAGCGCCTTTCACCACACATCGTTTCAAAGAAGCTTTACAGAAAATGCATATTCAAAATAGTATTATTATTATTATTAATTTAGCACATTTATGTGCTTTTCAAGAACCCATAAATCTAAAGAACTTATAATTAAACATCTAGAGTTTATTAAAATGTGTTGTTTTGAAGACTAAAGGCGTAACTATTTTTAAAGACCTGTCCTTTTAAACCTATTCATTTCTTACACAATACATTTTCTTAACTGATGAGGCAATTGATTTTCTACCTGTTGTATTTTTATGAAGAAGCTCAATGAAATATTGAATGTATTAAATATGACATGCTGGTCGTGCTGATAAACTTTCTAAGCAAGATGCACGAGGTTGGGCCCATATTTGGCATTTTTAATGAGAATTGGACCCTCTTGGAGCTCTGTTCCGTCTGTCAGCTCACAATCCTTCCTCATCAGCGAATCCCTCTTGAATTCATTTCAATGCCCCGGTATTTTTAAGTCTAATGAATTCTGTTGTCAGACTTCTTGACAGAAAGCGAAGACTCCGACTAACTCCAATTAACACCTTCTAATGATGCTGAGCTCCTGATGGCGCTGAGATCATCTGCCCCGGGCGGGGTACTGATGGGGTAGCGGGGCTAAAAATGTTCTGTGCTCCTTCATCACCCGTGTCAGCGAATCCCAGACCGGATTACCGCGATCCACTTCGCGCAGCGTGTACGAACTCCTGCCGGTGACGAGCATCTGCGCGGACGCGCGCGCCATCGCTTCTGCTGACTCGCGTTCACGGGCGCTTTCTTACTTTGAGCCTGTGTGAGTCTTACAAGACAAAAGTGTAGCACTTAATTTGATTTCACTATTTTGTAGGGTGACTTGTGTAGAAGGCGCGCCATTTTTAACGTGAATGTGCGCAACTTCCGGTGTCTTTGGCTTCCAGTTATTTCATCTGTCTAAAACAGTCTGTTATGGTGCTTGATATTGCAAACTAGTATTTGCAATCATATTATTTTAACTTATTATCATAATCATAAACACACCCTTTTGTAGCACAAACCGTTTTAATGTTTACAGCACGTCAATAGCAGCAAATAAACCGGAAGTCTATCACATTCACGTAAATATTACGCAAAATAAGGCGGATATGCTGTCTGCAATGTCTGTGTGCTCCTGGAAAATGACAAAAAATAACTTTAGTGTTGCACATTTCAAATTTACAGTTTTCTTTCTTTTTTTAATTCTTTTGGAAAACAGACCAAAAATATTGGCAATAATCAATAATCTAGATTAAGAATGTCCCTCCCAAACATTATAAATACCACTTTCTTTATACTAAATAGCAAAGAATGGCTCATGTTAAACTAAGTTTATAGGCCTTGAGCTCTGAAGTCCCATTTTGCTTCAATATGTAACATGTAGACTAATCAAACCATGAGCCATTATTTGATATTAACTATGCTCGTTTGCAAACAAATATTGACTAAAATTGACAATCATGATGTTGGCATGTGCCAAACTATTTCAAACATAAAGCCAGTGTAGTATTAAAGCTATTTGGAGTGAATCCAGATCACTTCCTCTTTGGAAATCCCTTCAGGTGTCTGATGACCCAGGATCAGACCAGTCGTGTTTTTCTCTCCTCGTTTACATGCTGTGCTCCATCTCGACATGCAGAGCGCAGGTGAAGTGTCTATTGATTAGTGGAGTTCCTGTATTAATGTGTGTTAGTGTGGCAGTCGATTGATTCGTTGTAAGAGTACAGTTCCTGTCCTCCCAAAGCTCAGGGTCATGTGTGCATGTGATCCATTAGCTAAATGAACAAGACAAGATCAGACATCCTCCAGTTCAATTGCAAAGCACCAGGACACAAGGAGAAAACTTTCCCTTTAGAGGTGGGGAAATGAAAAATAAAAAAACATGCCACTACAATACAATTTCATACCTACATTTTATCAGCCACCAGATCTCTACTGAGAAAAGTCACTGTAAAACCATTAACTTCTTACAAGTGTGGCACATAATCTAAATATCAGCATGTGTGCTGTGTATCTTTAAAATAATCTCCACACATGTGGAACATCTCTGCTAAAATAAATAAATAAACAGCATGAAGGTAATCAAATGATGACAGTCTTAATTTTTGGGGTGAACTATCCCTTTAAGACCCTCAAACATCATTAACACACAGTGAAACAGTCCTTTAACACGGACGGAGTGAATGGACATGTAGCTTGCAGGAGGAGGTGTGGGGAATGAGAGAGAACTGAGATCAGTCTGTTCTCAGATTAATCGGACTCGGCTGATTTGAGGAGGTCAGGTCTGTTGTGCTGGGTCGTGATCACAGATTGTCCAGCTGTATCCTGGCCTGTGTGTCATGCTATGTGTGTGTGTGTGTATATGGTCTGGGTCAGTAGTGCATGAATAACAGTGTTGGGGCCTGAAACTGTCCCCTGCTCAGACCTGCACTTAACACTGAATTGATTTCAGACACCCCTTGCCGTCCTGGGAGGATCCGGGCTTTACCGCTGGAGAACAACCGCAACACACACACACACACACACATACACATACACACACTGTAAAATCAAAATTTTGGATAAGGTTGAACGCACCAGCACTGATTTAGAAGAACAAAACACTGATCACATGTTCAGAACCCCATAGTATTTCTGCACTGTGTATTTTAATCATGGTATGCAAATTTTCTTTATGCATGTTAAAAAGTGCAGCACACACTACTGTATCCCACAGTGCAGTGCAGTGCATCCGATTCCACATTTATTTGCATTATAACACATGCAACGTAAGTTATTGAGTTAACATTTTTTATTATTTAACTAATAATTATTGACTTAATCTATTTTATCAAACTGCAACAAGTTAAAAGGCTAGTTCATCATTTACTCACCTTCATGTTGATCCAACCTATAAGACTTTAGTTAATCTTTAAAACATAAATTAAGATATCGAGCCTAAGAGGTTCCTGTGCTTTCACTGAAAGTCCAGTTAGCCAAAACTAAGACCCAAAAGGGTTATAAGATCCATATGAATCGAGTTTTTAATTGGTATTGACACTTTATATGATGAATAGATTTAATTTAGGGGTTTATCTGGCTTTATCATTTGATTATGATCAACACACATACAGACTTCGATTAAACCACTCGATTCATATGGATTCGTTTTGCGATCTTTCTGGATCTTAAACATTTGGTTGCATGAACAGTTTGAAAGGAGTCAGAAACCTCAGAGAGTTCCTAAAAAATTTGTGTTTCAAAGATTTCAAAAGTCTTGTGGGTTTTAAATGGCAATTTAAGAGTATTTTGCGTAAATGCCCTTTTAAATTTATATTTGTAAAATTGGGTTGGAAATGCAAAGTTCTGAGGTAAGCGGATCCCATTCATTGAATTATAAATGCTCACGTGGAGGTCATGTGACAACACTATGACTTCTTGATGCATAATGAGTGCTGTTTCACATACTAGTATTCACTGTACAGCCATAAGTACACTTCTACTTCATAGTTCTGGGTCAGGATGGCGGGTCTGAGGCGTTGTTCGGTACCAGCGCCCCCCTGTGGCTCTCCCCAGAGACACTAGCAGACACATGGAGCACTAAAGCTTCCAACATGGCCGCAAACAAGTTCCAGTCAAGTGTGTGTGTGTGTGTGTGTACAGGGAGCATGTTGTCCATAGCCGACCGGCTGGAAAGTTGTGGTGCTGAAATCAATGCACTGGCACTTTGAGGAGCGTCCGACAGATTTAGGTTGTCCCTGTAGGGTCCAAACCGCTGGAAAAAAAGAAAAACAACATCCTTCCATCCCTCCAGTGCCCCAGGGAAAGAGGGATGCTATCTCTCCATCACCCCTGGGGAACAAACGCAACACACTTGATAACCTCCATCCTAAATAACCCACTCGATACACACGTATCTATTGTTTTAACACTGGATCAAATAAATTAACAAACATGAAATACTGTAGTGTAAACTATTTCATTACATGATAATTAAGTCTGGCACTGCTATGAAGGGAATCAGTTGCACGGGACAACAATAGTATTAACCAACCAGTATCAAATATTCCAACGCGCCACAAAAAATACAAATACATCTGTCATTGATGTCAAGTTTTGCTTTCTAATTATTGTAGCCTATTTTTTGCATTTATTGTAGTTACAGGTTATATATTTATATCATTTCTAGAAGTCTCTTCTGCTCACCAATGCTGCATTTATTTGATGGAAAAATACAGTAAAAACAGTGAAACATTATTACAATTTACAATAACGGTGTTCTATGTGAATCTATGTTAAAGTGTAATTTATTTCTCTGATGCACAGCTGTATTTTCAGCATCATTACTCCAGTCTTCAGTGTCACATGATCTTCAGAAATCATGAAAATATACTGATTTACTGCTCAAGAAACATTTCTGATTATTATCAATGTAGAAAAACAATTGTGCTGTTTCATATAATCATGGAAACCATGATTTATTTTATTTTTCAGGGTTCTTTGATGAACAAAGAGTTCAAAAGAACAGCATTTATTTGAAATAAAAATCTTTAATACATTATAAACATCTTTACTGGCACTTTTGATCAATTAAGTGCATCATTGAAGAATAATATAATATTTAATATTATTAACAATAATAATATTTTTTTTTAATGTTAGAATAACTTATAAGCATTTTTAATATGTTAGAATGTCTATAAAGCATAATGCCAGCAGTGTGATCAAATGTCTTTTGGAGCAGATGGCGGCTCTAGAGCTGAACTGTTGACCCCGTTGGCCCCAGTTATAACAGACCTACAGGATCCTGGAGAACCAGAGGATGCATTGGTTCATAGTGATCTGTGGGAGCTCATCTATCTTAGTTTAGTTAGCTGGAGACCATAATCTCATGAGTGATGGAGGTGTGATACTGGATAAAAGCTCAAGGCTTGCTGGTTTGGTCAGGACATGGACTGGCCTCCAATCATCATCACTGTGTCTCTGTGCAAGGCACTTAACCTCAGGTTACTCCAGAGAGACTGAACCTGTAGTGAGTCTATATGAGACACTTTAGATGAAAGCATTCGCTTTCACATCCAAATAATAGATTTCTTTATGCATTTCTTACTCACAAAGTGTGTACATACACAGTGTGTTTAATTCACAATGGTGATAATTCATAGGTCAGTCCTTGTGGGAATTGAACCAGCAACCTTCCAGATATCAGCTCTGACCACAACACTAAACCACACCAGACCAGATCCTCTGGAAAACACTTCAGATTGATAAAAACAGCTCTTCTCAACATCAAAACAGATGATATCTCTGGAGCAAAGAGCTTGATAAATCTACCTGGAATTAAACCAAACTCAAAACTGCTAAAAATTCCCAGAAAACCAAATGCTGTTTAAAGGGTTAAATCACCATTTTCCTATCTCCGTGTTGTTCCAAATCTTCCTCTCTTCATAGAAACACAAAAGGAGCTCTACTTCTCTATTCAACGACTACACAAAAAATACAGCTCTAGAAAGCGCTTTAGAAAAGACAAAAAAAAACTATAACTTTTGTGGTGCACATTTGAGAGTTTGGCACTAGTAATCATCTATTTTCAGAAGAAATCAATAAATATGATGGTCAACTATTCCTTTAAGACTCAATCTCTCTTTATGGCACGCTGATGGTATTTGCACCTAACAGTTCGATACATGAATGTCTGAAGACTCTGGCACTGGAGCGTTTTAGACTCATTGCGTCATTGTGGTGACTGGCAACTCGCATTGGGACAAATTTCTGACAGCAGCTCTATATGACACATAATAAATAGCCAAAAACAATGTTTTTCAAAAAGTGCAACAACAATAGCAGTGCTTGTTGAAAATAAAATGTGTAATTCTACAAGCTTGCCATTGAAAGACATTAATGCAATAAGAAGAATAACGAGAGCGACTTGAAAGATGTGCATTTTATTGATGTCTTTTTATCAAACCTATTGGTAAAATACTTTTTTAAAATGATGGGAATCATAGCAAAAGGTTACAAAACTACAAATAAAAGTGGATCTGATAAGTTAGCTTTATGCTTCAATAAAAGCATCATCATGTCTGTACATCATAAAGGTGCACTCCGGTAAAGCAATGCAATCTCTGGATCTGAGAAACCCGTACACACCTCAGGTACTTGGTGTGTGTTAAAGGATCTGAACAGAACTACAAACGAGGTGTAATTAACTGGTGAGAGTGTCTGTGATATTCGTGTTCTGTGGTGTGACTTGCCTTTTGGGAAAATAACTATTTCAAGACCGAACCCCATGCACAGTGAGAATCATCTGACATCCTACAGCACACAACACCGCTAGAACAGAGAGATGTGCTGTCATTTTTAGACAGACTCATGTCTGTATAGGACTACATTTCGGGTTACAGCTGTTAGACACACTCAAACAAACATGAATATTTTAGAGAAGCCTTCAAAAGACATGAGAACAGCCTTCAAACCACTGGAGAACTGAGAGATGATAACAGCAATCTGTTAATGACTGAATGAGATTCCTGAAGCCTTAAAAATACACTTATGTTTATGCTCTAAACAGATGTTTCATACAAAAACTGACATGCAATAAAATGCACAAATCACATTTAGTGGAAATTACCATGATAGAGTGGAGAAAATACACAGCATATGCTCAGACAGGCCCCAAATAATGAGGAAAGACAAAAAACACAACAAATAACCTGCAATATTTGCAAATGCATATCAAGCTGCTGATAAACTAATATTACATCAGACTGACAATGCACAAACACACAGCTGTACATAATGTGTCATTATGCATCAGTCTGACAATTACATTCCAATGCAATTACTACAGATAAAAAAAAAAACTTTTATAAAGACTATAATATTCAAAGTATTATGCATCTATCCAATCCAATCCAATCTATTTCTTATTTAATAATCATACAGTGGAACTATGAATGTAAAACCTACTGTTTTTGTATTTCAGTACAGTGTAAAATAGTCCTTAGATTACAAATGCATCTTCAGCTTTTTTTATAAAGCAATTATGATGGTTCATAATTATTTTTAGTAAATATGCTGATTCTGACGACACAAATATGGAAGGCTAACCAAAATAATCAAATCTAGTTCAATCAAACTCCTGTTTCTATGAAGCATCATTTAGTGAAGATTCATAATGGAATCATTGTCAGAGTCTCTTTTTAATCACTACCGAGTTCCTAACAAGTAAAGAGTATTTATAGTACAAGAACAGAGCTGATGAGGGTCCCAGAATTAGTCCATCATGAGCAGGTGTCTTAATACTCACACTACAAATGGCTGTTGATTGACATGCGCAGTAGAAACTGGGTTTTGATGTATGAATGGATTCAAGCCTGAGGACCAGGCCCATCTGGGGTCCCAATAATGGAAACGGTCTTAATCTTTCTTCGTTATTGATTTTAGCATTAAGCTAGTTTTCAGTCTTCTGCTGCTCTCTAGTGGTCTTTATGAGTAATTGATTTCAGACTTTCTTCACAAACTAGTTGGGAAACACTACAGTGCCCCGCTTAAATTGGCACATGGTTAAAAAGGTGATAACTCATAAAATATAATACATATAAAGCCATAACATGGTATAAAAACTCATATCGCTCTAACAAATAGTAGCCTACTGAATCACAGTGATGGAAATATAACATGGCACACTAAGTGGCCTATATATTGCATACTACTTATATTAGCTGTGGTATTTACATGTTTCAATGAATGCCATGGTGCCATGTTCAAATCATATGGTACTTTTGGTAAGTACTATAAAACATGCTTACATTTTGACGAGGTCACCCTCCGCTTCATCATTTTGGGGGAAAGAAAAGAAAAGTTTACACTGACGCACAATTTACACAGCGAGAGCGGAGCCGTTAGGATTTTCCCGCTCATCAAGAATTTGAAATGATTTGGAGGTGTCTGGAATTGAAGGCTGAAGAGTCTATAAAAAAAAGGATTAAATTAATAATGATAAGATTTGTTATGTATTATTCGTGTCTGCTAGCTAGAAGTTCTAATATTCATTGCTGCTAGTAGTCCATTCTAAAGAAATTGCGTATCACGATTTAGATCAGTGTTGCCAGGCGTACGATAATTATTGTATTTGTACGATAATTTTTTACCTCTGCACGATGTACGATCAATAATGAAAAAAATCCCGTAATGTACGATAATTTTAGAATTTTCTGAAAATTTAAATTATGTTAGTTGCAGTCATATGGCTTCTTTACTCATACAAGAAATCGGCTCATTACAGACAGTCTAAATGCGTTCGTGTGCACCTGAGGGTGTGTTAAGAATGCAGGAGGGTGCCCTGCTTTAAAGCCAACGAGCAATAGTTGCGGTCCAACACAGCAAGAACTTCTTCAACATCTGGCAACACGCAGGAATCCGATGACAGCGGCTCAGATGTGGAGTTAACTGCACCACGCAGCAACAGCTAAATTCCTTCTTCACTGGACGCGACAAAGCAAGCGTTAAAAATAATTTTAATATGATTTAATATGCGCTGCGACGCAGACAGTCACTGAAAATAATGGGATAGTATTTTGTCTCACTGCTTCCGTCCGACAATAGCTAAGCATAGTTATATATTGTGGTAATTTGCAGGTCGTGTCAAAATGTTTTTGGTTTAGAATAGATAAATAACTCATTTGACTCGTGTACGATAATTTTCTTCCAAATACGATAATTTTGAACTTCTGGTACGATACTTGGACATTTCCAATCTGGCAACACTGATTTAGATGTCATCACGTGATCACAAGTTCGCGGTGATTGACACGAAGGCGCGTCCGAATCACTTCCTGTCTCCTGAGACGTTGAGCTTAAAAAAATAAAGATGGTCTATAAAAGCTGCGGTTGGTGGTCAGTTTGTGCGTTCCTGACCAACTTTTTGCACTGTTGATGTTTTCTGTAGCTGGAAATAACTATTATTAACACGTCTATAGGACGTTTCCTATCAGATGTCTGAAAGCTTATTTTGGTCAGCAATGAAATTTGATAAATTTCCCGTAACTGTGCAAAATGGACTGTGGAGATGGGCATCTCATTAATATTTCTGATGTTTTGATGTGAAAAATCACTCATCGTTATCATGATTGACCAGCAGGTGGCGCTTCAATACAGCGTGCAGAAGAATCGAGAAAATAACCAGTCACTCGATGGACTTTGACATAAAATATACAAACACACTGTATTTATCTTGAATGTTTATTAACATTTTGAAGGTGTTTCTTCATTTTGTTGTAAAGTTAAAATAGACAAACTGGTATTTAAGTACAAACAATATATAAAAAATTGATTTTTTTTATCGCATTGTAAAAATGCAAGTGTGTCTCACTGCATTTTAATACAGACCATTCTCTCTCGCTCACTCAAACTCTATATGCATCACATGATGAAAACTTATCTCCTTATTTCCCATATAAATATCATATCACTGTACCATGAAAATATTTAATCTAACCTTTATTAATCATAATCATACATTCACAAAAGAGAGTAAACTCTACTCATATGACAATCAGATAGTGAGGGTTTAATGTCCATTTTTGAATAAAAATGAGTCCCCTCAAATGTGGTAAATGATATAATTGGAGTCTATTACTGTATTTTTTTAACCTTTCAAAATAAACAAAATCATTCAGTCCATAAAGGTTTTTAAACTGTAAATCTCGTTAAATTGTGCAAACCATCACATCAGACCTGTCAGACCTGAGGACATCATTCTGTGGATCAGAGCAGCACTTGCATGGCTTTACTGCACACTACACAATATTAACATTTATTTTCTTCATCTCTCAACATGAAATAGAAATGATTTTAAAACAATTTCATTAAAATAATCTCTTACAAAATATTGCGTTTGTAAAGTTCATTTGATTCTCTGTCTGGACAAGCAAAACTAAACAAATTTTTTTTAAAACCAATTTATAAACAGTTTATCATTACTTACACCTCCTGCAAATGTAAAGAATTGAAAGTCTAATGGATGCCCTGGTTTGTTATTTGGAAAGTCGTTTACAGGATTCATCTGGAAAAACAAAAACAAAACACAGACAAAATAACATTTAAAATGACAATGAAAATATAATTTTATGATTTAAAATGTTCTATTAATGTTTTTTTTTAACTGCAGCAGGATTGTGCCAGATTCAGATAGATAGATAGATAGACAGACAGACAGACAGACAGACAGACAGACAGACAGACAGACAGACAGACAGACAGACAGACAGACAGATAGATAGATAGATAGATAGATAGATAGATAGATAGATAGATAGATAGATAGATAGATAGATAGATAGATAGATAGATAGATAGATAGATAGATCCATCTTTGTTGGAATTCTATGAATAATAATAATAATATTAATAACTTAATAACCCTGAACTGCAGGCAACATGCGTTTTTATTATATATAAGTATCACACCACATAATACAATTGCTACTTTAAAGGAAATTCACCCCAAAAATGTTTTGCTTTAAATTTAATTGGAGAAAGCAATATTACGGATGAGGACTTGTATTTAAGGCTGAAGTGACATCTTGAAGTTAAAAACGTCTTAATGCTGGATTTGTTTCATCTTTTGTCTTCTCCAGATGTGAACTGATGAATTGGAAATGCTGTGGATTATTGTGATGTTTTATCAGCTGTTTAGTCTCTCATTCTGACGGCACCCATTCACTAGTGAGCAAGTGATGCAATGCTACATGTCTCCAAATCTGATGAAGAAACAAACTTGAATGGGCAAGCACTTTAAGCAAAATGTAATTTTTGGGTGAACTATTCCTTTAAGAGCAATGCAAAAAGAAGCTTTATATTTATACTGTAAAGCACACATGCACAGGCTTTTCTACAAGGTTTCTACTACTACAGTTATACATACATTTAAGATGCATTTAAAAAAGTGCATCAGCGTTATTTCTGCATCCAAGGCAATCGAACCTCATTTAACTACTGTAATAGTGCAAATTCAGTGTGAATGCAGTTTATGCTTCATTTCCTGATTGACTTTATCAGAAAATAATGAAAATAATTAGCTAAACAGTTTAGTCACAATACATTTTTAGGGTTTGTTTATTCCATTGTTGGTTTGTTTATATTATGATGTAATTTAGAAGCCACTGACCCACTTTTATGAATCGAGCCTTTCCTGCGCACTCATTCATGCCTCTGCGAGACACAAACGCTGCGCTCTCCTCCTCCTCATCTTCCTCCTGTCCCTCATTCTCCTGCTCCCCCCCACGCCTCCCCTCTTCCATCCCGCCGTCCTCCGGCCTCGGATGAGGAGAGGAAGGGAGGGATGCTACCGCACAACCTTCAGAAGGATACTCACAAACTCTCTCCAGCTGGGCGTCATCGAAACACACCTTCACCTAAAGCAGAGAAACAGAGAGAAAACGGTGACGGACATATCACAGTATGGTCTTCAATATAAGATCATAAAAACAAATAAAAATACAACTCATTATAAAGACTTTTATTTTGCATAACATCATCTTTTGTTTTCCACAAGTCATAACATGAGGGTGTGTAAATGATTTTGGCTGAACTGATGTGTGAATGCACTGTTAAAAGCAGTTAATGAAACAAAAAATATTGCAGGACGTTTTACAAGAAAATACTAGTTTGCTATTTATTTGCTAAAATATTAGATTGCTGTACTAATTAATGCGTCTGAAAATATTTAATTTCTCATCACTAATTACTTTCTGAATCCCATTTCAATCAGTTAAACGATACAAGGACAGATGTGAAACTGCTCTTTTCATTCTTTCAAATAAATAATAGAAAACTGCATAAATTACTCTTGAACTGACCAAAGTATTTAAAGGGAAATGTTATGTTAAAAGCATACATTTTAACATTAGATGATACATTTTTTGATGTTAAATCCACTTTTGTTTTATTTATAATTGTTCTGTAGTCTGTACAATATTTAATGCAATTACAACAGAAGTAAATAATTAAATTACAGGGAAATTAAGATAAATGTAATGAAATAACAGTAATTATTTAATAATGTTGTTAGTAATATTTCCAGATGCACACATACTGGACTAAAGAGTTTCAGCTTTACTTGATTATCCATCAATCAGTTTTTAGAAGAATCAAGTGCGTCTCAGATTTGATTATCAGGATCATTTGAGCATTGGATTGCATTGCATTATATGTTTGGATTATTTAACTCTCATATTACTAAAATAGATTACTTGAGATAGAGTGATGACTGATATTGATCAGCTATACTGTTATAAAGATCTCATTGATTTACATTACATCAGAAGCATATAAATATCAGCATCTGCACTAAATTGCATACTTTTGTTCAGTTTGGGCCTGTGAATAAAATGTATGGCTATAAACATAAAACACATGCATTTCATTTTCTTTTTACATTTTTTTGAGTTTTTAAACGAAATAATTTAATTAAATCATTCCATTTTAAAATAGTAGATTTTCAGAGCAGCAACATAAGATAAAACAGAAATAACTCAGAGGACGTAATACAGAGAGAAAAGCAGCGCTATAATGGCTTAAGGTTCAAATGAGGAAAGTGTAGAGTCTCTGACAGATTAAGAGACTAACGTCAGTCGTTCTGCAGAGGGCACACGGTAAAACAGCCACACTACTTCTACTGCTATTTCTGTAGCACACAGCATAGGAACAGTACAAGGTTTTCTGTATGCATGCACAGATGATCTTTTAGATTCAACAGAACGTTTCGTACACAGCCAGAGCATTGCATGCAATAAAGAACTTCAGAAACAACAGGCTGTTTAATGAACCCAGTGACAGAACATAAAGCTGTCCCCAAAGACAGTCAGCAAGTGTGAGCTATAAGAAGAATGAAGGTTAGATGTGGTCAGAGTGTAAACTAGGGCAATGACTGTTGGAGCAAGTAAAATGCAATGCACGAGCACGTGATATTGTCAGTTATATAGTATGAACTGAACCGGTAACCCTAGGTTGCTTTTGTTTTTATGCATTCTCTTCTGTCTGTGCTACAGGAAGTGACACAGATCTGAGGAGGAAGTAGCCAAAGAGCTGTCACAAGACTGCTTTTAAAAACCCCAAATTTTGCCGCTACATAAAACACACACTTTAGGGTTTAGCTGGTAAAAAATGCACAAATCACCTCATGTGTACAGTTTAGCGTTTCATGCTATGCTCTGCTATTAATGTGTTGCTTCTGTCACTTTAATTAGAAAAACCGATTTGTTGTTATTTACACTAATCTTAAAAAGTTTGAAATAATTATGCTTTATTTTTTTTTACATCAGATATTTTGTAAGCTAAAACTCTTTAATCTAAAATACTTACCTGTAGTCCTCCTGAGATTTAAATTATTTTAATAATGTAACAAAATATTCAATTATTATTATTATAGTATACATTTTTTATGATTTAATTTAATAAACTTCCATTTTATTTTTTAATGCTTATTTTAATATATTTTTTCTTTAATCAACTTTATGTATTTCCCTTAGAAATCCCAGTTTCAGAAAGAAAACCTTTACCATTTTTTTATGCTAATGAACTACTGTACTGTAGTTCATTAGCATAAACATAGGCCATTTATGGCAATGTAGCAAATTTCTGTATTCTAATGTATAATATACAGTCACAGCTGCACGTTTATCAGCATTGTACAACTTAAAGTTGAATAACACTGATATGTCATTTATAAAATGTAAAACTTTTTCCACAGGAAATGGAGCTGGAGGTGTTTTATTATCATAAATGCTTGTGTTCTTCTGTCTCAAGAGTCTGATTTTTATTGTTGTCTTCTTTTTATGTACATTTGACTCCAGTTCCTGGCAGAAGTTAGTGTACAGTATGTGGGTACACTGATCACCACAATGCAAACATACTGCTCTGTTTAACTGATATTAAACCCCTCACTGGAAGACAGGAGCAGGACCAAATATCTCTCTGAGTAGTTGCTGTTTGTGTGTTTCCAGAAGTGAAAGTTTCCATCATTATATGTGTTAGTGTTTTCTGCAGCTTGAGAGAGGAACTACAAATATTGAGAGGAAGCCAAGCATTCAGTATTCAGTGTTTCATGTGTATCAGGCTCACAGATATATTCTGAAATCAGATGCCTTCATAAATGGCTTGTGGTCACATCAGCGTTCTGTGTGTACTATAATTCTATTTCTGTACTCTATTTCTACCCTTCTGTAGCCTAAGAATAAAATTAAGGCATGACTGAAAGTAATGATAATGTAGAGTTTAGAGAGTTGGATGTCAATTAAGTGAACCCTATAGTTGATTCAGAGAAGGATTCATCAGACTGATAGTTCCAGAGTTTGTCTTTTGTAAGAATCAGACTGCATGGGTCGTGCTTTAGGTTTGGTGTGTAAACAATGCAACAAAATAACATGTTTCTTGATAGCATTACATATGTTGCTTGTGGAGATGCTTCAGTGAATGTCAAACTGGTATCATTAGCATTCTTCTGTAGACCTGACACTACATAATGCGCTTTCCTGGGTCATTCTAGACTAACAAACGTCTAGGTCAGACAGGACATTGTCAGGGTGAAAGGTACTGAAGAAGGCATGATTGCAATAGATTAACCAGTCTATTCATAGATACGTGTTCTACTTTGAAGTCAGCCTTTACGTGTAATGGTCTCTATTTTTAAAGGCATGAGTAATCATATAAGTTTTGTTTTGTTACTCCCGAACAATGCGGAATGAATCATAAAGTCATATTTTTTTAATGCAGCATTTAAATGTGTAAACTCACACAGGGACTATCTTCACCTGCGGACTGTGATGGCGTGAGAGATAAGCCTAATCCAGGTTTAACGCTGAGCAACTGCTTTGGCCACAATCAAAGATGACAGAGATATTCTGACCTGACTATTGAGAGATCACACCTTGATTTGATCTTGCTCTTCTCAAGTGCAATTGTTTCTTCTCTGAAATTAGAAATCCCACTGAAACACAACCATGCATCTAAATTGCATTATGATAGTTGTGTATTAATTTTATGGCATATCCCATATTTTAGAGTAAAAGTGTAGCATACTGCATTTTGCTAGTTGTGTGTTAATATTATGGCATATCCCATATTTTAGATTAAAAGTGGAGCATGTTGCGTTTTGCTAAATTGTGCATTCATTTTATGGCATATCCCATATTTTAGAGTCTAATTGTAGCATGCTGCATTTTGCTAGTTGTGTGTTAATATTATGGCATATCCCATATTTTAGAGTAAAAGTGTAGCATGTTGTGTTTTGCTAAATTGTGCATACATTTTATGGCATATCCCATATTTAAGAGTCTAATTGTAGCATTTTGCATTTTGCTAGTTGTGTGTTTTGCAAATTGTGCGTTTATTTTATGGCATATCCTATATTTTAGAGTCGAATTGTAGCATGTTGCATTTTTCTAGTTGTGCATTAATTTTATGGCATATCCCATATTTTAGAGTCTAATTGTAACATGTTGCATGCTCAGTTATTCTGATCTATACGATCAGCTCGTCGTATAGATCATGCAAAAACATTAAAAAAAAAAAAAAAACACTCACCGCTTTTGGTGTCCCTTTGCTTTTTACCAAGCATGACCGTTCAAGGTTCTGGTACCCTCCAATCACCTCAATCTCTTCTGCTGTAGGATACCTCTTCTTCCCTGCCTCCTTGGTGCTGCTGGGAGCAGGGGTAGATATATGGCCCTGGGGGGCTGCTTTGGGCACTGCAGGGGTCCCTGTTGGAATGCCACCAGACGAGGCTGCCTCAGCAGGTTTTCTGGGGGTGATTGTGATGGTAGTTCCTCTCTTACCTGGTCTACCCGAGGCACTCCTAATGGAAAAGAGAGGCGGAGATGGAGATGAAGAGGGGGATGCAGTGCAGGGAGAGGTTGGCGATGGAGAGCTTTGTTCTGGAAGTTTCTGTGAGTTTTCTGTTGATTCAGTGCTCCGGGAGTTGATTGTGAATGACCTGACCTGTTTAGGGGGTTGACTTTGGGCATTCAGTTGCGCTTGTGAAAATCTGGGACTTGTAGGCATTTGGCCTTTCTGTGTCTCTCTTAGTATGTCTGGTTTCTTCTGGCCTTCGGTTGCCCTGATCTCTGGCTCTACAAGTGGATAACTCTCCATGGAGGGCTGTGCCATTTTGTCATTGGGGTAACCACATCCTGCTTCCTGTTCCCTCAGCTGTAGTCGTCCCACCTGCCGCTGTACCATCTGAACACCTGCCGACTCCATGCCCTGAGTTTTGTCACCGTCCCTCCCCTGATTCCACATCTTGGCAGTTACTGGCAGGATGTCCGGTGATGGTGCTTGTCTGATGGGGTTGTATTTACCCTGAGGTCCACTGTGTGGAGGCATATCAGCTGTCCTTTCACTGATACACACTGCAGTCCTGGACCCCACCGTCTTGAGGTTGTAGATCCGGCTCATGGCATCCAACGAGTCTGAAACTGTAGGGGAGGGAGCAAAAGGAGGAGGAAGATAGTCTTTCTCTAACAACTCTTCCTTTCTTTCTCTTTCGTCTATGTCCGGTGTTCTCCAAGCGATGCACGTTCCACACTCCTCTACATGGCCTTGTGCATCTCTCTCTGCTTCCCTGGGGCAGATATCGCTCTCCGAAGCATCTCTGGTGATCTCCCCAGCTACTCTTTCTGTCGAAGCTGACTGCAAGAGCGACAGAGAAACAGGAACAGGAAGTTGAGGGTTTGACTTTGCCATGTCAACTTCCTGTGTGACGTCAAACATTCTGAGAGTCTGTAATGTGGTTTCTTCCTGTTCTCTCACAGTTCCTCCTGCTTCTCTGCTGCCCTCATCTTTGCCATCCTCCCTATTTTTCTGTCTTTCCTTCTCTTGCTGACAAATTCTCTCTTTCAGAGATTCCTCTTGGGTCAGAGGTCGCCCAGTCTTCCAGCTCTCTCTCCTCTCTACTTCTCCTCTGTCTAGTTTATCCCCAGCAGGGTGACTCACCCTTCTTCTTTCAGATGATATATCGACTCTATAGAATAAAGTCCTGGGGATGGTGACTCCTTTTTGGGTCCAGAGCTTGCTCTGACCCAGTATAACAGTTTGTTGTGGGAGTTGTGAGGTAAAATGTAGTTCCTCAGAGGCTTGT
The DNA here is from genome assembly GCF_963082965.1 of Carassius carassius. Taxonomy (NCBI): domain Eukaryota; kingdom Metazoa; phylum Chordata; class Actinopteri; order Cypriniformes; family Cyprinidae; genus Carassius; species Carassius carassius. The sequence continues at coordinate 1,829,149 of NC_081779.1, read as the reverse complement.
TTTGGAAGGCTTTGATAATGTTGATGCTCTTTTTGATCTTGGTTACTCATTTCACCAGAGATACTTTCATTGTCTCCATGTGAAAACATATATCCTGCACTGTTGAGTTCTCCATCTAACTGGACTTTTCCTATTTTACTGAGCAAATCTTCTGTGTGTTGGGTAAGGACTGCTTGGCCAGAGGGTTGTCTTTGTCCAGCATAGTCAGACATAGTTAGGCAACTGGAGTCCGCAGAGGGAAAAATGTCACATAGACGCTGACTGTCTGTAGGTAAATCTATAGTACTGTTATTCGAGGGTGATATATATATGCCAAGGGATTGTTTTGAAGTTGCAACAGTTTCCTCCTCTTGATTCAATCTCTTTTCAGATTCTGTTTTGGGCTCAATTTGGTAATTGGTTGATCTCTGCTGTAAAAGTGTCTCTCTCTCCTCTTGCCTCTTATCTCTCTGTATCTCTTTATCTATCACTATCTCTCTCTCATTCTCCTCTCTCACTTTCTTAATCTCTCTTTCTGAGCTGCTCTCCGTCCCATCTTGTTTGATAAGAACTCGTCGTGCAAACGTGGCCCCTTCAGGGATTTTGACAGAGGCCAGAGTGAAGTCTTCTCTTCTGTCTAAACTTGAATTCCATTCCTCTGTCTCTCCACAAACCGATTTATTCCTCTTATTTTGTCTCTTTTCATGCATCACCTCATCATTTTTGAGTCGACCCCATCGCCTGGCGACTTTTGGTTCACTTCCTGATTGGTCGGCGACCCCTGTTTTGACCCTGTGTTCGGAGTACGACCTCTCCACCAGCTTAAAATCTGTCTTTTGCTTACAATCTCTGTCATCCTGTTGGCAAACCACGCGGTCTGAGAAGCTAAAGGAGCGTTTGGGAACACCCCTGAGCATCAAACTCATTTCAGTCTCCTCTGTACTCTGTTCCTCCTCCACAAACAGGTCACCTGTGCTGTATCTGGCCCGGTTCTTGAAGCACTCCATGCTCTTGGAGCGAACTGGAGGTTTTGGGTGTTCACCAAACTTACTAAGCAGCTGACTGACCCGCCCACTACATTCTGGAGCCCTTATGTCCTTGTGGTTCAGGACTTTCTTGGCTCTCTGATTGTCCGTCCTCGACACTAGTTGCATGGAGGACCATATCCCCTCTTTCACTAAACGTTCGCTCCCTCTCTCTGGTATCCCTGCAGTCTCAGTTTCCCTAATCCCGTCCATAACGGGCGGTTTGATGATCAGTACTTCTGAAGCCCTAATTTCCGTCATGCTTCCTCCGCCAGCTAGAAACTCCCTCAAATCCATCCTCATCCTTTTCTGATCCTCCCTGACCTCCTTCTCTCTCATATCAAGTTTTTCCTTAACATTTTTGTCTTTCTCAATAATGATAATGTTGTGTGCCTGGATCGTGTGAAGACCTATGACTGGAGAAAATAAGGATGTGCCAGTGTCTGCCTCTTTGATTTCTCTCCCAGTGCTTCTGTCTCGCTCTCTTCCCTCACTTTTACTTCCCATCTTCTCGACCCACATCTCTCTGTCTCGTCCTCTCCAGATCTCCTTCTCTGTTTCCCTATTTCTTTCTCTGCCTCTATTATTGGCGGGGTTTTTATCCTCATTCTCTCCATCTTTAATCACCTCTTTCCCTCTGTTATCTCTCCTAAAGCTGTTCTCAGAACAGATGAAGGGGTTCTGTTGGATGGGGCTGATGGTGTCTTTGGATATCCGTTTTTGCAATTTATACCCAGTCTGTTCAGTCTGGAGGTGATGTGTGGGTTTACTGTCCGTCTGCTCTGTGACGATGTCCTCATTGATGCTCAGGATATCTGGAGTATCTCTCTCTTTCTCCCTCTCTCTTTCCTCATCTTGCTTCGCCCTCCTTCTCTGGATGATCCCTCGCTTCCAAGCCGGCATGCAGACCAACCGCTCTTCTTCCTCCTTCTTTTGTCTCTCTCTCTCCTCCTCCTCTCTTCGCTTTCGCTCCAGTAGCAGCTGCTTCCATTCCGGTAAAGCAGATACAGACATAACCACGGAGAACTCGATGAAACACTGCTGTTGTACTGATCAGATCCTTTGCAGAAATACAGTTTTATCCAAAGACATCCATAAGTCCTGTCAAACCAAAACACCTATGAGCACATTTGCAATTTTATTTATTTATTTTTATGTGGTAAACATGCAGTTAACAGTGCAAATCTACTGTCAGAATAGATTTGAAGTGAAATGCAAGTCTTCTTAGAGTACAAATAAGTATGAACGTTTTCATTCATCAAGCATCAAGACTTTAGATTTAAAATTAATCTGAATGGAAAAGAGAAGGTTTGTTTATGGTACACTGAACGATCCCAATTTTTTTTGCAATTAAAAACACATTTACATGCAGTTTTGCATGCAAACATTTGCATGTTTAATAACCTGTTTAAATATAATTTAACAATCCATGCAAAAAGATAAAAAAATATGTTTAAATTAAGTGTAGTGTTCCAATGCTGTCTTGTTTTGTCATTTCAACTATACCTTAGTGGTGATTTGTTAGGTAAAAACGATTTGTTAGAAAAGAAATGTAGTTCAGTTCATGCTCCCTGTTCAAAGTTCGCTTATATATTTTGACATATTGATCTAAAACACAATACTCCATAAATAATGTTTTTGCAAACCTTCAGATATTGTGATGTGACCGAATTCCCGATTCTCTGGAATAAAGATTTCCTCGTTTCCACGCGTGATGTTCATCTTTCCATTCGTGTAACTCCAAAAAAAAGTCCAGATAATTTTTTTCAGTCCTTGCAAAAGGGAATAAGCAACCTCCAGTTAATTCATATTTTCGTGATGCCGTGAACTGAAGGTCGGTATCGTGAACCGGAGCTGCATGTGTAGTAAATATTACCGGCTTTAGAGGCGCAGAACTGTTATCCCATAATTACATTAAACTCCAGCAGGACAATCACAGGCGCACACACCACACTGCCTAAGAAAAGACGTTTAACTAAACTGCATCTCCTCCTCATCTGAGTCCCTGCGGACACCGGAGTTACAGGAGGTGACGGACGCGCGGGGATTAACCGGTTACACATGACGTCACAGTTACGCATGCATTCACTGATCTCTTTATTATATTATACAATATATACATTTCACACATAGTTTTATGGTATCATATTAACTTATATACAAACGGTGAGCTGTTACTGCGAGAAACACTCTCTCCTATTACTGTATGCAAATTAATTAACCTATTTAAACTCCTAATGCACATTTGTTGCAGCATTTTATTCAGCAAAGTGGTGTGATAAATCACATCACGCTACAGTAAAAAGTCAAGCCAATAAACAAAATGTATTTTATTTTATACGTTTATAGACCATAAAAAAATACATTCTTTGTCAAAATCTGAGGTCATTATATGTAAACACACTTCAAACACATTAGATTTTTTTATAAAATAAAAGCCATGTTTTGCAGTAGTATGACACATAATTAATTGTGAAAAACACAGGAGGTAAATAACGCGGTTTATCCCATCTCCTGCTGACCTTTTGGTTTTGTGATCCTAAAATATTAGCAAAAACAGCAGTATTATATAAAACTTGCAGTATATGCAAAACAGCTGTGGTAGCAAATCCATCATAAAAGCAGAAGCAAAAGAAAATCATCCAATCTGTCATTTTTCTCCACATGTAAGTGTGTGTTTTGTATCTCTTCCAATTAGAGGAAATTAATCTGATGACCTTTGACCTGAAACCAAAATACATGAGACCCTCCTCTCGGTCATACTACTCAAAAATACACAATAACCTTATTCATTTCTGAGATGATAACAGGACAGCTGAATTAAACATTAGAGATTTTGAAACACTGCTGTGTGAAGCTTTGAAACCTTTGTGAATCATTTGTTTTGAACCAGTGCATATCAAACCAAAGTCACATGATTTCAGTAAACAAAGCTTTCAAAACATTTCAGAATGTCACAGAAACCAGTGTCTATACCAGCTTACATGATCTCAAATCAGTTTCATACTTTTTTGAATAACACATTTATATAATAAAATTGAAGAGTTGTAGATAATATACTCTTATTAGTCTGATAAACCACACTCTACAAATGTAATAAAATAGCACACATTACACAGACACATCATATTTAATGGTCTTTGATAATATGTTAATTGTAATTAATAGATTATAATTTGCAACTGCTTTGTAAACGGTGTTTCATGCATTGGCCTGAGTTTTCAATGCATTTATGTGTGTTGTTCAAAAAACTTCAGTTCAAAGTTTTGAAAAGCTTCATTTCAATATTAAAAATGCATGAGCTCACATGAAAACAAATGCAGCAGTGGCAGTGAAATATGCTAGATCTGTTGATACATGCAAACTATAAATGCACAGTTTATAGTGTATTGTCCACTATTTTCATTCAAAACATATCTTTGATTGTGATGATGAGACACGAACGTCAACAAAAGTTGATGGTTTTGGTTATAAAATTTGAAAGTTGTTGAAGTCAACGGTACATTTTTAGTTGTGCATTTGTGTACTGTTCAAGAACAACAATATTGTCCGTTTAAGAGGCTTGTGCAACAAAACTACATTTCCCATCATTCCCTGTAGCAGCACTAGAATTATTATAATTCACAGATGAGCCCTTATACATACTACATTTGTTTAATTTGTTGTTTATTTGGTTGCATTAGTGGTCAAATCTACCTGAATTTGTTACAAAGAAGAAGAAGAAAGTTCTTGAACTTATGCAAGCTGTTGTAGCTCTGATCGCTGCCCTCTAGTGGTGTGGAGAAGAGCTGCAGTTTTCTGCGCAGCTGAAGGCTCCTCAGAAGATGTGAGATGTTCTGGAGGCTTGTGAAGATCATTCCTCCGCTGAGGAACAGTGAAAGTAAAGCTTCTGGAAACAAACGCTCCTCAAAAGATCCTGAGGATCAGATTTGAGACTCTAAAACATGATTTATGGAGAATCAAGTAAAGCGGAGCTGCTTCAGTCCAGTAAGAGTTCATCTGGAGATATTACTGACGTTTTTCTGACCTTTACTTGATCAGAATCACTCAAGATTTGACAAGAGAGGCTCCAGCTGAAGCTTCAGGAAAGAGAAATAAAACAGCAGGGACCAGATATCCCAGAGTGCATTTCGCACTCATTACAGGCAGGGGGCGCTAGTGACCTGCCAATAGTGCATCAATATCTACACACAGAACATGAATATAGTTAGAGCAGAATATATTTTATTCTCAGTCAGGTAGTTTGTTACAGTAGTTACTTTGACATAATATATATATATATATTTTATTTGAAAACATTGAAAACACTTTGATGTAGATGATAATGAAAAGTAAATGATAAATAAATTTAATATAATTTAATACCTAATTGATTCAAATAATAATTAAATATTTTATTGAAATAATAAATATTTTAGGATAAAAAATGACTTGCTTGAAATAAAAGTAAAATTTCAATAAAATAATAAATTAATTTTATTAATTCGCCTGCCAGTTTATTATTGAGTTATTCCAGACCAGAAGACTGTGCATCCACGGGAGACAACATCCACGTATTCTGCCTTCAGAACCACTCCGCCCTGCAGAGCCACGGATCTATGATCAGGACACAGAGTCTGAAAAAACACATAGAGAAAACTCAATTAAAAGATTTTCGCCCAACGTGGGGCTCGAACCCACGACCCTGAGATTAAGAGTCTCATGCTCTACCGACTGAGCTAGCCGGGCTGTACGATCATGACGCACACATTCTATTATGACGGGATGACGTACATGTGCGTGTGTAGTTTATAGAATAAAACGCAACTTATTTTTTAATTGCATTTAAAAAAAATTATAATAAGTAAATTGCATTTTTAAATCAATCTTTTTGAAAAGTCAACTCACGAATATTTCATGATAATATTTCTATCTATCTATCTATCTATCTATCTATCTATCTATCTATCTATCTATCTATCTATCTATCTATCTATCTATCTATCTATCTATCAGCAAGAGTAACGCCCTTCTAATGCCAGTAATCTGTTGATTTTCACCTAATATTTTGTGGTTATGTTCCAGGCAACCCGTAACCCGTGTTTTTCCAACCTTCTACCCGTGAAAGTGCACTGGAACAGCAGTCAAACCCGTGACTTCCCACCAGTGAACTCGTACTAGATAGATGTACTCCGAGTTACGAACTCTGACGTCACATAGCCTGCGAAAAACAACAATGTCAGCCTCTACGGATAATATTGCCTATGGATGCAGTGTTTACGCAAGTTGTGCACGTTGAAAAAAAGATTTTAGGACAATATAACATTGCAATAAAATTAATAATCTAGCTACAATTGCTTGCGCTCAGGAAGTTTGGCGTGACTTGCCTGGAACGCTATAAAGTCGTGAGTCGTGGTTTGAAATCGTGACTTACGGGCTCAAAAACCTGCCTGGAACGCAGCATTAGTTGCATCATCTCAAGTCAGGAAACATGATTGTTCACGTTGTAACGATCAGGTTTTCTGGCAAAAAAAAAAAAAGTTTTACTTAATTTTTAGTTCTCCATAGACACGTTTCTCATTAAATTCATTTTTATTTAATCAAGCTTCATGTGCCATAAAAACACATGCCAATTAGATTTTCTCTTAAACTCATATATACGTAATAATGCTTCTCTAGACGAAAATATATTGTGCATAATATTCAATAAAGCATGTGATTGCTGTTCTTTTGAGCTTATTCTCTTCATGTAAAACTGCAGTTGCAGTTATCTGTAAGTCTGTGCATTTCCCTGGGTGCATCTTTATGGAGGATTTTTGTACACATTTTCTTTCTTTGATGTTCTTTAACAGAACAATAACAACATAACAGATGCAGTACATCCAGATTGCATGAACACACGGTTTTAACAGTCATGAAGTAAGTTCTTAGTCATACATTCTTAGAAAAAAAGTACAAATGCTGTCACTGGGGTGGTACCTTTTCAAAAGGCACACTTTTGTATCTTTTAGGTACACTTCAGGTACTAATGTACCTTTAAGGTACAAATATGGACCCTTTAGGTACAAAAGTGTGCCATTTGAAAAGGTACCACCCCAGTGACAGCAAATAAGAAGAATATCAAAGTGCAGAAAATGTTACAAACCAGTGTGTTTATAATTATGACAATGCATTTAAAATAATATGATAATAAATAACCGTGTGAATTATTACGCAGCATAACTAGTGGTTTTATACTGCTATAAATAACTGGAAATGAATGAAACCGGAAGCCTCACACATTTAAGTTACAACATCCTATACATTAAAAATAAGCTTAATTAATTTATAAACAAATTTAGCAATGTTACTTTTGACCTGCATTATTGGTTTCTTTATTATGTAAATTAAATTATATTATGTAATTGTAAATTATAAAATGCACCTAACATTTACAGAATACTATAACTTTATATTTGGTCTAAAGGCATCAAACAATATTACATAACATAAAAGTGTACTCCAAAACCCAAACCATTCCAAACAAATCACATTCAAAATGTGTGCCATGTAATAAATATAAGCTGCAATGTGCAAAACAGAAACATCCAACACTTGTACTTGTATTGCTGTATATATATATTAACCCTGAAACATTGTAACCTGATTGTACTGATTTAACGCTGTGTTATTGTGTATAGAGACACATCACTGTAAATGTTATGCAGAAATACGTTGACAGAATCCTCAGCACATCTGCTGGCTCTGAAGACAATTACAATTAAACAATGTTCAGATGGCGAAGTATCTGTCTTCGTTTAACAGCAACCAGGATCAGAAAAAACACAGACAGTCCAACTTGGACAATCTAAAGCTCCACAGATAGAAGGCAGGGATCTGGGAAGAGAGCACACATTATTTATATTTTAATTTTTTATTATTTTAATTAACTCAGTGTTTACAGATTTCTTTGAGCCTGATTCTGTAGAGGATAGTGAAAGAAAGGTTAGTCATAGTATAGTGTAGTATTTTAATTTAGTATGAATATGCTGTTCAAATCATGATGTAACATTATCTGCATAAAGGATAATATTTAATCATCACAAGAATAATATGTGTGTGGCAGTAGTGCAACACCGTATTTTTCCAGCTCAGTTTATTTATTTATTTATTTCTGACATCTTGGCATTTTATCTTTTACTTGGATGTTATTAGTTGCACTGAGTAAATACAGCTAGATAAAACTAAAACTGTGTTGTCTTTATTGCAGACTGCAAAGTGACAAAATGTAATTATATTAAAGGAGGTGTCTTCTATACCCAGATGAAATCAAATTCAACTCCTCACCATGGTAACACCATTCCAGATATGCAAAAATCATTCACAATTTGGGATCCTCAGTGTTTTGGCATCATGTTGATGCTACGTTTGGCATCAATGTTTAGTGTGAATTTCATTGTAAAGCACATTAAGAACCTCAAAAACACCCGAAAATGCAAACGTTTTTGTGAAAGATTTTGTAAATCCCTCAGTAACTCCTTACTTTACTTACTATGTTCTTCGGTGTTATCATTACTATGTTCATCGGTGTTATTTAGTTTTCCCCTTGAGCCTGATTTTGCAGATGCTGTAGAGGATACTGAAAGGTTTATCAAACAGTTTAGCATCAGTTTGCTGATCAAATCGTGATGCAATTTTAAAATAATCCATCCAGTGAGCTTCTCTCACCTCTGACTTTCACCATGATCAATATTTCTCCTTTAGAGTCCAGAACTTCATATGTTCCTGCATCTCTGGCTGTAAAGTTACTAATGATCAGGTTTCTATCTCTGATGCTGATTCTTTGGCTCTGAACTCCATCACTTCTGCTCCAATCCTCCTTCCAGTCTGTGCTTCTTCTGCTCTGATGCTGGACTTTATCAGCTTCTGACAACAGAACATCTAACTTCAGCTGCTCACCGATGTTCACAGAGACCTCATCTGAGAAGAAACAGACAGACATTAATCATTATTTTAATCTATCAAAACCAAGAATATTTAGGTTTGGGGGACCACATATTATCATTTAAATGTTAGCCACTGAAAAACCCATATTTGTAACCACTGATCTGAATATTAGTGTCCCATTTAATGTTACATTAAATACTGGACAATTATTAAAAGAAAACCAGAAAGCAGATGCTAATGTTTGATCAGTTTTGACTTTACCATCAACACAAAGTTGGTAAATCTTGATTTGTGGCTCCAAGCCATTATTGTAATAGATTCTCAAAGTGTATTTCCCAGCGTCACTGAAGATCAGATTCTTGATGACGACGTCACAGTTTCCTTCTTTAAACACTCGTCCTCTACATTCTTCAGTCTCACACACAGATATGTCTCCTGACCGACTCAAAACAATATCAGGAATCTCACTGCCCTCATATCCACAGGACAGTGCAACGCTGTCACCCTTTCTCCCTATCACAAATATAGGGGTGGTTTCTGCACAAAAAAATAAATAAAAAGACAGAAAATATTCATATAATTATTTGTTCCATACTGAAAAATACATGTGGTCTTTCTTCTCTCTATTCTATAATGATCTTCATAACTTGTACTAGTAGAGTTATTTTTAGTCAACTGGATTAAATAAAAAGCATGAAGGAGACAACAAATTTAGTAGTGCCACATTGTAACATTACAAGTGTTGATGACAAAAGTATAAAGCTGTGGCAGATGTACAAATGCTGCGGTAATGTATCCCTGAACAAATAACTAACCAATAACAACAGAGAATCAATCAATCAATAAAAAAAAAACCAGTTACAATTTCCAAACAGAAATGCTGTACTGACCGCTGAAAAGGCAAAACAGCAACAGAAGATTCAAGAGATGAGGCCTGTTTAGAATACAGAAGAGCTGATTTATGAGCCAAATACAGATGCTTTCCTGAGACAAATACTTTTTTTAGTTTCATTTCATATTCAATGTCATAATAACTATCAAATGTTTATATGAATAACTCCACACTGTAAGAAATTATGTTCACGGTTTATCAAAACTTTTTAAAATATGAAAAAGCATGAAAACTTACATGGTTCTGTAAAAGTCTAATGGTCAACACTTTGTAAGCCACAGCACATTTATAGTGAGATTAACTACATATTTAAGTAGAAACAAAACTAAAAGTATGGGGATGAGTTGAGAATATTTGTTGCCTCCCAATAAGGAGGAGGATATGATTGGTAATTACAGTCATCAACTAGGAATTCATTCAAAGCAGATTGACCTGTTAGATGTTTAACATAATGTTCATAATAGGTCATGATGACTGAGTAATCTTGTGAATCTTATTATTCATTCAATCATATTAATTACATTGTAAACTTTAAAGGTCCCGTTCTTCGTGATCCCATGTTTTAAACTTTAGTTAGTGTGTAATGTTGTTGTTAGAGTATAAATAATATCTGTAAAATTGTAAAGCTCAAAGTTCAAGGCCAAGCGAGATATTTTATTTAACAGAATTCGCCTACAAAAAACGACCCGTTTGGACTACATCCCTCTAGTTCCTGCAGTAATGACGTCACTAAAACAGTTTTTTGACTAAGCTCCGCCCACACGAATACACAAAAAGGGGGCGTGGTCTTGTTGTGCTCCGACGGAGAAGAGGAAGAGCTGCGTTTGTGTTTGTCGCCATGTCGTCGAAACGCTGTTATTAATAAAAATTATAATCCACATGTAAAACTATGTGCAGCACATTTTGCTGAGGACAGCTTTCTCAATCTCAATCAGTTTAATGCCGGATTCGCACAAAGATTATTCTTGAAAGATGGAGCAGTTCCCTCTTTGTCTGGAGAAGGTGTTGTTTATGGATCACAACCGGTAAGTGTATTTTATTATTTAAGTTGGTACGTTTAACAGTTTCTGTAACTTATTACACAAAGGGCAACGCTGTTTAGCTTTGTTAACTAGATGGTAGGGATGTGCAAAAAAACAAATGCGATTTTAATGTGCATCTCGTTAGTAAAATCGCTCCTGTGAATATAAGTACATCTCCAGCACATGCTCCTGCCCACTTTCTTCTCAAAACTACTCCAAAACTAACCCAATCGCGTTTCCAGGAGGGTTTCATCTGCGTCTCCTGTCCAAGGCCTGTAAACTGTCAGCGGCCCTCGCTGCCAAGGCTTACAGTGCTGTGGGCAAAGCTGCCTCTGCCCTACATGCCATGGATATCCTGCAGGTACATCAAGCCAAGGCGCTAAAAGCAATGCACGAGGGTGGTACCGACCCAAAGTTGATGCAGGAGCTGTGCATGGCCACTGGTTTCCTGGACAGGACCTCAACTGCTTTGGCAAATCAACTTTCTAGAGTTGCTGGCAGTGCATCTAGCTTTATGGTGGTTTTGGCCGCTGTTGCTAGACAAGCACGTGTTGGTCCGCACGGGCAGGCCTATGCTTTGAAGTGGAATCTGTTCACGAATTGGTGTTCTTCTCACTGAGAAGTCCACCGGAGATGATAGGTCAGAGTCATGCTTTCTTTCCTGCAAGAACTAAGCATTTGCTGTCACTCTCCACCTTGAAAGTATATGTGGCTGCCATTTCAGCCCATCACAATGCAGTGGACGGCCCGTCCCTGGGGAGGCATGATTGGTAATTACAGTCATCAACTAGGAATTCATTCAAGGCAGATTGACCTGTTAGATGTTTAACATAATGTTCATAATAGGTCATGATGACTGAGTAATCTTGTGAATCTTATTATTCATTCAATCATATTAATTACATTGTAAACTTTAAAGGTCCCGTTCTTCGTGATCCCATGTTTCAAACTTTAGTTAGTGTGTAATGTTGTTGTTAGAGTATAAATAATATCTGTAAAATTCTAAAGCTCAAAGTTTAAGGCCAAGCGAGATATTTTATTTAACAGAATTCGCCTACAAAAAACGACCCGTTTGGACTACATCCCTCTAGATCCTGCAGTAATGACGTCACTAAAACAGTTTTTTGACTAAGCTCCGCCCACATGAATACACAAAAAGGGGGCGTGGTCTTGTTGTGCTCCGACGGAGAAGAGGAAGAGCTGCGTTTGTGTTTGTCGCCATGTCGTCGAAACGCTGTTATTAATAAAAATTATAATCCACATGTAATCCACATTTTGCTGAGGACAGCTTCCTCAATCTCAATCAGTTTAAAGATTATTCTTGAAAGCTGGAGCAGTTCCCTGGGGAGGCATGACTTGATCGTTCGGTTCCTGAGGGGTACCAGAAGATTAAATCCTCAGAGAACCCCCAGGGATCTCTCTATTGTTCTGGCTGGACTTAAGAGGGGTCCCTTTGAGTAGCTAGACTCAGTCGAGCTCAAGTTCCTGTATCTCAAGACAGTGCTTCTTTAAACACTCGTCCACTACATTCTTCAGTCTGATACACATCTGTCTTCTTACTGACTCAGACTCAGGAATCTCACTGCCCTCACGTTCACATGGCAGAGTGATGTTGCCTCCTTTTATCCCTACCTTAAATGTAGGAAAGGTTTCTGCAAAAAAAGAGAGTATAATGCCATTAATGTGGTCTTTCTCTCTATTTTCTGTATTCACAGAGGTATTTTAGTCAACTGGATAAAATAAATTATAAATAAAGACATTCGGGGACCAACAGTGCATGTTTTGATGTTACAGATGTTGATGATAAGAGTACAGACCTGTAGCAGATGTACAAGTGTGCTTTTGTGGTGAACTCCTGAACAAATAAATGGAGTGTGATGATGACATAATATTGCTGGAGAATGTCAAACAAAGTCAATTGACTGAGTGAAGCAACAGAGAAACAATCAACACTGAAAACCAAGGATGCTTTTCAACAGTTATGACTGTATACTGACCGTTGTGATTGAAGAAGCACAAAAGAAGCAGATGACAGAAGCCTTTCAACCTGTTAAGAACACAGGTGACATGTGATAAATGCTTTCCTGAGATAAATGACTATCATTTCATCTGAATGTTTATCACGGTTATGCATGATAAAAGTTGTTTACCACTGAAAAGAATTTGTTACGCTGATGTCTTTGTGCTTACAGGAAGGTCAGGAAGCAGACAGACTGGCTAAACCGACCGTCTGCTAGCTGCCTCACGTCACAGAGGTCAGCGAATTCTCAACACATAGAGACTCTTTCACCTAGATATCACACTATAGAGACTGTGTCTGTTCCCCGAACTAGAAAATACAAAAAACATCCAAACCAAGTTAAGATTAACAATTTAATTGAGGTTCAACAAATAAAAAACAGATGCAATACGGATAAACAAATGATAAAGCTTGGCTTATTGAATATCAGATCCCTTTCTACGAAAACACTTTTTGTAAATAATATGATCACTGATCATAATATAGATGTGCTGTGTTTGACAGAAACCTGGCTAAAACCTGATGATTACATTATTATAAATGAGTCCACCCCCGAAGATTACTGTTATAAACATGACCCGCATCTAAAAGGCAAAGGGGGAGGTGTTGCTTCAATTTATAACAACGTTTTCAGGATCTCTCAGAGAGCAGGCTTCAAGTATAACTCGTTTGAAGTAATGGTGCTTCATATAACATTATCCAGAGAAACAAATGTTAATGATAAATCCCCTTTTATGTTTGTACTGGCAACTGTATACAGGACACCAGGGCACCAGACAGACTTTATTTAAGAGTTTGGTGATTTTACATTCGAGTTAGTTCTGGCTGCAGATAAAGTTTTAATAGTTGGTGATTTTAATATCCATGTTGATAATGAAAAATATGCATTGGGATCAGCATTTATAGACATTCTGAACTCTATTGGTGTTAGACAACACGTTTCAGGACCTACTCATTGTTGAAATCATACTCTAGATTTAATACTGTCACATGGAATTGATGTTGATAGTGTTGAAATTATTCAGCCAAGTGATGATATCTCAGATCATTATTTAGTTTTGTGCAAACTTCATATAGCCAAAATTGTAAATTCTACTTCTTGTTACAAGTATGGAAGAACCATCACTTCAACCACAAAATACTGCTTTTTAAGTTATCTTCCTGATGTATCCAAATTTCTTAGCATATCCAAAACCTCAGAACAACTTGATGATGTAACAGAAACTATGGACTCTCTCTTTTCTAGCACTTTTAATACAGTTGCTCCTTTACGCTTAAGGAAGGTTAAGGAAACCAGTCTGACACCATCGTATAATGAGCATACTCACACCCTAAAGAGAGCAGCCCGAAAAATGGAGCGCAGCTGGAGGAAAACAAAACTAGAGGTATTTTGTATTGCTTGGCGGGAAAGTAACCTATCCTACAGAAAAGCATTAAAAACTGCTAGATCCGATTACTTTTCTTCTCTTTTAGAAGATAACAAACATAACCCCAGGTATTTATTCAATACATTGGCTAAATTAACGAAAAATAAAGCCTCAACAAGTGTTGACATTTCCCAACACCACAGCAGTAATGACTTTATGAACTACTTTACTTCTAAAATCGATACCATTAGAGATAAAATTGCAACCATTCAGCCGTCAGCTACAGTATCGCATCAGACAGTGCACTATAGACCCCCTGAGGAACAGTTCCACTCATTCTCTACCATAGGAGAGGAAGAATTGTATAAACTTGTTAAATCATCTAAACCAACAACATGTATGTTAGACCCTATACCATCTAAACTCCTTAAAGAGGTGCTTCCAGAAGTCATAGATCCTCTTCTGACTATTATTAATTCCTCATTGTCATTAGGATATGTCCCCAAAACCTTCAAACTGGCTGTTATTAAGCCTCTCATCAAAAAACCACAACTTGACCCCAAAGAACTAGTTAATTATAGACCAATCTCGAATCTTCCTTGTCTGTCCAAGATACTAGAAAAGGTGGTATCCTTACAATTATATTCCTTCTTAGAGAAAAATGGTATATGTGAGGATTTCCAGTCAGGATTTAGACCGTATCATAGTACTGAGACTGCTCTCCTTAGAGTTACAAATGATCTGCTCTTATCATCTGATCGTGGGTGTATCTCTCTATTAGTTTTATTGGATCTTAGTGCTGCGTTTGACACAATTGACCACAACATTCTTTTGCATAGACTTGAACACTTTGTTGGCATTAATGGAAGTGCATTAGCATGGTTTAAAAATACTTATATGACCGCCATCAGTTCGTAGCAGTGAATGAAGATGTATCATATCGATCACAAGTGCAGTATGGAGTACCTCAAGGCTCAGTACTAGGGCCGCTACTCTTCACGCTTTATATGTTACCCTTGGGAGATATCATCATGAAACATGGTGTTAGCTTTCACTGTTATGCTGATGATACTCAGCTATATATTTCTTCGCGGCCCGGTGAAACACACCAATTTGAAAAACTAATGGAATGCTTAGTCGATATAAAAAACTGGATGACAAGTAATTTCTTACTGCTAAATTCTGAAAAAACAGAGGTGTTAATTATAGGACCTAAAAACTCTGCTTGTAATAACCTAGAACACTGTCTAAGACTTGATGGCTGCTCTGTCAATTCTTCGTCATCAGTTAGGAACCTAGGTGTGCTACTTGATAGCAATCTTTCCTTAGAAAGCCACGTTTCTAGCATTTGTAAAACTGCATTTTTCCATCTCAAAAATATATCTAAATTACGGCCTATGCTCTCAATGTCAAATGCAGAAATGTTAATCCATGCATTTATGACCTCAAGGTTAGATTATTGTAATGCTTTATTGGGTGGTTGTTCTGCACGCTTAGTAAACAAACTACAGCTAGTCCAAAATGCAGCAGCAAGAGTTCTTACTAGAAGCAGGAAGTATGACCATATTAGCCCGGTCCTATCAACACTGCACTGGCTCCCTATCAAACATCGTATAGATTTAAAAATATTGCTTATTACTTATAAAGCTCTGAATGGTTGAGCACCTCAGTATTTGAATGAGCTCCTTTTACATTATAATCCTCTACGTCCGCTACGTTCTCAAAACTCAGGCAATTTGATAATACCTAGAATATCAAAATCAACTGCGGGCGGCAGATCCTTTTCCTATTTGGCGCCTAAACTCTGGAATAACCTACCTAACATTGTTCGGGAGGCAGACACACTCTTGCAGTTTAAATCTAGATTAAAGACCCATCTCTTTAACCTGGCTTACACATAACATACTAATATGCTTTTATTATCCAAATCCGTTAAAGGATTTTTAGGCTGCATTAATTAGGTAAACTGGAACTGGGAACACTTCCCATAACACCCTATGTACTTGCTACATCATTAGAAGAATGGCATCTACGCTAATATTTGTCTGTTTCTCTCTTGTTCCGAGGTCACCGTAGCCACCAGATCCAGTCTGTATCCAGATCAGAGGGTCACTGCAGTCACCCGGATCCAGTACGTATCCAGACCAGATGGTGGATCAGCACCTAGAAAGGACCTCTACTGCCCTGAAAGACAGCGGAGACCAGGACAACTAGAGCCCCAGATACAGATCCCCTGTAAAGACCTTGTCTCAGAGGAGCACCAGGACAAGACCACAGGAAACAGATGATTCTTCTGCACAATCTGACTTTGCTGCAGCCTGGAATTGAACTACTGGTTTCGTCTGGTCAGAGGAGAACTGGCCCCCCAACTGAGCCTGGTTTCTCCCAAGGTTTTTTTTTCTCCATTCTGTCACCGATGGAGTTTCGGTTCCTTGCCGCTGTCGCCTCTGGCTTGCTTAGTTGGGGACACTTCATCTACAGCGATATCGTTGACTTGATTGCAAATAAATGCACAGACACTATTTAACTGAACAGAGATGACATCACTGAATTCAATGATGAACTGCCTTTAACTATCATTTTGCATTATTGACACACTGTTTTCCTAATGAATGTTGTTCAGTTGCTTTGACGCGATGTTCAAGTTCAAGTTCAGTTTATTTATAAAGCACAAATAAAAACGGCCACAGGCCGACCAAAGTGCTGTACAAGTTAGGAAAAATAAAAGGTTAAGTCAGCAAGATTGTTTAAAACAGAACACTTATAAAGTACACAAATAGTAGCAAACAATTTATGATAGAACACTCTTATAAGTTAAAAGCAACCGAGAATAGATAAGTTTTGAGACATGATTTGAACTCAGACAAAGTGGAGGCAGATCTAATATGGAGTGGGAGCTTATTCCACAGTGTTGGGCCGGCCACTTCAAAGATTCGGTTACCCCTTGATTTTAGCCGGGTTGTGGGAATCTGAAGGAGAAGCTTATCTTTGGATCTAAGGCCTCTAGTGGGAAGGTAGGGATGGAGTAGATCGGACAAATGATGTAATGTAATGTATTTGGTTTAAAGAGCTATATAAATAAAGGTGACTTGACTTGACTTGACTTACCAGAACAATGCAAACTGTATTATTTTCATTGAGTAAAGTCGAAAGTTATTTCAAAGTCATGATAAAAATTTTTTTTAGAATTAACATGAACAAGATCTATGCGAGCTATTAATATTAGTTGAAGAAGATAAATTATTTGACAACAACTAATTACAATTAGATTTAAAAAATAAATAAATTCATAATTAAAAATAAATTAATTCTAGGGCTGGTTCATCGTTTACTATGGCCATCGATCCTCTTCAGCAGAAAAATAATAACCATAAAAAAGTCCTCATAACTTCTCTTTCAGAACTCTTTTAAATGGCCAACATACTAAACATTTAAACATCACTTAAACCAGTTTGACCAGTGACAATAGTAATCTGATCAACCAGTGAATTATATTCAGGGACAAATCACTGAATGTTAAATTAAATTGGTGTGTTCTCTGTGAATTCACTTCAGTTCACAACCAAATTCAATAATCAAATAATTATAATATCCCTAGGCTGTATAATTATTTTCCTGATTTGATATCATAGATTTTTTTATTTTTGTCAAATCAACTATTTTATAACTAACATTCAGATAAGATAAGGCTCTTTCTTTGTATTAATTCAAATTATTATTTTCACTGAACTCAAAATTTCTCAAAAAAAAAAACGAAAAACAATCATAATCATTATAATTGCAGTAATAAGCAAATTAAGCATAAACACACTTCGTTTCCACATCACGAGCAGGTTTAGTTTTCCAGCGAAACACAATTAGTATAGAACACAAACACACATTTATATGTAAGCTTCATATTTATATTAAAAAGGTTTATAATAAAAAAGCATGAAAACTTGCATGGTTCTGTAAGAGTCTTATCCTCAAATGCCAATGATTTTAAACCACAGCAGGTTTATAATGAGACTAACTACACATTTAAGTAGAAATGAACTAAAATATCTCTTTATGTCACACACACACACACACACACAGAGAGAGAGAGAGAGACACAAACACACACACACACACACACACAGAGAGAGAGACACAAACACACAAACACACACGCACACACACACACACACACACACACACACACACACACACAGAGACACAAACACACACACACACACACACACACACAGAGAGAGACACAAACACACACACACACATACACAGAGAGAGAGAGAGAGAGAGACAAACACACACACACACAGAGAGAGAGAGACACACAAATACGCATACACGCACGCACAAACACACTCACACACACACACACACGCGCGCGCATGCACGCACAAACACACAAACACACACACACACACACACACACACACAGGTCAGTGTATTGGTGCTTCTCAATAAAGAGGAGTATATGATTGATCATTACAGTCATCTAATGGATATTCAATCAAAGCAGACTGAGCTGTCAGAAGATCAGCATAATATTATATGATGTACAGTGACTGAATTATTTGTTTACAGTTTTTTACAATCACTTTGCTTCTATTTTCAGAACCTTGATGTAATTTTTCACAACTCTAGACACAAAACTCAAAACGGTTATTTCCTTACAATGATCTAACTATCAATTGATACAACTGCTCAAAAGACACTCATTTGAAATGTAATGTGTGGATTGCCTTTTGAAATAGTAGCACTTTGATGTTAAGTTGTGTCATATTGAACAGGTGATTTTTGTTGAATGAACAAATGATCTAAGTTTTATGTGTATTGTATCCAAGCAATTGAGAAAAGGGTTAGAGTTTTGAAAAATGTGCATTTTGATCATTGGTTGTGAGTTTTGTGTCTAGAGTTGTGAAAAATGACATCAAGGTTCTGAAAATAGTGACAAAGTGATTGTAAAAAACTGTAATCACTCGAATATGAATTCAATTAACACTTTTATTTTGAAGGAAACACCTGTTGCCTGACAGCTGTATGATCATGTGATTTGATGGATTGTGAAATCTGATCTCAGATCAGCTGTTAGAGCTCCAAGGGTCCCATGACTGCTGTGAAACCACAACAGTGATGTGATTCCTCCAATCCGCTCATTCAGAGTTTGAAACATGGCGATGTTTGTTTGTTGTCATCAGACCATACAGAGACACTAGACCACAAAGTCTTTCCATTTCCTCTCCAGCAGTGAAAAACAGCTTGTATATCACAGAGGTGTAAATTACTTGAGTAAACGTAATTGGTCAGTGTACTTGAGTATCCTTTTGGTAGTTTCTGGTAGTTTTACCGAGTATCAAAGATATTATTGAATAAGTATCTTCACTCTTTACTCCACTTCAGTTGTAATGAGTGTTGCAGTTACACATTAAATTTTTTACATGGCATCTAGTTTTTTCTGGAGCAGTTTATTTGTGTGCTATCAGAACTACGCACTGAAAGTACTGTATCTCATGTGTTTTGCTCTTACTCACCCAGACTTGTCAACAAGGCTGCTTTATGTGAATGTAAGTTCCTGCAAGAAGGTATGAATCACATGTGTTTTATCTCTGAGATAAGGTCATGACTGCATGAGGTCCAACCAGCGCATCCAGTACAGTACTTAACTTTATTTTATTTATCCATTATACTGAAGAAAACTTTTAGAAGGATTTTTTTTGGACCTGCACATAGATCCCTGCCTCTGCCTGTTTTTCTGCAACTTCTCCACAACGTTTCAGTTTTTCACTGTTGTGTCTCTTTGACTAGTGCATCTTTGAGCCTATATTAAGTGTAAGTAAAATCCTCAAGTACTGTTAAAATCAGATTTTCAAGACTTTCAGTAAAATTCTCTTTCAGGTATTCTTTACATCTCTGATATATCAGTTCAAGTGTTGCTACACACTTTGATTTACTGCATAAAACCACTATGTGCAACATAATAGGGAACTTCTACAGTAGGACTGTAATAATGAACTTTAATACTCTGAATTGTATTTCAAAAAACTCCAGTTTCCAGGACTTAGGCTTTCAAGGTTTCAGTATTGTTTGACACATCACTTACCTTAACACAGGTTGCGGTATCGGGTTGTGGAAATGTTTCATTATTTAGAAATGTTTAATGTTTGGAAATGTTTCATGTTACATGTTGTGGTTTCATTTATAAGATCTTAAAGCAGTCAGTCGGGAAATCATGTTCATTGCACGGCATTGATGTGAAACCTTTTTTGTTTTTTGCTGAAACTGTGAGAACAGACATAAATTATTGTATCAGTTCTGTTTGATTAGGTTTCCCGTAAGAAAACGCACACGCATGTGCGATTTCTTTGTTTTACTGTTGTTTATTTGATCATCAAACACATTTATTTATACGCACATTACATGACATTCAAGGACACCCAAGAATAATCATTACAGCATGTACAGACCTGATACAAGTATACATGCAATCACATAAAAGCCTGCCTAAAAGATGGCTCTTAAGGTGAGAATTAAAAACAATAACATTTTTCACCATTTTGCATCTCCTGTGGTATCGTTTTCGAGGCAGACCTATAGCAAGTACGGAAGATGAGTGTGAGTACGAGTTCTGCAAATGATTTGTGCAGCTGAATTCTGTACTAACTGAAGTTTATAGAGAAGATTTGAAGTCAAATTATATAAAAAAGGGCATTACAGTAATCATTACGGGAAGTGACTAAAGCATGAACAAGAACTATGCTCTTTACCAAAAGAGTTGGATAAAGTTGATTAATATTACATACATGGAAATATTCAGAGCGAATTACACTTTTTATATGTATTTTGAATTATAAAGTACCATCAAAGATGACAACCAAACTTTTAAAATGTTTAGACACAGACATTGGAAAAATAACAGTATTCACTGAGGAACATTTAGCCTTGGCAAGATTGTTTTTTTTTTTTTGGAGCCAACAAGAAGAATTTCAGTCTTATTATTCAGTTTAGGATTTTTGGGAAGATTTTATGTAAACCACTCTTTAATCTCAGCTACACAATCTGAGAGGATAGACTGAGGAAAAGTACAGGTGGGTTTGGAGGATAGGTGAAGTTGGGTGTCATCAGCATAGCATTGGAATTGAATACCAAATTTCTTACAAATATTACCAAGAGATAGAAGATAAATAACAAATAAAAAACGGACCCAACACTGAGCCCTGTGGAACCCCAGAAGTAACAAGTGAAGGCTTTGATGAAAACTGCTTCAGCTGTGAAAATTAATTACAACCCGCTACAAAAGATCAAAACCACGTTAGGGCAGTGCCCATGATTCCAATTGACTTCAGTCTGTCCAACAAGAACTGTGTGAGATAGTATAAAATGCTGCACTCAAATCAAGCAGAATGAGTTTAGATAGAAAAAATCTTGAATCAGCAGCTGCCAGTAGGTCACAGGAAATCTTAACTAATGCTGTCTCAACACTATGACGTGAACGGAAGACAGATTGAAATTCCTTGTACAGACTATTATCAGAGCAGTCATTTCCAGTATTTTAGAAGAAATCTTAAAATAGATTAGAAATGGATTGAAAATTATCAAAGTTACTTGAATCAGCCCACGGTTTCTCAGGTAAAGGAGTTATCGCAGCAGTTTTTAGTGGAGATGGAACAAGACTAGAAACAAGCAGACTACTTCCTGTGTGCTGGGAAGTTTTAAAAGCGGAAAGAGTAGAAATTAGAGGTTGCTCGGAACAAATGCTGAAAGCACAAAAACCTAAATTTGCAGCTGATAAATAATTTCTATATTTCTTGAAAAACAAATACATTAAAGCTTCACAAAGATCAGCAGAGTACAAATCACAGGGAAATAATCTGTTGGCTGGAGGAATATACCACAGAAAAAAAAGGTTCTTAAGCGTGGTGTTCCCTTCACCAGACTTAATTAAACTAAGTACCACAAGTCCAGTTCTGATGGTCCAGATGACAGCCCTGGCTTTTAAAGGTCCTGTTCTTCGTGATCCCATGTTTCAAACTTTAGTTAGTGTGTAATGTTGTTGTTAGAGTATAAATAATATCTGTAAAATTCTAGAGCTCAAAGTTCAATGCCAAGCGAGATATTTTATTTAACAGAATTCGCCTACAAAAAACGAGCCGTTTGGACTACATCCCTCTAGTTCCTGCAGTAATGATGTCACATTAAATCAGTTTTTTGACTAACCTCCGCCCACATGAATACACAAAAAAGGCGGCATTGTCTTGTTGCGCTCCGATGGAGAAGAAGGAAGAGCTGCGTTTGTGTTTGTCACATGTCGTTGAAACGCTGTTATTTTCATCTCTGAGTCCAATCATCTTTGTTTGGGCTTCCCAGGGACGCTTTACTTGGAGATTAATGGTTACAATTTATGTTTAACTCGGTTCCAGAAAATTATAATCCACATGTAAAACTATGTGCAGCAAATTTTGCTGAGGGCAGCTTTCTCAATCTCAATTAGTTTAATGCCGGATTCACACAAAGATTATTCTTGAAAGATGGAGCAGTTCCCTCTTTGTCTGGAGAAGGCGTTGTTTATGGATCACAACCGGTAAGTGTATTTTATTATTTAAGTTGGTGCGTTTAACAGTTTCTGTAACTTATTACACAAAGGGCAACGCTGTTAGCTTTGTTAACTAGATGTTAGGGCTGTGCAAAAAAACAAATGCGATTTTCATGCGCATCTCGTCAGTAAAAATGCTCCTGTGATTAGAAGTACATTTCCAGCACGTGCGTTCTTTTACTGTCTATGGTTCAGATCAGGATTTCCAGGTTTTCAAAACAAATCCTGCCCACTTGCTTCTCAAAACTAGCCCAATCGCATTTCCAGGATGGCAGCATGAGCTAAGCTGCTGTCGAATCACAACACAGGAACCGCTGGCCCAATCAGAACCCGTTACGTATTTCTGAAGGAGCACTTTATAGAACAAGGAAGTCATCAGCCTTCAGTTTTTATGACAATGAAAACAGCGGTATACGGATAGGTGAATTATGTGAAAAATATGGTGTTTTTTTTACATGCAAAACATGAACACATGTTATGTTGCACACTGCAAACACATTCAAAGCTTCAAAAAGCATGAAAAACGGAACCTTTAACAGTGAAGCAAACGAAACAGCCATAGTTTTTAGTGCAGCGTGCATCTAGAATTGTTTGGAGAATTGTAATGGTGTAATTGCACTGGTGCCTCAGGGCTCAGTTCTTGGACCACTTCTCTTCTCTGTCTACATGGCATCATTAGGTTCTGTCATTCAGAAACATGACTTTTCATACCACTGCTATGCTGATGGACACTCAACTCTACCTCTCATAACATCCTGATGATCCGACGATAGCTGCTTCCATCTCAGCTTGTCTAACAGATATTTTTTACTGGATGAAGGACCATCACCTTCAACTCAACCTTGCCATGAAAGAACTGCTTGTGGTTCCAGCAAACCCATCATTTCATCACAATTTCACCATCAATTTAGGCAAAATCAACCATAACTCCTTCAAAAACAACCAGAAACCTTAGTTATGACAGATGATCAGCTGACTTGCTCAGACCACTGTAAGAAATTATAGTCTGCTTCGACCCAGCTTCCACTCCAAATTGTGTATTAAACTATGCTTCTTTCCCTACAAAGAGCTTAATTATCATTTACATAGTTCTTTCAGATATGAATAATGTATAAATAGTACCTCCGGAGCAATAATTTGTAACTTGTAGCATGTGAGAACCATCTGCTGACCAAAAGGGTACATGAAATAACTGCTAGGGATTCTGTTTATTCTTATCAACTTAACATTTGCTTGTTCCCTCCTGAAAGTCTACCAAAGATGTGGGAACCAAAGGCTATCGCTTTTTTATTGTTATCCTCAAATTACATTCAAAATTAAATTAAATTTAAAACTAAACTTTAAACTATAAAATGTTTGAGCTTAGGATGTTCTGGGTTCATTCCGACTCTGTTGAACCCAAGGTGCTACATGTACTTTGTCACTGCTATGCTGCAATAAACATCTTCATTGAGATCTTCAACATCTTCATCACTTTTTCTTACATTGGCGAGCCACCCAGTGTGGGGATTTCCAAGAAGCAGGGAAAGGTAAGAAAAGTGGTGTCTTAGCTTTTGCTGGTTTGTCAGGGAACCCCCGCATTAAAAAAAAATCTAGATAAGAAATTGTAAGGATAGAAGAGAATCTAGTTTTTTCAGTATTAGCAGTAGGGGTGCTTAATTCTATTCTGTACAATTCTGTTTAAAATTCTAACAGAAATTAATTAACCCGACGTTAATGACTAAGTCAACTGTTTTAAAAATATAACAAAAAACCTGAAGTAGTGTGGTTTTGTCCAATGTACTGTGTTACATTTTTAACAGTTGAGTGTAGTGAAGGGTAAGACCCGAAGCAGTGTGGTCGTGTCCGGAGAAGTGAAAAATTAGTTTGCACTGCATGAGGTGTTGCATGTTTTGCTTGTAACCTTTGGGTTACGAGTCTGATTCTCTAACCATTATGCCATGACTTCCATGGAGGATCTGGAAGTTGTTTGTTTGGCTTGTAGAAGTATGGAACACAAGGCAAGAGAGTGTCACTTTTCACACAAAAGAAGGATGAGCTATCGTGATTTGCTTAAGAAGATTTCAGTTTAGAAACCCAGTTGCACTGTTGAAAGGAAATAAGGAAGAAGCCATTCACACCTTGCTAGACACAGCACCGCATAAACAACATGACTGAACCACAGTATTAAACAGATGCTGATGTGAATTGGAGGAATTGTTATATGATTGTATTATATTCCAGAAAAATAGTTTTACTATCAAAAAGGGGTGATTCTGGAGAATTCATAAGAATTGTGTTAATGGCATTGTTTTTTAAATAGAATGTCTGAGAAATTATTTAACTGCATTCTGTGATAAAATTTCTATAGCTTTGATGTTTTGAATGTAAAAATATTTTTGTGGGGGAAGGGGGGGGGGGTCTTCTTTTTTATCTCGTTTTAGGGATAAGCATCGAGATGTTTGTTTGAAATGTGTACTCTCCTAGAGAAAGATGATGCAGTCATCTGAAGTACAAGAAGGCCAGCAAAACCAGTGGAGCCATGGAGCCAAGGGACTTCTTAGAGAACAGAGTAATGATCCAGACCATAAATTGAGAGATTTCCAGACCTACAAGATCCAGAACTCCAAGCCTAAAAGATCTAGAAACCCTGAGACCCACAATGGCTTGGATGGACCTGATAGAACTTCACAAACTCTGACAACAGCTTGAAGGACTTTTCCAAATTGAAATGAATAGACAATGGAAAAGAGAAATAAAGAGATCAAACCATTTTCAGAGACTGGACTGCAGTCTTACTATATAAATGATATGGAAAACAAGCAATGAGGAATGCTCAAAGACAGACTCTCTGCACATGAGACGAGAAAGAGACAAGCATATGCATACTCAAATGCAGAACATACACACATGGGGACAAAGGACATCCACACTGAGAGAATGGACAATGCAAGTCACATGATATGAATGATATGATATGAAAACATGAAAACACACAGATACAAAAACAGGCAGACAGACAGACGCACACAAAAAACCTGTTTCTTCCTAATTATGTGTCAATGCATTATCTTATGAGGTATGTGTTCTATGGTGAAACGTCAAATTGCAGATAGTTCAGTAACCAATGCTGGATGTTCCCATTGGTTGTGATGGTTCTCGATTACCTCTTCTAAACCCTAGAAACATTTTCCAAATTTCAACAATCCTGTGATAATAAAAAAAAAACCTGTGATAATTTTGAGTTGTAACCAGTGTGCATGAGGTGTTGACCCAATGACAGGTAAGATTATCCAGTGGCCAGAGGGGGACAACCTAAGACAGGGCTTCAACTCCACTGGCAGGGCTCTACTGTATGTTAACCATTTTTTGCACATAGCACTGGTGCTACAGAGGTTGAAAATTGTGTCGCACAGGCCAAGAAGTTGTAGCCCAAGTATTTAACATCTGTTAACATGTCTGCAAACAAACACAAGTTTGGAGTTCATCACTTAAACAGACACTGATGTTCCAAAGAGCACAAAAAATACAAACCATCACAAAAATTGCTAAAATTCTGCTATGTTCAAGCTGAATTCTTCTTTATTTGCTAAAAATGGGAAGAGTGCAGAAACATAACACCTCCTACAACTTTATGTATGTACATTTATAGCACTATATTTTTTATTATATTACTATTCCTTTAATGACAAGAAGCACAATGTTTAGTACGGTCTCTTTAAGAGGTGAACTCATCCGTTTCTCTGTCAATGGTTTACTTTCATTGTCCCGTGAGTGTCACTCTACTGCGGAGTTAACATTTGATGAGAATGTAGCCTGTCGCATTTTACAGTATATTACGGTGGATCCACCAGAACGGAGTGTGCGCTGTATAGCACAATACCATTATATTTCTTCAAAAGCAGATCGTGTACATCTTCATCGAGTTCTTCAACGTCCTCATCACTTCTTACTTTGCTAAAAACTGCCTGGTCCTGCAGATTTTACTTTATTCAACATCAAGAAGATCAAGCTCGTTCTTTCAGAACATGCTGCACAACTCCTTGTTCAAGCTCTTGTCCGGACTATTGCAATGCTCTCTTGACAGGTCTTCCAGCCAGTTCTATTAGACCTTTACAATTGATCCAGAACGCAGCAGCAAGATTAATTTTTAAAGAGCCTAAAACAATACACAACTCTGTTTAACAATTTGCACTGGCTACCAATAGCTACTCGCATACAATTCAAGGCATTGATGTTTGCCTACAAAACTACCATTGGTTTTCTGCTAAATGACAAATTGTAAATGTGAATCCAATGCAAAAACAGTTATTCTGCAGTTGAAAAATGGCCAATGCGAGAAAGAGTTGCAAGTCCTTCAGCAAAAACTGAGACATCAATGTTCTTTATTTTCCAAAATATAATAGAACAACATAGATTGAGTTTGAATACAGGTAACTGAGCATTAAAGGACAGCAGCATATGTTTTGACAAAGACAGACGGAAATAATGCAATTATAAGGAATTAAACCTGAACAACACACAAGATTCATGCAGCGTATGATCTTTTAATGGGTAGGAAAATGCATAAATTGTTTTAAATCAATGCTGTTTAGTCACAATAAAAATCCCTTGCAGATACACTATCTGCATTATCAATACAAATATTAAAATCTCTAAATAAGATCACATTAGAAGACAATGGACAAAGATAGGTTAAAGAGACAGAAATAATTATTAAGATATAATTTTTACTGGTGCTCAGTGTCTCAACTTTTCTAAAATGAAAAGATCTGGCCAGCAGGAAAAGACATTTGAGCCAGGGCATGTATTCACAAAACATCTTAAGGCTAAAAGTAGCTCTTACTAACTTACTGATTTTAGGACTCCTAAATTTTTTCTCTAAGAGTATTTCACAAAGCTAAAAAATAGCTCCTAAACCTGTGAAATGTTAGGAGTAGTGTAGAGGACTCCTAAGTCACTAAGACCAAATCTGAAATATCCTAAAATGGCTTTTGCCAGCAGTCTACCTCGGAATATAAATTTCTTTTTAGAAATTTGTTTTCTAATTGGTTTGGTTTGGAGGTTATCCCAACTCCAAATGTTTGATTACATCCTTAATATATAGCGGTTCTCGCCTTCAGTTTGGTTTTCTTTTATGCTTGCATGTCTTACTATCAGCCATGACTATTCTGCTAATTAAAAGGATGTTAATATGCTTAGCATATTACCAAAATGGTATTAGGCGCTTAGTCGCAGGAAAAAAAATTCCACATGAAGTTGCAAAATGCATTTACAAAAATATACATTGTTGGTCATACAGATAAGAGTAATACAAGTTTTGTAACGTTAAAGACTCTACATTTATTCGTGTGCACTCAGCATAGCAACAAAATGTTGTGCTTTTGTAAAATAAAGCAAACATGAAATGCTTTCTGCAGTCTCAGACTTGAGTGCGTCACTACAAAACTTGATGCTTGCCTTATTACAGACATGAAAAATATATATTTGGAAAGCAATTTCAAAATGAACCAATTTAAATAGAAAAACAATGAGGCCAGAAAAAGTTTATATTGAAGGCAGCCCTAATGCATATTGATTAATGTTTATGATAAGCATACATATAAGAGGCTGACAATTAGCTGAATATATAGCCTACTTGTTTAATTAGTGACACTTAACTAAAAACTTTTACTGCTATTTAGGAGAACTCTTAGTGGTAAGATAAAATGTTTTGTGAATACGGGTCCAGAGATATATTGTGTCTTTAAAATAAAGCACATAAATGTGTCATTTAGGTAATTTTTGATCAGCAGGACCATCATGTTTGGCTGCCCTCCATCCTTTCTGCCAACCGTGATAGTGAAGGAGTCCTCCTGCAATGACTGTTACCAGAAAAAACACAAACGCAGCGAGCCCAACACCACCGAACATCAGCACACGCTCCGTCAGCGTCACCTCGTCTACAGACAGAAACACAGGAGAATTACTCAGGATCTTCACAGTAGAGTAGTTACACCATTAAAAATTAATTAAACAACATAACGCTTAACACTTACCTGTGTTGTCAACTTCTTTTGGTAGTTCTGTTACAAAAAGACATGTAAACATATGTTACTTTATTACAAACACACTGAGCTATCAAAACACAGGGCTTCTGCTGGTCTTAAAAAGTTTTAATTCAGCCTTCCACAAATGAAGGCCTTAAAAGTTTTAAATTGGTCATGGCATTAAATGTTGCATGCACTGAAAAAATGTCAGTATTTTTGTATCGTTTTCTAACCTCAACATCAAGATACATTTAATGAAGATGCAAAATTGAGATATAAAGCAATGTCTTTTGAGAAATCAAAATTGAATTAAAAAAAATATGTGCCAGAGGGGAATAAAAACCTAAGTTGATATTTCTGAGCTGATTGGCAGATTTGTCTTTTTTTTTTTTTTTTTTATCATAGGCTCGCTTCATTTTGATAATTTTTTCAGAAAACAAGACTTCTTATGTTATTTAATCTTGATTAAAGAGCTTTTACATTTGCACTGGAAAACAAGACAAAATACTGATGATGCTTTTTAACGATCAGAAAGTACAGTTAAAGATATTCTTGTAAAATGAATGAAAAATTAACAGAGATTGGTTGGAATTTGGATTTTAAAACTTTGAATTTACTTAAAATCTGATTTGACATTGTTTCTTTTCATTTCAGTTAAATGTACTTTCTAAAACTTGCAGAAACCCTAAAAACAATGGAAGTACTAAAAGTGAGGTGAGATGGGCATTTAAGTAGTTCAAAATATGACTTCTCAAACTACATTTTATTAGTAAGGGTGAATGTAAGAACTAGGAGTTGATAAAAAGATAATTAAATAAATAAATGTCAAATTAAAATTGAGAAGCATGAATCAAAAAATTAACTACATCTATTTTAAATAGCTAGTATATATTGTGAATATACTAAATGCTGCGACATCCATATATCCCAAACTAAAAAATCATGTGCAAATCTAATTTTACCCATTCCTCCCTTCCCTGATAAATGAATGAAGGTGTAATTGGACGTCAAACTGAAATCTGTTACCGGTACTCAAATCCTCGGCATGTTGACCCTCGATCTCTAGCTTGATGGGTCGATCGAAGTGCATCTCTGTAGTGTTAGACCTTGTTCCACAGAAATAAAGACCTGAATCTGACTCGGTTACTCCAGAAATCTCTAGCGTGGCTCTGGTGATCCATGGGTCTGCAGCAATTTTCAGACGAGTTTGGATTTGATTGTAAGTGGTCAGAAATTTTCTCCCAGTTATGTCAGTCTGTGCAGAAATCAATAGATTGAATCGGTTAGCTCTGAGGTGATACCAGGCGATCTCATATCGGCTTCTCATGTTGCATTTCAGAATGATGCTTTCTCCCTTCGGAACTCTCAGCAGATCAGAAGATCCTTGTATTGATATAGATGCATCTGAAAAGACATTGATGATCATAACTACATTGGTTAAAAATTATAATCGCATTAAAATAATTATAATTACCAAAATAAGTAAAAGTAATAAATAATTATAAGTTTGAAGATTTACCACTTGAAGGGATTTGGATATTTCCAAACCAAAGTACACTGAAGAAAATTATACTTTTCATGTCTTGTCAGGTTCCTGCATGAAGTGAAAAGACTTAAACCACTATTTGTTTCCTGCTATATAAACTGCTTGCCATTTCCTTCGTAATCACTTCTACCTGCTACTTTTCCGTCTTGAGCTGTGAAAACATGTTGTTTATGTAACCCATAGTCAGTTGTGGTTTACATGAGATAACACTGCCTGTAAATTCATATGTAGCTGCACAAACAGTTTTCCATGCACATAAACAACCAACATGTATCTTCCTCCCAACCCAATTTGGTTTATTTCAGATCACGAAATCCAGGATAATGTACCATTCATTTTAATTTAAACATTGACCTTAAAATTGTTAGATTGACTTGCTTTACAAGACCCCATCACATGATTAATTACTGATCGACTATTTCTTCTTCTAAGACTAAATCTAGTCAGTTTCTCCTTCAAGAGTTTTAAAGCGAAGCACCAAACCTGGCTCAGACTTTCACACTGCTCTGACTGATGTATTTTCACATTTTTTACATTAATGGGGGGGGGGGGGGGGGAGAGTCACACTAGTAACATGTTAAAACAGTCCAGCCATGTACTATGTTAGCAACATCTTAAATTAATGCTAGCAACATTCAAATTCATACCAACAATGTGTTTATTTGGGAGGGACAGCATGCTAATTCATGTTTGCAATGTTTTTTATCCTAGAAACATGTTAAATTAATATCAGCATGAGAAACACACGTTAACATTCTCCTGAATCAACTGTTAAATCATGTTAGCAACATCATGCTAAAACATGATCACAGCATGCTAATTCATGCTAGCAGTGTGCTAACAACATGCTGCTAGTATAATGATAAAACCTATTAACAACAAGTTAAATTATACTAGCAGCATGATAAAACATGTTAGCAATGTGCTGAATCATGCAAGCAGCGTTAAAAAAATCCTGGCATCCTGTTAAATCATGTTAACAACATGATAAATCATAAATTGTCAAGTCAAATCGACATTTTTCATGTTATCAACATTGTTAAAATAAAGTTAATTCAACTCCTACAGTACCAGCACACACAAACAAAGTGTGAATCCAAACTCAAAATGCTCAAAAATAGAACCCAAGTAAAATAATGGTATTTTTTTCTAGACACTTATGTTAGGTAGCTAACACCTTCTCGCTAAATGCGACTAGATCACATCACATAGATGAGTCTCAGAAACTAGGTAAACATCTGAAGTAACAAATAAAGATCTTCAGGAGCACTTGATAATTTCAGACAGGTGTGTTGTTGGAGCACTAGAGAACAAGATGGGGTGCCCTGAGGTGCTTTATTGCAAGAAATGGCCATTATTTCCCCATTTAATAGATTACACTTCTCTAAAGGCCTTTGAAGGGAAACTATGTCACATTTCTGTAAAATACGACAGTATGAGGTGTGCATATGGGATGTCCCTCATTAGAACAGACCATTCACATTCACTGGAATAATGTCATGCATCATATAGTATTAATGTTTAAAGTTTAGTTGTGCTTCTGTGGTTACCGTTGTGCTGAAGAGTAGAGCTCGTGGTTGGCTGCATGTGTTATGTTCGTGTATATTGCTCCACTCAGTGAGCGATTGCTGTATTGCAGTGACAAGTAACTTCTAATTCATTTGCTATTAAAGCTAGAGAATGTTTTAAATCTACAATAACATTCAAGAGTCCAAATAACTTACTTTTTCTGTGTAATTAGTTGTGTAATATATTGACAAATGTTTCCTTTAGTGTGTTATAGCTGTTAAATATACATTTTATTCAACACACCGCATGAAGTCAAGTCAAGATTATATTGTTAAATAACAGCAAAACTGCAATGTGACCAAATTCCATTTTAAAGTACATAATTAAAAAGCATTTAAAGGGATAGTTCACCCAATAATCAAAATTATGTCATTAATAACTCACCCTCATGCCGTTCCAAACCCGTGAGACCTCTGTTTATCTTGGGAACACAGTTTAAGATATTTTAGATTTAGTCCGAGAGCTCTCAGTCCCTCCATTGAAGCTGTGTGTACGGTCTACTGTCCATGTCCAGAAAGGTAAGAAAAACATCATCAAAGTAGTCCATGTGACATCAGAGGGTCAGTTAGAATTTTTTTGAAGCATCGAAAATACATTTTCGTCCAAAAATAACAAAAACTACGACTTTGTTCAGCATTGTCTTCTCTTCCGTGTCTGTTGTGTGAGAGAGTTCAAAACTCGTGCGGTGCTCTCAGTGACGTAGAAAGACGTTACTCACAAACGGAAAAAGAAGCATTGGCCATTGTGTGGAGTTGTGAACACTTTCACCTATACCTGTATGGCAACATGACTCTCCATGAGATAAAAGACGCTAAAAGATCCAATCCTGCAAAAGTTTAGTACCCACATCAGAGACAACACCTGGCACAAAATCACAGGCGACACACAACATGCTGAAACACTGAAAAAGTACAGAGATATTAGTGGGGTGCTCAATGTGTCCCACACTGATGACATCATCCTACGAGGTACTCGAATTGTCATCCCTGCATCCCTCGATCACAGAGTATTACAGCTAGCCCATGTAGGACACCAGGGCATTGTAAAGACTAAGACATTGCTCAGGTCAAAGGTCTGTTTTCCTAAAATAGACCAGAAAGCAGAACTGACGGTCAAGAACTGTTTAGCATGTCAAGCCAACACGCCCATGACACAGTCCGAGCCGCTGAGAATGTGCGAGTTGCCAGAAGCCCCATGGCTTAACATCAGCGCAGATTTCTACGGTCCATTTACAACTGGAGAATATCTACTAGTTATCATTGATGAATACTCTCGCTACCCAGTTGTTGAAATTGTAAGATCGGTCTCAGCCAACACAGTCATTCCAATCATCGACAAAGTGTTCTCGATGTTTGGAATTCCCAGAGTTCTAAAAACGGACAACGGGCCCCCCTTTAACAGTGAACAGTTTTCCAAGTTTGCAGGCCATCTAGGTTTTCACCATCGGAAAATAACACCTCTCTGGCCTCGAGCAAATGCAACAGCAGAACGTTTCATGCGCACGCTTGGAAAAGCAATCTGCGTGGCAGAGACACCCCATGGAAACAGAGACTCAAAACGTTTCTTCTCGAGTATCGTGCCACAGCACCACAGAAGCGTCCCCTGCTGAACTGTTGTTTCAGCGCAAAATCCACACAAAGATCCCTGTAATCACCACAACCTGCAGAGGTAACACTGATCGCATCATCAGAGAGCGGGACACGAATGCAAATGCAAAGATGAAATCCAACTCAGACGCACGCCGTCGTGCTAAGACAATCACACTCACCCCTGGTGACAAGGTACTCTACCAACAACCCAAGCACAACAAACTCACTACCCTATACAACATCAAGACATATGCTGTGGAAAAGGTCATAGGCTCCATGGTCACAGCAACCAGAGATGGACATTCCATAACAAGGAATTCATCCTTCTTTAAAAAGATAATCTGCAAGACAACAGAGGCGCCCACAGTTCTGGATGAGGAGGATGAGAGAAGTGTTGTTAATGAGGACAGTGTTGCTGTAAAACCAAAATATCCTTTTCGAGTTAACCGCCAGCGTCCATCATCCCTCAATGACTATGAGCTTGTGTGAAGAATGTTTACACTGAATCCAGCAATAGATTAATCTAAAGGTTCCTGATTGACTGTTCTTCTTTTCTTTTTATTCAAAACCATTTGCACAATGCATAAGAATGTATTTCAGTGATTATGAAGTACTGTTGCACTTTGATGCTGTTCATTCCAAGCACAACTGGCGGTCTTGCGTTGTAAAAACGACAGAATGCTAGTACTAAGCCGGCAAGGGATGACGGCTGTCTGTGTAAGAACTGTCTAATATGTTGTCACTGATTCTTGCCCAATACCTGAATGAGAACATCACACTAACCCTTTAAAATGACTGCATCTGAAACAATTATGAAATTTAAAAGCAGTTCAAAGCAAGCATGGTTTAAGCAAGTGACACAGTCAAAGCAACACAACGAACTTCAAATTGAAGTGACCAGTAGGTACAATTAATCAACTGATTCAGTCAGGAATATGTTGACAGTATGGCCTAGCAAAAAAGATTTATATTGACCTTTTCCCTGCTACTTAAAATCAATATTCAGATGACAAAATGTTTTGTTTAAAACTAGTTTAAACTTTATTTTGATTTGATTTTACCCTCTGGGATTTGATCTGGATTTCTCCCTTGGGGTTAAAGTGCAATCAGAAACAATAAGCCAAAGTGTCAAGATGGCAGATGCTGTCATTGTAAACAGTATAAAAACGTTACATAACACAACATAAAATGTAACAATATTCTTATCATACTAAAAACAGCTTAATGCTGGAAAGATCGTTAGTATATATTTTTTTATATATATACTAGCTCATCATGCATCTAACCATCTAAGTGCACGCTCGGTGTTAAGAGCGGTTAAGATTAAAACTGGAAAGCAATGAGTGCATTCACACTGGCAGCAGGGTTTCGGTGCAGAGTTCGACTATTTTTGCTGTGCTGCTGACACAATTAAAGTGACAGCATACTTTTGATGGACAAAGTAAACGTGATTTCACATAACTTGCTAAAAATGCACAGAATAAGCATGTCTAGTGTGTTTGGATGAATTGGATGAATCAATTCATCTTGCTCAGGATCTTAAGTTACAATGGAGTATATAAGAAGTTCATTGTTCATACATTATTGACAGTTTTTGCAAATATTGTATTCTGTAAATATTGCACGCGCTTTCACTTACGATTGAAGTGACAAACTTGCGCATTTTATTTATTTTCAGTTCCAGAGTTACAGAAACTGAGCTAGACACAATAAATACACACATAACTTGACGGCCTAATTAAAATATCATTATGAACACTTTCTATGAAAAAATAATGACATGTGCTTTTTACGGGAAGTCGTGGCCTAGTGGTTAGAGAGTTTGACTCCTAACCCTAGGGTTGTGGATTCGAGTCTCTGGCCGGCAATACCACGACTGAGGTGCCCTTGAGCAAGGCATCGAACCCCCAAATGCCCCCCGGGCGCCGCAGCGCGAATGGCTGTCCACTGCTCCGGGTGTGTGCTCACAGTGTGTGTGTGTGTTCACTGCTCTGTGTGTGTGCTCTTTGGATGGGTTAAATGCAGAGCACGAATTCTGAGTATGGGTCACCATCCTTGGCTGAATGTCACTTCACTTCAGTTGAAGCTGCTGTGGTGATGCTGTACAAACGCTTCCAGTGTGAATACTGCAGGATATGCAGCTCTGCTGATCTGTTGGCACTGAAGGTGAACTCATTGCTAAAGTAAGGTGATCTTTAGGTGATCAGGGCCCCTGTACAGTTTGCTGCACTGCGGAATCTTGATAGGAATCATGTTCCTTAGTCCTTTTCAGATATTGATGTCTTATGACAATTAATGCAATCAGAGTCCCCACAAGACCAAACGCAATCACAGTCCAAACATCTGGAAGAAAAGAAAGCACAATTTTAATTACATTTTTTTACTCATTTCATTAAGTTCTCAATGCCTCCTGTTTTACTCACGATCTCGCTCAGTGCCTTTTGTTTTATCATCATGTGTGCTGTCTTGTTTGTCCTTTGATTCTGTACCCCATTCTGTACAAGATATCGAAAGGTTGATGACAGTTCAGTATTAATTTGCCATTCAAATCATAATTAAACCTCACCTGTCCACTTTATAATTAATATTTCTAAACATCCATCAATCTTCTCTCACCTGTGAGCGTCACAGTGACCAGGACTCCTCCTGCTGAGTTCAGGACTCTGTATGTTCCAGCATCACTTGATCTGAAGGTTTTAATGGTCAGGTGGTCATTATTGTCCATCAGTCGATCAGTCAGGACACCCTGCTCTCTCCTCCACACATCTATTGAACCGTTGTTTGTTAAACGCTCGACACGCTCAGCATCACGCTGCAGATCATCAAACATCACCTCTTCACCTTCCCGTGCTGTTAAATTAACTGAAGAGAAATAACACTATAAAACTTAATTGTGGCATGACGCTTTCATAATACTGATGATGAGTGGTAGGACATGTAAAACGAAAAACACCATTACTAAATAAAAGCAACAAAAAGCCCAAATCAATATTTAAATCAGTTTTGACCTTACCATCAACAGAGATGTCAAAAATGTAGCTTCTTAGTAGTCGATCGTTGGCATAAACTTTTAAATTGCATCTGCCAGCATCGGTGGTCTTCAAGTTTTGCAGAATGAGGTCACAGGTGCCAATCTTGTGCACGCGGTCCTTGTAGTATTTACTCTGACCAGTACCATAAGCAGTTTTGGACCCACATGTCAGAACAATGGATAAATCCTCCGTGATGTCATAACACGGCAGATTGATACTGCCGCCCAGCTGTCCCGTCACAGATAAAGAAGAAGCACCTACAAATTAAAACAGTGTTGAATCACTCTACAGTATTGATACTAAAGTGGTGAATATTCCTCTTATTACTGTCACCGATCCAATTTACAAATATTTTTTTCTTTACATTACACATTACACATACTCACCAGACTGGACAGACAGCAGCAAAAACATCGGGCACCTGATAAAGAGAAAGAAAACGTTGGGTGTTTATATGATCCTCCGATCTCAGCTGAAGTAAAGAATACTGTGCAGAAACACTGACACCGTTTCACTTCTTTAACTGCACAAACTTCATGGACTCTTGTGTCTACCGTCAGTCTATTTAAACACTGAAAGTGAACAAGATTGGCCTCACAATGTCTGTGAATCACTAGTGAACAAGCCAGACGAGTCATGAAGACCAGAGTCAGAGTGACTTTATCATCACTTTAGCTCTATACAGCTCAATCAATACAGTGCTCCTCCAGGAAACTGCTGGACTACAGAAACTAAAGCCTACAGAATTACATTATATTAAACAGACTTAACAAAAGAGATGAATAAGAGCTACAAACTAAAACTGGACTGAACATTAATACAGACTACACGTGCATGCGCATTAGTGCACGATACAGTACTATCTAACATAAAAACAGCATTTCTATTTTTTCCTGAGTCTGCAAATGTGCAAAGATTTCAAGTTCAAGGTTGATAAGGGCCATTTTAAATCCTTAAAACAAAGTAATGATGAAAAAATAATATAAATATAACATTCGATAAATTTCCAAGGTAAATGGACCAAATCGTGGCAAATAGCCAACATCGAAGAGAATAAGATCTGAACATGAATAAAACATCCAACCGATACCCTCGAAACAACACATGCATCAATGTCAGCAGTCAGAATAACCCAATTTAAATCCAAAAAGTGCCCAATGTACGTGATAGGAAAAAGCTACGTATTTACAGTAGCAGGTATTTCACAATCGTTCACGCACACACCAAGACTGTGTCATTACATACATACTGATACATACTAAATTATAATCCAGCAATTAAAACAACAACAATGTGCTTACCTTCGTGTCGCTCTACAATTTTACACAGAACTAGAGGAAACCTTCATATTCAAGTTTGTATTTTAGAACATTATACAGAACTTTGCACAGTTAACTAATCAAATCTAACAGGATCTATCACTCTGAAATGTTTTAAATATAAAAGGTAGGATCATATAAACAAGGATATTTAGTTACAGTTTTGATCAATTCAAATGTGCTTTGATTTCTTCGTTTCAGTGGCAGAGTCCTTCTTGTCATCTCACTTCACAATAATTCCCGTTTTGAGAGATGATTCACTCTCCCACTCTTTAACTTATATTTAGCCATTTGATTTCCTGAAAATACGGTACTTATAAAATATGCCAACTCATTACATTAAAAACTTGTCACACGTGAATCATAACATCTGTCTGCTGAGTAGGGTTTTGACTGAGGAAATTTTCCCACCAGTTATTTCCCAGACACAGGTAATAAATACTGGAATCACAACAGGGGCTGTCCATTTTTTCCTCATTATCTTAAATCTCCTTGCAGAGTTTACTTTCACTTTCGAATTAGCTGTAGTTCAGTGCCAACTGCTTGAAGGCAACAATAAAATACAAAGTCTAATTCACGTTTAGCCTATATATAAAACAGAACTTTCATTAACGAAACAAATAAGAATACACCATACTACAGGGCAGGCTATGCCTAACATAAAATAACAATTAATAAAGTTATAATAGGTATACAAAACTTGGGAATGAGTATATATATATATATATATATATATATATATATATATATATATATATATATATATATAAAAGAAAATATACAACCAAATATTTATTAGCAAAACAAATAAAAAAGGTTGGAGGCACAGCATACAGCTTGATGTCAAAAACTAAATAAAATGACCGAGATTAAATAAAGTAAAACTCAGCAACAATGTGGAACCATTTAAAATAAGAAAAAAAAAAAAAAAAAAAAACCCTTCCAAAACCACCTTGGCAATAAATGGCAAGAGTCAACAAAATCACCCAATCTGGCAACACTGTTCACACTTGATGACACTCGTTTTCAACCAGAGTATAAAAAAAATAAATAAAGCATTACACCAATTATCCTTGCACTTTCACTACACAATCACTGTCGCCAAAAACTCTTAAAGACCATTTCAGACCTTTAGCTTTCACTGTAATTGTCTGCATTATTAACACTTTGTGAATATGATCACAGAGAGATCTGAACGGCTCTCACCAGTGGAGGTAGATGGTCAGGTGTGTTCTCGGACTCTTCCCAGATCTGGTCTTGCTGCTGGAGTGTTTTCTCTTTTTGGCTTTTCTTCTGTCCTCACTGCCTCTTCGCTGTCGTCCCATCTCTGTCCTTCTCCTTGAGATCTCCTCCAGAACCTGTGAATACAATCACACATGTATACAACAGTATGTAGAAAAATATTGCAACAACAAGTGTCCCTTCATCTTAGTCTTTATTTTGTGTCTAGTGTATTGTGCAATTCTAATTATACGGTTTAATTAAAAAAAGTATAGTGTAGTATCTTTGTACACATTTTACCATTAAATCCCCATTACTTCTTTTAGACAATATTCATTACCTAAGAATAAAAATCTGTTCAAATTTATCATAACATATGTTAACTAAAATAAATTACTATTAATGCTACTTGTTTGCTTGCCAATTGTTTTAATAAGTATAAGCTGCAACTGTACCAATTTAATAATATACAATAATTTAAGCAATGTTATCAGTTAAACCAAACTGCTTTGGTCTAATCTAAGTATTAAAAGTATTACATATATACATGCATACATATATATATATATACACATATAGACAATTGTTTTTTAATAAATTTAGTCTTTTGTGATTTAA
Source organism: Carassius carassius (assembly GCF_963082965.1). Lineage (NCBI taxonomy): Eukaryota > Metazoa > Chordata > Actinopteri > Cypriniformes > Cyprinidae > Carassius > Carassius carassius. The sequence goes on along the minus strand of NC_081779.1, from coordinate 1,789,462 downwards.
ATGTCTTTGTTTGATAAACATCAATGACAGATGGCACAGCATTATAGGGTTGTAAAAACGGCTGAAAAACTAAGAAATATATTAAACATGAATGTTTGTTTGGATGCATTTAATGGCAATTAATTGTTTGACAGCATTACTCACCAAGATGGTCATTTTGATGTCATTTTGTGTGTATTTGGCCACTTAAGCACAACAAACAGCAAAAAATAACTCAATATTACACTCACATGCTTTGGACGTCACAGTGAGCGCACAGAAAGCCTTTGGATCACTTGAGTAAGTGATGATGCAACAGTTGACCGGTCTGTTCTCATACTGCAGCGTGCAGGAGCTCTTGATGTACAACCGAGATGAATCGGTGTGAGGCCACTGAGACAGAAACACACAGTGTGAGAGAGAGAGAGAGAAAATCACAATGAATCACTCATGCGGTCACACCTACAGGTTCCAATATAAAGCATGCAGGAATTTCCCTCATTTTAAAATCGAAAGCTGCAGGAATTATTAAAACTACTCTAAAAGAATGAATCATGGGTCCTCATTTTTATTCAAAAACTAAGCTTATAATTAAAAAGTGTGTATATTTAATTAAAGAAACCATGGTTCAGTGTTGTATAGAAAATATTGAGAACTTTTCAAAGGTAATTTAAAAAAAAAAACATTTTTTAAGGCGACTAAAGCAGTTTTGAGGCTTGAACTGATTCAACTTTGACATTTGGAAAGTTTTGGTTATGTTGAAGTTTCTATTGTTGTACCATTGAGCAGAAAAGTAGAGTTTATGGTTATGAATAAATGCATGCACCACTACAATGAGGCATGATTAGCTTTTCTGATGCTAGTTTTTTCCTACTTAAACTGTCTCACTGTATAAGGTACTTTAATTGTACAAAATAACTAGTTCTGGCCAAATACAAACAGACCATCCTTTTTTTAATAATATAAACTGAGATTAGCCTCATCACATCCATGCTAGGTTACAGGGCCTTCAATTGGAGTGAATATGTGAATAAATAAAACAGGAAAGAAACAAATAGATACTAATGAATTCAGGCAAATGCAACAAACTTAATAATGCATTTTTGTCACTTGACAGTAAAGTATTGATTTTGAGTTGAACACACACTGTCCTCTTAATTGTGGTCACGTAAAAAAGCCTTTATATAGTTCTGTTTGTTTGTTTTATATTCGTTTTAAGATGAGACATGATATTCCTTTCCCTTACTTAAATCTACTACAACTTGTAACATTCCGAGACAATATTAAGGCAATAATTCTATAGACCTTAATTCTATAGACCAATTTAGAGTAGATGTAATAGTTATGTCAGTTGGAATTGTGAGTGCATTGTGGTGGCAGAAAAACATGCGTATCTTTCAGAGAAGTACAGTTCTGTGATCAGCAGTAAATCTCCATTCAGCGCTCTCGAGCTGAAAATCCAAATGTGCCTCGCAGAAGAAACCCAGGAAATGATAAGTGAACGTGACATGGCATACAGCCAAGTACTCACTATTCTAATTCTATTTTTAATAATAACCTAACTACATTTCTAATCCTTTATGTATTCTATTTTGTTTTCATTTATTTTGCAATTGTATATATATATATATATATATATATATATATATATATATATATATATATATATATAAATTAAGACCTCTGACACTAGCTTGCTCTTTTCTTTTTCTATTCTATCCGTTTTGTTTTTATTTATTATATTATTTAAAAGCCCATGCTACATGTACCGCGTTAAGCTAACTGAGACTTGTTATAGCTCTTATATATCAATGCTCTTTTGTTGTTCTTGATTGAGCAGTTGGGGATTCAGTGCCTTGAACACCCTAGTGTTGGAGGTCATACTCTCTAACCACTAAGCCACGACTCTCCCATATAGCTGCAGCTAAATAAACAGAAGATTTAACTGCATTTATTGATTCAACGTGACTAAAAAACACATGATTATGACAATATATGGTTTATCGGAGTTATTTTAATTCTAATTTTCATTAAAGTATATTTATAATGCAATGCCTTTATCGTGGTTTAGAATACTATGAAATATGTTGCATGCCTTATTCTGTGCACATCTCACAGAAGGATTTTTTTCAAACACTTGACTGACGTTATGAAGTGAGTTTGGAGTAAAAATATGTTATTAAATGTGGTATTTTCACATGCTTTCAGATGGAGCAGCATGTCAAGTTCAAGTTGAGCTGTCACTCCGCAACAGTTAACAGGACCTTGGTGCTATATAAATACAGACATACAATAAAGTAAAACAGTATAAACCTATACACAACTTACTGACTGACAGATTTTGATTACCATATTTTTCGGACTATAAGTCGCACCTGAGTATAAGTCGCATTAGTCCAAAAAAACATAAGTCGCACTGGACTATAAGTCGCATTTATTTAGAACCAAGAGAAAACATTACCGTCTCCAGCCGCGAGAGGGCGCTCCGTTTTCAGTGTAGACTACAGGAGCCGAGAGCAGCATAGAGCGCCCTCTCGCGGCTGGAGACGGTAATGTTTTCTATTGGTTTATTTCTCTTGGTTCATGTCAAATTAATTTTGATAAGTAAGTCACACCTGACTGTAAGTCGCAGGACCAGCCAAACTATGAAAAAAAGTGTGACTTATAGTCCGGAAAATACGGTATAAATATACTATACATAAATGTTTACCTATACATAAATGCAAAAATACACACTATACAAATGCTACACATAAACACTGTACCTATCAGTGATGCGCAGGTCAATGTATTAATAACCCGCCCGCAACTCGGACCGCAAAAAAAAAAAATATATATATTGTACCCGACCCACATTTTTAAAAAGCAGTAAATGCTCATCGTAGCATCTTTGGGCCATAGGAATGTAGGCAAAACTAACTAGGCAAAAACAGAAATAAAAAAAACACCAACAAAACTTAATATATTATAATTTTGTCAAGAATTATAAAAAATCGTCAGTAAGCTCATAATTTGTACTAAAATAGTCTAGTCTGGCTATGTCTATTTGTATGTTTCTGCAAGGTCAGCAGACATTAAGGCTCGGGTTTGTTCCGATCAGAGCTCGTGAGCGGAGAGCGCATTTCTGAATATCCCGATCCGCTCGCTCATTCCGTGGGATCTCGCTCAACCCAGAATGGCCTGCTGGTTCCAAAATATGCAAGGAGACATTTAATTGTTTAGTAAAAAACTGGTGTTTTCTGTGTCGCTGCAAAGATGAAGTTGACGATGCAGACTCGCCATGAACGCCAGAGAAAAATGTACATTTCATATGGATTAGATCATCAGAGAGTAGCCCATTTATTTTGGTTTATTTTTTTTAGTTTAAAAGAAGACATTTCAAGCTTTCTGTAATATATAGCCTATATTTCTCAAATCTGTGAGGCACACGCTGAGTTTCGGCGCCCTCCAGTTTACATGCAATGTAAGTGATCGTGTCTGCGGCTTATTACATTGTCTGCTTTATATTTGCTTCCTATTTATTAAATACGGGCAACTGGTTGATTAAACATTGATCAAAATTAAGATACAATTTTTACAAAACGAAAATCTTTTAAAAAGAGTTTTCTATAAAACAAAACTTCAAAATCATGTTTTACCAAAAACAGCGACGTTGATCCCCGTGCAGTCTTCTTTGCCGCCTCCATCTCTACCTGCAGACTGAGCTCGTGCGTCATCTTCATGCCAGTTATTCAGCCAATAAAGTGTAACCTTTGTATTTCAAAAATGTGTCTAGTACGATATAAATGACAAAGGTTTAATTGGCATTTTTATTTCAAACGACCCGACCAACCGCGACCCGAATATCATTAAAAATATTTTTGGATGACTCGTAACCGCAGGCACCCGCTCATTTTGGATTAACCCGCGCATCACTGGTACCTATACACAACTAACCTACTAACAGATATTGAATATGAATATAGTATATAGTTTTTTTTTACCTATACAAAGACTGAAAAAGAAAAATATATAGACTATACGAATGCTTCACATAGTACTGTACATGTGCAAAGAGAAACATTGTAGGTCATTAGTCAAGTCATTAATTGCAAACGATTTCTTAATCTTTTTTTTTTATGTGGAACTTGTCAGTGAACTACAGCTCTGTGTAGTAAATGCTGCTCTATCTGAAAGCAGGGGATGGAGATTTACTACTGATTACAGAACCGGCTTTACTAACAAAATGCGCATGACAAATCGCATTTAATTAATCGTGCAGCCCTAATGAGGAGTTATTTTTCATTACTCGTTACAGTATCATTTCATTACTCATTTATAACTCATTACAAACAAGGCATTTGTTGCATCCAGTGGGGACATAATTACTGATTATAATGACTTATACTGTCTTTTTATTGTGCCGCGTTAACATAAAACCATGTCTGCATTTGTGATCAGAGAAACGACAAACAACAAGCACTAATCTACACTGCTCAAAACTCATGTTTGAATCATCAGTGGAAAATTCTTATATATATATATATATATATATATAAAAACATACATACTTACAGCTTGAGAACAGCGGGCATTGTAGTCCACTCTTCCGGGATCAGGAAACAGTCCTCCATTAAATGCGCAGCGTTACTCTCAGACCCTTAATTGGTGCATACAGATAACACTAACAATAAAACATTATACAGGTAAAATATAAAGTATACAAATATACAAATATGTCATGTAAAAACAGTGTTGTAAATACAACTTAACCACTGATTTCTAGTTGTGTCCTATTTCTTTTAAGAACAAAGAAAGTAGTTTCGCTTTTCCAAACAAAACAACGTCTCCACAACATGGTGCAATAATACTACAGCGAGAATCAAAGTTACTCCTCCTTTCTTTGTGTGAACATTTGGGCGGTGTTATGCAAATCTTCAAACATAGTGAAGTAGACATGTGGGGGCGTGCTTAAATGCGACATTTTAGGAGGACGAGGACTAGTCTTAAAGGGTTAGTTCACCCAAAAATGAAAATTGTGTCATTAATAACTTACCCTCATGTCGTTCCAAATCCGTAAGACCTCCATTTATCTTCAGAACACAGTTTAAGGTATTTTAGATTTAGTCCGAGAGCTCTCAGTCCCTCCATTGAAGCTGTGTGTACGGTATATTGTCCATGTCCAGAAAGGTAAGTGACATGTGTCATCAGAGGTTCAGTTAAAATTTTCTGAAGCATCGAAAATACATTTTGGTCCAAAAATAGCAAAAACTACGACTTTATTCAGCATTGTCTTCTCTTCCGTGTCTGTTGTAAGACAGTTCAAAACAAAGCAGTTTGTCATATCCGGTTCGTGAACGAATCACTCGATGTAACCGGATCTTTTTGAACCAGTTCATAAATGACAATTTTAATATTTGGGTGAACTAACCCTTTAAGTATCTCTTAAAACCCAGTAAGTGTTGCATAAAGCCCCTACCTGTCATTTTCCTAAGGATAACATAAGGGTTGGAAAATGTCACATTAAAGGTACAATTTGTAAGATATTTGCAGTAAAATATCCAAAAACCACTAGGCTAGTGTTATATATTTTGTCCAGCTGATTACTAACAATATCTCTAATGTTTTTAACTACTTGTAAATCATGAGAAAATTCCCATTCTAAACAGTGACACGGGGCAGTGCAGTTGCCTGTCAATGACGTTAGTTACCCTTTGTGACCGCCTTTACTGACGTAGAAACCACATGACAACAGTGTCGTGGACAAATGCGGAAGTAGTGTCTAGCGTCCAGCAAACCACTAGCTTGCTTCAAGCAGTTCCTTATTTACTTCTTCTTGCACGTTTTATGGTGGATTGTGCTGCTTATTTATAGAACATAATTACTGTTTACCGCCTGCCGCTGGTTCTGTCGACAAGGACAGCTCCCATAAACGTAAGCGTATGGGCCAACCAAACGACCCAAGAAGAGTTTGGGACAAGAGGAGAGAAAGAGCAAGGATTAATATCCTCGCTTTGATTGCATTTTCTAGTTGGAGAGAACTTCGCGACAAACTTCAGCTAGAAAGAAACGCAGATCTTGCTTGTGTTTTACTCGACTGGTGAGTTGTATGCTATTATAACGATCAACAAGATTATTATTATGGGGCATACACGGCAAACGCGGGGCATCGCATCTCTAGACCTGCGCGAGGACACGTCTTTGCATTGACTTTGTATGTAATCTACTCACACAAATAGTTGAACTCACGTTAAATCCATGATTTATCCTTCTGTCTGATTGATGGCCGTCAGCGGTTGGGTAGAAGACAACAAATCCCATCATTCCACGCTCCTTCTTAGCGTCATCAAACTAAGTGTTTGTTATTGTTTTGGTAGTGCGCCCTCTAGTGGCAGGTCCTACAACCTGTACCTTTAAGTGTTACACAAAAGTCTATTAGTCAAAAAAGTCTAAAGTCATGATCGGCCGCTTTATATGTTAAACAGATTTTAATTTACACATTTAATGTAATTTTATTAATAAGATTCGGGAGGAGCGCGTCAGATACTTAGCCTAATCAACACAGGTGGACCATAATCAAGTAATCAATCCCATAGTATAAATATCGCTGACTTACCTCTATCCATTGACGGTTTATCAGCATGCTGGTTCGCTTCGTCTGTCACCTTACCACAGACCCAATTTTCGTACCAACGAAGAGAGCTACACAGGGGATTTATAAGACCTGCTGCTTTTGCCGGACCCGAGATCATTTCTACCCAGCCAAACACGGCCGTTGAGCAGCATTAAGCGTCATCGTGACAGCTGCTCTCCTCGCCAAGCCACACGTTGTGGCCAATAGACCGTGCAAGCTCCGAGCTCGCCTTGCTCGACACAACAATCGTGCCGCCCGAGACCGAGCCCTCCCCGAGCGCTGGATTGCAGCAGAAAGAACCCAACCAGCACGGGTCGAACCCCAGTTCCCACCGCGGCTCAGCCTTTCACCCCGGCGTTCCAGCCGAGTGGCAGTTTGAGGCCGCTTCCTCTAGCGGCGCAGACCGCGTGAGGTTAACCAATACATTTTTTTTTTTTAGGCGAAGACGCTAAAAACAGGTTCTTCTTTTTCTTCATTGGATTTTTACGGCAGTTGGCATCCAAGTGTTGCATCTAAAAGCAGGTTCGCGGCTAAAGTTTGTTAAACGACGTCATGACGCAGTTCCGTCTTCTGCTAGTGTTTTATGGCGGTTTTGGCAAACCAGCGTAAAGGTGCATTACCACCACCTGCTGATCTGGAGTGTGGATTGCGCATAGATTTGGACTACAGATACAAACGTTCCGTTGGATGAAGATGCCACTTTTAACCACAAAGCAAAGGCATTACATTCGCCTTACCGCGCACGTTTAAACCTCACGGAAATGATACAGACATAAGTTCCATGAAGGAGAAAAAAAAAGGCTCGTAAGTCTCTGGATAAAAGAGTCTCTGCTAAATGCTTAATTTAATTTTAAATTTTAATTTCTATGCAAGTTTTCTGGTAGGACCAAATCATTTAGGGACTTATTTCACCATTCACCGGTGTGATCACTCAAAATTCAGTGTTTGTTTGTGAAGTGTGAAGTGTTTCAACGCAGGATAGCAAGTGTGAGTAAAATAACTAATCGCCCTTTAAAGTCCACATGAAATCAAAATTGACTATATTTACTTTGTTTGCCTAAATTGATCGTTTTGTGCTGAACAATTCATCCATGCGAACCAATCCACAAAAAAAAAAAAAAAAAAAATTTTGCCTTTATATTCTTTAATCAAAATTTGAAAATGCCCCTCCCCTCTGCATTGGAGGACCTTCACTGATGACGTAGGCTTGAGGAATTTGGTGTCTGCTTAATCCATAACCATGCCCCTCAAACTGACACTGACAGTAGACAGGCTGCCTGTGTTTAGCGAGCATTGACGGCGTGTGAAAGGAGAGATGGCAAGGAGGTGCATTTTTGTAAATGATTCTCCGTGTGTTCCTGTTCTCATCTTCCTCCTTTTCCTGCTGAAAACTAAATTGCGTTGATTCAGGTGGCGAGTAAGCCTCAACAACCGATTGTAAACTTGCATTTAGACCTGCCTCCATTTTTCGAATTAAACACCTACTTATCTAGATCCAATCAGGTGCTAGTTGGAAAATAAGCCATGCCCACTACTTTCCTCATTTATTATTCCGTTTCTCTCAGAAATACGACACAACACTGGAGAAAAGTTGTTTGCAACTTCTGTTTCACGGGGACTTTAAGGACCGTAATACGAAAAAACTGGCAAGTAAACATCTTTAGAAACCACTTGGAAGCGAATAGCACATAACTGCCATTAACCCATTTGCTTGCAAGCATCGCCAACGGCCCCAGTTTATTATCGTTCATTTTCACAGCACGTTAAACATCACTCTCTTACTTGATCTTGAAAGCCAATTGACCAATATTTCGATAAAACATCATTTCAGTGACAGTTATTAAGTAATTATGTCAGGAAAACGATTCCTATTCCTGAACGGTAAACGTCGAAGTGTTAGCTCGTGGACAAATGTTGATCATGGATCTAGTCAGAAAGAATCATGAGCAGAAACATCTTTATTTTGGGTAAGTAATTTTTGTCTCCATGTCAAAAATGGGGGGTGACTGGTAGGGGGTTAATGTTACTGCTGTAATCATGTCTTTCGGTACAACGTCTTACAAGACTAAACATGCTTCATCGTTTCCAAAAGCCTCTGTTTCCACAGTCCATACTACAACGTGAAAACAGCGTTCCAAACGTATCCGCTCGGGAGACCGTCTAAAGAGCCCAGAGGCCAAACGAGAGGAATGATGCTTTTCCAACAGGAATCTAATAATGTGGACAAGGCTTGAGGAATTGTCAAATCAGGAAACCAATTGCTGAGCTGGTGACACAGTAGGCTACCCATTCATTTTTAGCTTGCCCCATCAAATGTTACTAAACTTTTTTTTACTCTTCCCACAGCCAACATCTACAGCAGCCGAAGCAAGTAGCCTTGCACGTACCTCCTCACTGCCGCAGCAGTGTCTGCTCCCGCAGGAGCCTTTCCTATACCTCCTCACTGCCGCAGAGCCTTCCCTGTACCTCATCACTGCCGCAGCAGCGTCTGCTCCCGCAGGAGCCTTTCCCGTATCTCCCCACTGCCGCAGCAGTGTCTGCTCCCGCATGAGCCTTTCCTATACCTCCTCACTGCCGCAGCAGTGTCTGCTCCCGCAGGAGCCTTTCCTGTACCTCCCCACTGCCGCAGTAGTGTCTGCTCCCGCAGGAGCCTTTCCTGTACCTCCCCACTGCCGCAGTAGTGTCTGCTCCCGCAGGAGCCTTTCATGTACCTCCCCAATGCCGCAGTAGTGTCTGCTCCCGCAGGAGCCTTTCCTGTACCTCCTCACTGCCGCAGCAGTGTCTGCTCCCGCAGGAGCCTTTCCCGTATCTCCCCACTGCCGCAGCAGTGTCTGCTCCCACAGGAGCCTTTCCCGTATCTCTCCACTGCCGCAGCAGTGTCTGCTCCCGCAGGAGCCTTTCATATACCTCCTCACTGCCGCAGCAGTGTCTGCTCCCGCAGGAGCCTTTCCTATACCTCCTCACTGCCGCAGCAGTATATGCTCCTGCAGGAGCCTTTCCCGTATCTCCCCACTGCCACAGCAGCGTCTGTTCACACGCAAAAAAAAACAAAAAAAAATTTCCGCTTATAGGTATGCCAGGCATCCTAGGTTGCGGTGACAGCATCGTGTATCGACAATAGCCAAGACGATATTAGGCCCATTCTCCAATCAACGTTTTTTTTTATTATAATTATCAGGCGGCCTACCATAATTCGGCTATCAAACCGCTCCGTTATCCCATCTCAGCACTGCACTTCACGCTCGCCCGGTGCTCTCAAAGGATGACGTGAGCCTGCAGGTGGCAAAGAAGTCTCCATCCACAAATAGACATGCATCGTTTGCAAATATAAGGTATTCCATCGTACTTTAACAGGTAAATCCGATACGTGCCACATTTTAAAGGAGCCCTCACTAACGGAGTTTAATGCCACAGTTACATTAGAATGCATCTCATTTTGGTCTCAGGGGCGGCGCGTCGGTCCCATCGTGATGCATGTGGTCCGGAGCGCGTATGACCAAGGCATCATTTCAACCGAACTCACTCCAAATATATGAACTAACCGGTTTTTGAATACCTTATATTTAAGGCATTTGTTTACGTCCATATTAGGGTTAAATCGTTGGACTTTAAATGGAATCTACTATAGTAAAAAAAAAAAATAAAGAAAAAAATTCACTGGACAAGCGAGATGACAATAGTGCCGACTACATAAACTAGCAGTTTTAAAAATAGTATTTTATATTTAATGCCAGTTTATCAGTACGTCCAAAAAATATATATTTTTTTAGATTATTGGTGATTCCATAGGCTTTTTCGTGCACCTGCATGGTTATAATGGCAAATAGTAAGCTCAGACAAGATATAAAGAATCTTTCTCTTACTCCACCCATGCACGATTACATCGTCGATATGTACCATCGATCTCATGTGCTGACAATATGACAATTCGACAACATCGCTGATACACGGCACCTATTTGGGGTACACTGGCACAGGAAATCCTATTTATTTTTGCACGCTTAATTTCGAATACAATGACTGCAACAAGATTTTTCGGACTCATTATCGGAAGCAGCTTATTGGATTTGCTAAACAATTATTCAAGTAAGCCTCACAGCGTCTACCCTCGTAGACAACCAAATCCTCCTCAGTATCGAACTCCCTGTCAGGCGCTGCAAGAGTGCTCCCGGTTGAGCCAACCTTTGCCTTCTCCGTTCAACTATCAGCAAAGCTTACTCGTATGACATCGTGAGTATTAAACTCCTGTCAGATGCTTTCCCGCTTAAGCAATCTTGGACTTTCCATCCGACCACCAGCGAAGCTTACCCGATTAAAAAGCTAGATTAACCCCAAAAAAAAACAAAAAAAAAAAAACACCGGATGCCGACGAGAGCCTCCCGGCCAGACAACCTCACCTTTCCCATTCTGCGGCCAACAAGGCTTACCCGTTCGTTGCCTGAAGCTCACACTCCCTTCGGACGTAGGTAAAAGCCCCTGGCTACCTGTTTTGCCATTCTGTCTTACGCATGGAGAGGTTTACCCATCCAATGCACGGAGTCAGGGCTCCCATTGAATGTAGGTGAGAGCTTCCCGGCTAGACAACCTTACCTTTTCCGTCCTTTGGCCAGCGAGGCTTAACCGTTCGATTCCGGGAGCTAAGCTCCTGTCGGCCGAAGGAAAGAGCCTCCCGGCCGGACAACCTTTTCCGTCCTCCAGCCAGAGAGGTTTACCCGTTCGATTCCTGGAGCTAAGCTCCTATCGGACGTCGGTCAGAGCCTCCTGGCCAGCCAATCACGACCATTCCACGTGGTCTAGGTTACAAAACCTACAAGCAAGCCGTTCGATGCCGCAGGCACCAAACACACAAATAAACCCTCCCTCCTTCCTACGGTCGCCAAGGCTTATCCGTCTCTTGCCGTGAGTAGCAAACTCCCATAAGACGCTGACGACAGCCTAACGACCACACAAACTTACCTTTTCCATCCTACGGCCTGCGAGGCTCACCCAGTCGTTTTTTGGGGAACAGTAAGTCCCCGTTGGATGCTGGCAAAAGCCTTCTGGCCACCTATCGTTACCTTTTCTGTCACACATCTGGAGAGGCTTACCCGTTCGATGCGTGTGCTCCCTTCGGACGCCGGCGAGAGCCTCCCGGTTAGACAACCTTACCTTTTCCTTTTCTATGGTCAGCGAGGCTTACCAGTTCGATGCGTGTGCTCCCTTCGGACGCTGGCGAGAGCCTCCTGGACAGACTTGCTTTACGTTTCCACTCTACGGTCGGCGAGGCTTACCTGTTCGATGCATGTGCTCCCTTCGGACGTCAGTAACAGTCTCTCGGCCACGCAACTTCCCTTTCCATTTGACGGTAGGCGAGGCTTAACCGTCCGACGCTACGAGTCTCGTCCTCTCACCAAATCCTGCAAAAAAATAAATAAATAAATAAATATAAAAAAAAATATAATAATAATAACTCAGCTACCCTCACATCTTTTAACCCCGCCTGGCGAGGCTTACCCGTTCGATGTTCTGAGTCTAATGCCCCATCGGATGCCGCGAGAGATCTCCCAGTCGGGTTTTCCTTTCCACTCTCCCCGTCCGGCGAGGCTTACCCGTCTGATGCGTGCGCTCCCTTCAGACTTCTGGCGAGAGTTCTCCCGGGCGGGCCTATGCTTGCCGGCCGCGTGTGAGTCTCATCCATCTAATGCCAGGAGTCGGGATCTCCCATCAGATGTCGCCAGAGTCCTCCTTGCGGCCAGCCCAAAGCTTTTTATCTGCTAAACCGAGAGGACCCAGACGTCCGTCATTCTGAGTCTCAGACACGTACGCCGACACCGTGACCTATTCCGGTCGAGGCAACTCGGGTCCTCCCGGTCGGGCACCACAACCACGCTGCTCCTCCTCATCGGCCGGTAGGGCTCACCGTTCCAACCCCAAAAAGCTCCAGTTGAGCATCGGCCCGAGCCCTACCGACCGGGCGCCAACAACCACGTAGTTCACTAGCTGCAGCCGGTAGGGCCTACTCTCCCAACGCCCAAGTCGCTCCCTCCGGAGTACGTAGGCCCTTCCAACCTGCCAATGAGACGACTTCTCAGAAACCAAATCAGCCCCCGCCAGTACTCTATGCTTTTGGGGGGGCAATCTCTAAACTGGCGGCTATCCTCCTGTATATTTGCTTTTTGGGGGGTACTCTAGGTTCGGGCCATTCCCGAGCTCGGAGCCCTTCCCCGGACAGCACGCCAAATACGCATTCCATACCTCAGCCAATTATATGCAAGCGTGAACTATTGAAATGTAATTTTATTAATAAGATTCGGGAGGAGCGCGTCAGATACTTAGCCTAATCAACACAGGTGGACCATAATCAAGTAATCAATCCCATAGTATAAATATCGCTGACTTACCTCTATCCATTGACGGTTTATCAGCATCCCTCCTCCACCCCATCTCCTCACTTCAAGTTCACTTTATAAATAGACGGGGAAGGGGGGGGTACTCTAGGTTTGGGCCATTCCCGAGCTCGGAGCCCTTCCCCGGACAGCACGCCAAATACGCATTCCATACCTCAGCTAATTATATGTAAGCGTGAACTATTGAATTCACATATAAACAAATGATCAACTTACATACGGCTCATAATTTGCTCAAACGTCAATGCATCACTCTCGAGAGCAAATTTATATTCCATAATATTTTATTTTTGTATTCTCTTATTACCTGGAGATGACTTGAAAAACACACATAAACCATATATTGCTGCAATCTTGAGTTTATTGTGTTTACGTATCAGCTTTTTATTCAGCTTATAAGATATCATAGCTATTCCTATGACTCCGTCTGAACTGGTCTTAATATTTTCCTCACAACAATAATTTAATGTTCTAGATAAGATTATTGCCATGTTTGGTATAGATAAAGTTTGTTGAAAAAAATCACCAGTGTAGAAACAATGATACAGAGGAAGAGTACAAAGAATTATTATTATTATTATTCAATAAAAAAACAAAGTAGTTTTTGTTGTTAAAGTGCAAGATTTTTTTTCTTAGTGCACATACAGCCTATAGTTAATGTAGTTAGTTTAGCTATATCTACAGTACATACATTTACATTTTTCCCCTTGCAATACAACCCCCACTCCCCAATATATTTATGCTACGGTCTGTATAAATACTCGATTCTGATTGGCTGGCAGGTGTTGATTAAATTGCTTTAACTGCAGAGGTAGTTCCAGGTCAGTTTAATCACGTTCTATATTAAAGGGATACTCCATCCTAAAATGTTAATTTTGTCATTAAATCACTTACACCAATGTCGTTCCAAACCCGTAAAAGCTCTGTTCGTCTTCGGAACACAATTTAAGATATTTTGCATGAAAACCTGGATGCTTGAGACTGTCCCATAGACTGCCAAGTAAATAACGGCATGGATGATAAAGAAGAGCATGCACAGCACGGTGATATTGAGAGATATGTTGAAGAATGTTGACAAAGGAATTATCAAATAAAGTCATTATTTTTGTTTTCTTCGCTTACAAAAAGTGTTCCTGTTGCTTTATATAACCCAGATTGCACGTCTGATTGCAGATGGAGTATTCTGATGATGATAATATGCTTTCATGCTTTTCTCGGACTATGACACGATTACCGGATTTTTCGGACTATAAGTCGCACCTGAGTATAAGTCGCATCAGTCTAAAAATACGTCATGATGAGGAAAAAAACATATATAAGTCGCACTGGACTATAAGTCGCATTTATTTAGAACCAAGAACCAAGAGAAATGAACTAAGAGAAAACATTACCGTCTACAGCCGCGAGAGGGCGCTCTGTTTTCAGTGTAGACTACAATAGAAGTGTTCAGTGAGGTGTCACGGCACACCAGTTCAAAAGGCACTGGAGGAGGTGCGTCAGGCAGTGATGTCCAGCAGGAAAACCAACACCTGTATCTTGATATGTGTAGACTACAGGAGCCGAGAGCAGCATAGAGCGCCCTCTCGCGGCTGGAGACGGTAATGTTTTCTCTTAGTTCATTTCTCTTGGTTCTTTTCTCTTGGTTCATGTCAAATTAATTTTGATAAAAAAGTCGCACCTGACTATAAGTTGCAGGACCAGCCAAACTATGAAAAAAAAGTGCGACTTATAGTCCGCAAAATACAGTATTTACTTGGGAGTCTATGGGACAGTCTCAAGCCGGTTTTCATCCAAAATACCTCAAATTATGTTCTGAGGACGAAAGGAGCTTTTACGGGTTCGTTATATAAATCTAGATTTTTATGATAACACTACCATCTACTTTGTTTCTCCAAGCTTTGAGTCCATAATTCCCGCTGAGCTCCATCTCTGTCTGATCAGCTCTTCACCCGCTAAAGCAGCGCTGTTCCCGGTTCAGATCTCATAGCTTTTATTGGTCCCTTTACAATCTGATAATTTTATCGACGACTGAAGTGACGTCAAAATTGTGACCGTACTCAGTAACGATCTATGATTTAAAAGTGACAAAGTAGATTATTTTGCTTAATTTGTACTTAAGTACACGTGAAACTACAGCTTTAAAAATATACTCAAAAAAGTACAATTACCCAAAAAAAACTACTAGTAATTCGTTACCTCCACCACTGCAAATAACACACATCAGATGCTGATGATACATTTCACAGCTTATTGTTATCACTTTTAAAAGGGACTTCACTTTAAGAATCAGTTCGACTAGGTCAAAGGAAGAGGTCTTAAAATGTTTAGGTGAGTGGGGGATTTTCTCTTAGTCCCAGTTGAGAATAAGCAGATAAGGGGAAACGGTAGGATCAAATGTGAAGGCACAGCTGATTAGATTTTAGGTCCTTTCACTTGCTCAGTGGGGAATCACCTTGATCCTAGCTAGTGTTCATTTGGTGACCTCTGGTTCAAAATCAATCAACTGATTCCGTCAGGAATGATATGTTGATGGGATCCTCTGCAGGTCTGTTGGCACTGAAAGCAAACTACCAAGTGGCCACTGCTGTTGTTTGGTGATCCGGGCTCCTGTACAGTGTCTTGCATTGGGAATCCTTGTTCCTGATCAGATGTCGATGGATCATGAAGACAAACGCAATCAGAGCCACCAGAGCCAACAGAACCCCAACACAAATAAAAACATCTGGAAGAGGGAAGAGAGCACAATAAAAAAAATATTTTTCATTCACTGCTGAAAGATTTCGTAAAGCTCTCAATGCCTCCTGTTTTACTCACGATCTCGCTCAGTGCCTTTAGTTTTATCATCATGTGTGCTGTCCTGTTTGTCCTTTGATTCTGTACCACATTCTGTAAAAGATATTGAAAGGTTAATGACAGCATTTATTTGCTGTTCAAATCATGATGATTAAACCTCACCTGTCCACTTTATATTTAATATTTCTAAACAACCATCAATCTTCTCTCACCTGTGAGGGTCACAGTGACCAGGACTCCTCCTGTTGAGTTCAGGACTCTGTATGTTCCAGCGTCACTTGACGTGAAGTTTTTAATGATCAGGTGACCATCCTTGTCATCCAGTCGATCAGTCAGGACACCTTGCTCTCTCCTCCAGACATCTAATGAGCCTCTGTTTGTTAAATGCTTGACGCTCTCAGCATCACGTGGCAGATCATCAAACATTACCTCTTCACCTTCCCGTGCTGTTAAAGGAACTGAAGAGAAATAAAACGATAAAACAATTTTTACTTGACACTTTCATAAAACTGATGATGGGTGGTATTACACTGGCGTAACGTAATATGAAATAAACACTGGTACCAGATGAAGGCAACAAAAAGCCCAAATTAATATTTAAGCTGGTATTGTTCTTACCATAAACATGGACGTTGTGCATGAATTGGTCAAGTTTATCATTAACATGCAACGTGTATGTCCCTGCATCAGTAGTCTTTAAGTGTTGTATAATGTAGTTACAGGTGCCAGTCTTGTGCACGCGGCCCCTGAAGTGTTCATCCTGACGGCCACCATAAACAATTTTGGACCCAAAAGTCAGAGCAGTGGATAAATCGCTGTTGCTTAAATTACAAGTTAGAGTGATATTCCTGCCCTTTTGTCCCTCCACAGGTAAAGACGACGCACCTACAAATAAAAAAAAAGTGTTTAATCACTCTACAGTATTGATACAAATACGAAGATTATTAATCTTAATAAATGTCACCAAATCTATTTTTAGAAATCATTTTTCTTTGTTACACATACTCACCAGACAGGTCAAACAACAGGAAAAACATCAGGCACCTGATAAAAAAAAACAAAAAAAACAGAGTGTTTATATGATGCTCAGATCTCAGCTGAAGTAAAGAATACTGTGCAGAAACACTGACACTGTTTCACTTCTTTAACTGCACAAACTTAATTGACTCTTGTGTCTACCGTCAGTCTATTTAAACACTGAAAGTGAACAAGATTTGCCCCGTTACAGCATGCCTCACAATATCTGAGAACCACTAGTGAAAAACTTCCTGTTCCAAAGTGCTGAATAACAGTACAACTGTCAATGTACAATGGGCATACCCCAAGGATCAATATTAAGCCCTTTATAATTTAGTTTTTTATACATTAACAATCTCCCACACCAGTGCAAAGGGATATAAGTGTAATTGAACAGCAGAGTAAGCAGCTGAAAAGTTAAATGATTGAAAATTAGCCATTGGCTAAAATCGGTACAATGCATGGAAACATTTGTTATAACTGTACATGGTCATTTTAAATATATTGTAATAAATAAATAACAAGTCAGATGAGTCATGAAGACCAGTCAGAGTGGCTTTAATCACTTTAGCTTTATATAGCTGAATCAAAACCACACTCCTCAAGAACCATGCTGCTACGTAACACTGGACTCTAAAAACTAAACCATGCAGAATTAAATTATGTGGAAGGCAAGAAATTGTCTGAAACACACAAGAAAAAGTGTCTTGTAAACCTGCGTCTGCGAGTCAAGTGTGTGCTTGTGTCTGCAATTGGTTAATATAAGATATAATAATATATTAATATATTATTAAAGAAATCTATAAATAGATACAAGGCTATCAACTCTCATAGACAGAGACAGTCAGTTCACACAATGCTGATACATGATGTAAATATGACATCATAAGTGCAGTTAAAAGATCTTCACTGATTATAACAGAACTTTTTAAGTTTGCGATAAATTAAAGTGAGTGAGCTTTTAAGTGATCATATGGAAGTGCTAATTTGCTCACTTTGTAAAATTCTACACTAATCAATTCAGAATTTGAATGAAAGTTTTGTTTTATGTGCTCCTAACAGGACCAACAGACACATACCATGTACATGCAGCACAATGAGTGATATGTACCCCACATGCCTCATAGAAATGCGGGATTCACCTTTGAAATAGCTTCGTTGCAATATTTACACAGAATATGATCACAGAGAGAGCTCTGAATGGTTCACGCCAATGGAGGTAGATGGTCCGGTGTGTCCTCAGACACTTCTCAGATCTGGTCTTGCTACTGGAGTGTTTTTTCTTTTGGGCTTTTCTTCTGCCATCACTGCCTCTTCGCTGTCGTCCCGTGATAGCTGCCATCTCTGTATGTCTCCTCTAGATCCCCTTCAGATCTCCTCCAGAACCTGTGAATACAATCACAAATACACAATAGTATGTAGAAAAACATCAAGACAACAAGTGTCGTGTCAATCATTAAAATTTCCCTTCATCTTTGTCTTTATTTTGTGTCTAGTGTATTGTGCAATTCTAAATATACAGTTTAATTTTATCTTTGTACACATTTTTACAAATAAACTTTTGACACAATGTTCACAGCCTAATGTTCCATTATTTTGCAATAAGAATAAAAATCTGTTCAAATGTATCATATCATAAATGACTATTAATGCTACTTGATTGCATTCCATTTGCTTTATTATATATTATTAAATTAGTGCTGTTTCAGATTGTACTTACTATTAATTTAACCAATATTATCAGTTAAACCCAGGACATGAATTTTGTTTTGGAAACGGTTTCAGTCTAACAGTAGCATTCAGGTTCAAAAACATACAAAAATTTTATACATTTAGGTTTTTGTGATTTAAATTTGTCTTTTGTTTGATTAACATTAATGACAGCCAGCACAGTTTTATGAGGCTGCTATCACAAGACACAAAGCACAGATCAAATATACCGAGTATCAATACACAAACTTAGTTTGGATGCGATTAATCGTTTCACAGCTCTACTGGCGAGTTTCCTTACCAGTAGGGTTGTCAAAAGATTAATCGCATCCAAAATAAATTTGTTTACATAATATATGTGTACGGTGTAAATGTATTATGTATAAATACACAAAAATATTTTTTCTTAAATATATACAATCATGTGTGTATATTTATATGTATACATAACTAGACTTGTGCCGGTATTCGTTAATGCGATATATTGCGGTGATTAATATGCACGATATTGTTATCGTGGGCACTTCTAAATACCGTGAATAAATATACATGACAAATTATTCAGAATTTGGAATGCATTTTAAGAATATTATTCCCATCAGCTGCTTAAAATGCACAACATCGCTGCATTCTGCTTGAAAGAGCGTGTGAGCTCTGATGTAAACAAGCGCGCATGAGAAGCACACGGAGGAACACGTGAGAGACGCGCTGAATAAAAAAAGCACATTCACTCTCTGACAGCAGATGGCGCTAAATGCAGCCCTTACCCTGTAAACACAGTAAATAAAGCAGCTGTTACTTTCTAAAGCATAAATAATCTTAAATAACCATTCAGATTTTTGTTTTCCCTATGGTGTTTATTACAGAGCCAACTACTGAAATATTTAGACTTAATAGGCTATTTATCTTCAAACATTCATTTTTTAAAAAAAAAATCTGGACTACAAATGCCCTAGATATTGTTTGAAAGGGTATTGATCTTGTATTGTTCATTCACACTTTACATTATGGCTTCATTAGTTAACATAAACTGCCAATGAAAAATTATTCTGAACATTCATTAATCTTAGGTATTCCAATATTTAATAACACATTGTTAAAATTGAAAGTTGCAACTGTGTTATTTAATGAGCTAACATGAACTAAGACTTGTATTTTTTAACAAAGATTAATAACTTCTATAGTAGATGTAGCTATTGCTCATTGTTTAGCTGTGCATTTATTGAATGAGCACTATCTGATGTCTTAAATTTATTTTAAGTCAATTTTAAATCATTTTCATTTTCAAGTTCTCAAATTGCTTTTTATTTTTGTGATTATTTTTCGTCATTACTTTTTTTTTAACTTTTTTTTTTGAATTACCATTGTATATGAAATGTGCTATAAATAAACTTGCCTTGCCTTGAATGTTAATGCATTAACTAAGGTTAACTAATGAGGTCTTAAGTGATACCTATTGGTTTTTATAGTTCTTTTGCACTTTAATGTGTAAAACATTTAACTTTTATATATTTTTGTGTATTGCTTTGTTGTTTTAAATGTTTAGTTATTTTTGTTATAAGAAAAAAAGTTATTTAACCGGTTATACTGTATTTATGAACACTTTTTTTAAAACAAAATTTCAATACCGTGATAATACTGTATACCATGATAAAAGCATGATCAATTAACCGCAACAGGAAAATTTGATACCGGCATATCCCTACACATAACATAAATAGTATACACACATTATGTAAACAAAAATCTGATTAATCGTTTGACAGGACTACATTTACATTTAATCATTTAGCAGACGCTTTTATCCAAAGCGACTTACGGATGAGAACAATAGAAGCAGTCAGGACAACAAGAGAACAACAACAGTGTACAAGTGCCATGACAAGTCTCAGTTAGTCTAGTAAAGAACGCAAAGCCAGGTTTTTTATCGGCGCATCTCGTCTTCATTACAAGAATATGTCTGTTTTCCTGTGGAGTAGTGTTTTTAAATTAATGAAAGTGTTAATGCTGTATTTTAAACGTGCTCACGTGCCGGATACAGACTGAATAATGCAAGGACATTAAAAGGTAGTAGTATGTGCGATGAAGACTACAAAAAGATTTTTTGAGTTTATTTTTTTTTTTTGAGCTCGGAACACCAGAACGACCAGACACAGGAACAGTTTCTTCCCTCAGGCAATCCATCTTATGAACAGCTGATAATAACTGTGGAACACACTACACTATTTATATTTATATATACATACACTTATTTATCTATCACACATACTTAGCGAACACTTAAATTTTTTGCACATAATATACATGTACATACATAAATGCTCATTGTAATATACCTGCAATGCATTGTCAATTTGTATATTGTCATTCTTTACCCACCTATTTGTATTTTTATTTTATTTTATTCCTATTGTGTTTTTTGTTCTGTCGCTGTTATGTTGCACTACAGAGCTTCTGTCACGAAAACAAATTCCTCGTATGTGTGAACATACCTGGCAATAAAGCTCATTCTGATCATTTCAGCAGTATTTCGCAGAATCAGACCACCTACATTTACTGTCAGGAGCTAGTCATAGATGGGGGAAAGTACAGGTGCTCAGATTGTCATCTGGCGTAATTTTCGGTTGACATGTCCTAAGTACCACTTTCACTTCTTCACTTAAATGACAATATTAAAGCAATTTATAATTCTATAGCATTCCGTGTGTGTGACTGGGTCAGCCGTGGCCTAATGGGTTAAATGAAGAGCAGAAATCCTAAGTATGAGTCACCATACTTGGCCACACTTCCATAGATTCACTTCCAGTCTGTCAATCAACATCAGGCTGAATAAGTCAAGGATGTGCACGTGTGTTATTATAAAGTATCAGTGACGTTACATACCGGAATCTGTTGACTTACAGTCAGGACAAACTTCCCAGAATCTGCCCACGAATTGTAGTCAGGAGGGGACATTGTAAAACACTTAACGTGGCTTTATGTACTAATACAGTGATATAACAGACCAAACTCACTAAACATCATACTAATAAAGTGTACTATGTACAAAAAAATCAGATGAGCCAAGAATATGAATGCAACTCGTTTTAATAACACGTTAAGCCTTATGATGGTTTTCTATGGAAGGAAAAGGCTTAACGTGTTATTAAACGAGTTGCATTCATATTCTTGGCTCATCTGATTTTTTTTGTACATAGTACACTTTATTAGTATGATGTTTAGTGAGTTTGGTCTGTTAATATCACTGTATTAGTACATAAAGCCATGTTAAGCGTTTTACAATGACCCGTCAAGGAGCCGTAACCGAAAGTCTCTGAACACAAGCGACGAGACAGCCAAAAAACGATTTTTTTAATTCATTGTGACTTTAAATTTACACAAATAAAAACTTTACTTGTTTGTGTTTTAAAACTTTAACATACTTTCAAAATGTTCTCATTAGTAACTTTGGTTGGCACTTGCTGCTCACGCACTTCACACTTGCTGAAATAGTTCATACACACACTTGCTCCAAAACGAGCGGATCTCGATGCGAAAAAAGTGCTTATAAAACAGTAGCAGAAAAGTAGACAATACTTACAGTTTTGTTCTTACGAGGATACTGTTCTTGGTTCTTCTCAGATAGACATTGATTCATCGGTGAGCTTTCCTTGTTGTTTCTCACTGGGAAGTCTGCGCTCATGTGACTAATCAAAGCATCGCAACCAACACATCTAAAAACAGATTCGAATCTACAATCGATTGGTTGTCCAAAAAAAAAAAAAAAAATTCGAAACGCCACGTGCTGGTGACGCCTGCTGGTCAAAACGAAGTAAAACTCATCTCAACCATGCATAAAACACTTTATGTTATTGAAAGTGCCATCTATTAAATGGAAGGACCAAATAGTGAAATACAATTAAACATATTAATAAGCGTCATCATGCTGCATGACCCGTTTTGTTTGGGAACGTGAGCTGGTTTTTTTTTTTCACATTTACCATACTGATGTCCGGGTTGTTGCATGTCACCTTTGCTTAGATATCGGATTCATCGGCCATTTTCTCTTATATCAAGAGTATGTTTGTGTCCGGTTTTGGGATCATTAACTGTAATAATAAGGGCTCAGATGGTGTAGTGCATCACTTACCCTTTCATCGCGTGATCGCCGCAGATCCAGTTTCTGTTGCAGCCTCCAGTTCATTTCCTACACAATATATACTAAACATCTGCTGAAATTACTTTTTGTAATTCATAACTCCATATATCCGATTAATTGATCCAGTGCTTTTAAGATAATGTGTCAAAATTGACCTATTTCTGCATTTAAAGCGGCCAAATTTCTTAATTTTAGTTTTTAATGCCTTTTCCCCTTTTCCTTCTCCATTAACCTTTTCTCTGTATAAATTCCGAAAATGCTCCACCGCATGCATGATGCCGTCGTGTTGGTGTGTTGTTCCAGTAAAGACTCTTCGAAACTGAATTAATTGCTTGCTTGGAAAAGTTATTCACACTTCTTTCTTTTTTTGGTTTTAACAAACAATATGATTCACTAGCTTTGTCCAAACACCCACACGTTCTGTGCACTTAACCACGAGAGGTCTCGGCACAGACAGACTAAATACATACAGACGGTTGGTCTGTGAACGCCCCGTCACGTGATGAATTAAAGTTCTACATCCTTCCTAATAAACATACAGAACAGGAAAGGATGACAAAATGGCTACAAGCAATAAGTTGTGAGGATGATCAAGGGAAATTGTGGAATCCCAAGACTAAGCATGTGTATGTGTGCAGTCGGCATTCATCACAGGCAGGCTATGTTAACATTGTGTACATGATTAATAACGTTATCTAAACTGTGTAAGGTTGTTTCAGAAAGTGGCATGCATATATAATTAGCCTTATCATTCTACCTGAAGCTAAACTATGTAACGTTAGCCTATGTCGAACCTAAACTCGCATGTGAATACGCCGTTACCCACTAGAAAAGGCCAATGATTTACACTTAAAAAAGCGTGAGGATACGTAACAACTTCGTTTTGTGTGTGAACTTTCACTTTCATTCATAAATTCACCCCGTCTGTGTTTGCGAAGCGACACGGATCGAATCGCTAAATCCAGTCAAACATAGAACGTCACGGAATTTGGCTATTTTTGAATGAATGCATCTACAGTAGTGCTATACAATGAGTCAAATATCGATATGGACTAATGTATATGAATATTAAAGTTAAAAGAGACTACAATAGTTCTACGCGTCTCTGGGAATGAGCGCTCAATAGTCAATATGTGCATTTTTGTCATTCAAATACACGCGAACGCGATGTTCGCGCGCTGTGTTTTCCCCTTATACAGTCTATGGTTTTCCCCCACCCCGACTCCGCCCTCACCACGCCCCCAACTATGACTAGATGCCTACTGTATTTTTTTTATCGTGCAAAATTATAAAAAAAATTTGTACAAGAATATACAACTACAAAAACAAATAAACATTCATAAGAATATGTAAAATGAAACAAAGGGGTAAAATTACAACAATTTAAAGTAACAAAAAGCTTCATAAGTCTTTCATTCTTTTTTGTTCTCAATTTTATCTAATGTAGTACCATATTGTTTAATCTCTTTTATAAAATGTTCAAAGTTTGGCTTAGCTTTAGACCTTTTTTTTTCACATGAATGTGATATTTTCCAACCAAAATTAAAAGTTGTGTAAGAAAGCACATTGTACTTTTTGAATCAATATTGTCCTGTACAAAAAAAAATACAATATCATACAGATCAATATGTATACAGGTTCCAAACAATCTAGAAATGAAATTAGATACATCCAACCAAAACATTTTTGAATATATACAATCAAAAAAAGATGACTCAAAGATTCTTTGGTTGCTACAGAATTCACATATATTTTCAATATTCAAATTGAAACGTTCGAGCAATTCCTTAACAGGGTAAATTTTGTGTAATATTTTATAGGATACCTCTCTAATCTTATTATTAATAAAAAACTTGTTATTGACCATACTTTTTTCCAGTTAATGTGTTCATATTTAGTAGACCAAAACATTGTTGAACCTGGTAAATAGTTTGTTTTTAAAATATTTCTAATTATATTTATTACTACATTTATCTATTACAATATTAATATCTCTAATAAATATTGTATCGCTACAAAAACTAGTTTGATGATCAATGCTAACAGGAGAGAATCCAGGATTTCGCAATAATGATACCACTGCCAGGAATTGCATCAAAGATAATAGAGTATTCTCTTGGTCTCACAGGGATCATGAATTTATTGAGAAATTCAGAATATGTTCTTCAGACCTTGTCTGATCAAAGATTGACTTTTTTTGTACAGGATATCTTTATTATTCCATATAAAATAGTGGTGCGGTGAAAAGTTATAGATTAATTGACAAGCCAGCAGTGCCTGCTTATGAAAGTTTGCCATTTCAATGCCACCCAAAGAGTTAAATATGTAATTGGGGAAAACATACACTATCTTTATTTTTAATAAATTCAATCTTAAACACATTATTAAGATCTGTAAAGTTTAAAACTTCAAGGCCACCAAAGTCTCTGTTATTATTTATAATATATTTCCGTAGATAATGTATTTTCTTCTTTCAAATAAAATCATAAAGTATCTTATCTAATTCCCTGACAGCATTTTTTGGAACATCTGCTGACATAGATATATAAAAAGACCTTGAAAGCCCTTCTGCTTTTGAGAGTAGAACACGTCCAGATCTCTCATAAGCCACATATTGAATCTGTTGTTAATTTTTTCAATAATAGGGTCAAAATTTAACAGGCTTCTCTGATTCAAATCTTTACACACCTTTATCCCAAGGTATGTGACATTGTCTTTAATTGGTATTCCACAAATTTCTTTCAGGAAACAATCTTTAAGAGAGAATAAAGTGGATTTATTCTGATTCATCTTCAATCCCGAGATTCTGGAAAATTCTTCAATACATTTAATAACTTCACCTATTTCTTCACTATTTTTAACAAAAATTGTAGTATCATCCTCTAGTTCGCTAAGTTTAATCTCTTTACCAGACACTGAAATTCCTTGAAAGCTTGCTTTTTCGATATGAGCAGCCATGACTTGAGTAACCAATATGAAGAGAAAGGGTGATAAAGGACATCCTTGTCTTATCCCACGGCCCATATCAAATCTCTGACAGGTACCGTGAGACAACTGGACTGAACTATTACAACCATTATAAAGCATACGAATTGCCTTTTGAAAAAAATGGCCAAAAACAAAGAAGTCAATAACTTTGAACATAAATTGATGTTCAATAGTGTCAAAGGCTATTATCACTAGTAAGCCCATTTATTATTAATTTGTTTACATAAGTTATTTCTCTATTTCTTTTTTCTAAACCAAAGAAATATTTAGTATTTCTTTCTCCTACTTCCATCCATTTTTGTCTTGACCTAACGAAAGCACCCCTAGCTTTCTCTTCATAAATATTATCCAGCTCATTCTGCAGTGTAGCAAGTTCTAATAATTCAGTGCTTCACATATCTTGGTTAGCTCTAGAAGTGATGGATATAATTTCATTAATTATATTATTTTCTTTTTCTTTTTTTCTTTTTCTTAATAGATTTTCCATACGACATTGCAAATTTCCTTATTTCAAATTTTGTTTGTTCCCATAACTTCCCGTAAATTTGAATCAAAGAAACCTGTTGCCAATATTTAACAATTAAATTCTCAATTTGTTCACAAAAATCATTATGTTTCAATAGACTATTATTTAACTTCCAATATCCTCTCTTAACTCTACTTAATTGACAAGCGAACACACTAATTTGAATAGATATGCCATTAAAACTGATGGTTCAATAGTAACAAATTCAACTCTCTGTTTTATATGTTCTGAAATGAGCCAAAAATCAATACGTGATTGTTTCCATATGTCAATTATGTTCAGTCGTAAACAAACATTGCTTAACCAGATGTCACAACCCCACTGATTCTTCCAAAAAAGCACATCATCCTTGCAGGCATGAGTTTCTTGAATGAAATAAAAATCAGCTTCTTTTCCTTTACAAAACAAAAACAGAGCTTTTCTTTTTAGCATGTTTTGTAAACCCCTGGCATTAACTTGAAAGAAGAATAAAAAATAAAAAAAAATCTTGATGGAACAATTAAATGACCAATGAGTAAATTGGAATGTAAGTGTTGAGAGAGTATAAGGGTACTCTTACTTCCTACTTTTCATAGGAGTCACGTGACAGTCTATGGTTCGAACGCTCCGAATCGCCGGTTCGACACAAATGATTCACCAATGATTCGAAGCCTCAGGGAGCAGTGATTCGAAAGCGCACATCAGTAGGCTAGTTGTTTATCTTTCATTTTCCCGGGACGAGCCCCAAGTGAGAAGCTCCGCCCAGATCCATGATCTGCGTTTAAATTGGTCATGGATTTAGTTGACTACTAGGTTCTTTGAAACTCACTTATAATGTTATATAAAGCGCCACAGTTATGATTGGTGAAAGTCATTGCATGAGGAGAAGTATAAACATCCCCCATTGGAACATTTCTAAAACATTGGACTTACTGATGCTTTTACATTTTATGTAATTGCCATTGAACTCTGTGATTCCTATATGGAGTCTTTGGTATTTTTTGTTTCTTCCCTTCTTCTTGATACTAAAGTCAAATCTCCTAATTCCACATTTTCTGAATCTCAAACATATATACTTCCAAATTAATTCACAGTGAAAGTGATCTCTGCATTATTTCATTGCAATCTACCACCTCATTACCATCCACTCCTGCAGGAACCCAAAGAAACCAGATGAAAGTGGAGAACCCCTGATCTACAGTTCAAATGAACCGTTGACCGTTATCAGTCGCTTTAAGTCTGGCTTGAATATTGTGAAAACTGAGTACTGTTTCATGTTGCATTAAAAAGAATAGCATTGACAGTGTTTTCATTTTTAGCTTTTTCAGTTTTTCAGTTGGAAAAACTGAAATGTGTTACCCTCAATCTCTAGTCTGATGGGTTTGTCGAAGAACATCTCTGGAGCATCAGACTTTGTTCCACAGAAATAAAGACCTGAATCTGACTCTGTTACTCTAAAAATCTCTAGCGTGGCTCTGGTGACCCATGCGTCTGCAGTCATTTTCATTAAGGTACTGTTTTTATTGTAGTTGGTCAGAAGGTTTCTTCCCGTTTTGTCTTTCTCTGCAGCAATCAGTAGATGCAGTTCTCCAGATCTGAGGTGATACCAGGCGACTTCGTATCTGTTTCTCATGCTGCAGTTCAGTCTGATGCTTTCTCCCATCTGAACTCTCAGCAGATCAGAAGACCCTCGCACTGATGCATCTGGAGAGACGTCGATAAAAACAGATCCCTTTAGACTATGCAAAAAATTATAGATATTGCATTTAAGATTACATGATAAAATTCCATTTCAAAATACATTATAAAAACAATCCAAATAATACTCTATTAAAAGCAATTATGAAATTTAAGCAAACAAGCTTCAAAAAACTTTATGCACAGTTTTTAATGTCATAAAAATGCTTTGGTAAGCAGTAAAATGTGAAGTTTAAAGTCTGCTACCGAAGTATCAAAACAAAGTGAAGTTTGTTTTGCATGTGACTGGCAAAGAATATTATTCTTGCAAACAGTTTGAAAAAAGAAAATTTGCTTTTCACAAAATAAATTGTATTCTTTGACTTCTCTCCCAGGGCTTAATGTAGACTAACAGTACACCCACAGTACATTGCGCGTGCATTAAAAAAATGCTAGGAGATGAATGTATAATATAAAAAAATTCTACCCTAAATGTGAAACTAAAAGGATCAGTAGATGGACATACATCACTTTTTGTTGCCTCATAAAGTCATTCATTCAACAGATTACTTTAATTAGCTGATTCAGTCAGGAATGATTTGTTGACATGATCTTCTGCTGATCTTTTGGCTGTTAATAATAAGCAAATTATTAATAAGCATTGCTGTTGTTAGGTGAACTGGGCACAGCATTGGGACGTCTTGCTAGGAATCATGTTCTTTGTTCCTGTTCAGACACTGATGTGTCATGATGACAGTAAACTCAATCAGAGCCCACACAACACCAACCTCAAACCAAACCCAAACAGCTGGAAGAGGGAAGAGAGCACAATTTAAACAAAACAATGTTTTGGCTCACTCCCAGCTGCAGGTGTATGTTGACAGAATCCTGTTAGTGTTGAAGGTGTGTGGCATCACTATGTGTTCAGGACCTCTGTTCAGAATCACAATCACATTCAGTGAAGATCATCATAGTTTCTTCATTTCCTGTGTCTCTTCTGCTGGAAGCTGTGTGTGATCTCTGTGCTGACGTCTCCATATGATGACAGAAATCACAATCACAGCCAGAATCAGCAAACACACGACACACACGACAACTGACACAATCCAGTTCTCTACAGATGGAAGAGAGGAAGATGGGAAGAGAGCACAATTACTTAAAAGGTTTTTTCCATGTTTAAACAAACTGATAAAAGATTTTGTAAAGCTGTTCTACTTACTCTGTCTATCAGTGTCGTCCAGTTTTCCCTTTGATTCTCTTCTAGATTCTGTAGAGGATATCGAAGGGTTAATAACACAGTTTGATGTTCAAATCATGATGGATAAACTTTTTTATACATAATATGATTAAACTTCCACTGAGTTTCTCTCACCTCTGACTGTGACTGTGATCAGGGTTTCTCCTTCAGTGTCCAGAACTCTGTATGTTCCTGCATCACTGGCTGTAAAGTTATTAATGGTCATGTTTCCATCAGTGTCGGTCAGTCGATTGCTCTGAACTCCGTCACTTCTGCTCCAGACCTCCGTCCACGCTGCGCTGGTTTCGTTCTGATGCTGGACTTTATCAGCTTCTGACAACAGAACATCTAACTTCAGCTGCTCACCGATGTTCACAGAGACCTCATCTGAGGAGAAACAGACAGACATTAAGCATTTAATCAATGCTATAAACACATAAACACCAAATATAATCATTTAAAACCTGCCATATTGGAAAAGCCAGCATACTAGGTGAGATATGTCCGTTTAGTGTAATTACTGAAGGAATAAACAAGACTTTACCATGAATATGAAGTCGATATGTCTCTTCTTGTCTCTTCTTCTCTTTTGGATCATTTTTATGACTGGTTCTCAAAATATATTTCCCAGCGTCTCTGAAGCTCAGATTCTTAATGATGATGTCACAGGCTCCTTTCATACAGACTCCTTGTGCATTTTCAGTCTTATTTTCACATTCTTCATTCTGACAGACAAGGATGTTTTTTGACTGTCTGAATAAATAAATAATCTCATTGTTATCAACTTTACATGACCGTGTGAAACTGTCCGCCTTATTTCTCGTCACAGAGTAGGATACTACAGGCGGGGTTTCTGCAAACAGACAGAAAAGTATTAATTCAATACAAAGTATCATTGACTGGTGTTTACGGTCCATAATCAAGGTCACCTTAACTATTCTAGCAGAGTTATTAAAGTCTTATGCTTAACACCTTTCACTTATATCCATGTGGATATGACAGTCATGAACTGATGGACATTATTTAGCATCAGTAATGCCTGTAAAGATCAGGGTTGCTGGTTCAAGTTATGATCTGTTTAGCGGTTGCTAAAGTTGATAAAAATGTCTGCTAAATGATAGTTCCTTACTTTCTTCAGCTTTAAGGACAGTACTGTGTCTTATTAGTCTTTCACCGTCCCTTAGCACTGACCCCAATTATGATAAGTGCCACAGTTGTGGTAGGCCTCATCAGAAACAATGATGTAACGCTACAGAAAGGAAGTGGCACAGCTGGTTGAATAGTGTGGCTGAGGTGGGTGATCTTCCCAAAATATGACACCAGACAACATGTGTTAGAGAGCAAAGGTGCGCGTGATGAAAATGATGTCATCATGGTGTGGCCAGTCATATGCACTGGGTGTGTGAGAGGCGAGACCCAATTCACATATTATGCACAATTCTATGCTGTTTTGTAATATAAATGGTGTGAGCAGTGTGTTCACACTGAAAATTGCTAAAAGAAAAAATGCACTTAAAATACCCGGATGATGCACATAATTACAGAAAAAACTAAGTGTGAAATGTTGGACACTTTAATTATGCAGCAGAGAGGGAGTGGCCACCAGACTCTGATTTATGAATGACAAAATAACATTTTCAACTGCATGGAGAAAAAACTCTCATACAATACATGATTGAGTATGCACTATGTACTCAATCATGTAGTATATAAGTGCATAATGCATTATTTGAGACGCAACTTCTATTTGGCTTGGGGTTGTGCACAGCATTTTGGTCACATGTTATACTCGCTATTACCAAACCATTAATTATGACATTTGCCTAAATAAACTCCTAATTTGCAGCTTATTAATAGTTAATAAGGTAGTTGTTAGTAATTACTGGGTAGAAAATAGGGATATAGCATATGGTCATGCAGAATACTTATTTATTTCATTTACGTAGGACTTAACACTATTTGCTTTCAGCTCTTATGTATATATTGATTGATGAGAAATAAAACCAAAAGCTGAAGATGTTTTTGGTGCACAGTGGCGTCTTTTGAGTGTTGTATCAGAAAGCTACTACTACTACTAAAGGAAAGGAGCGGCGTGCAGCACAATGATCGTTTTATCTTGATTATCTCTTTTTCATGATCGTCGGAAGTCAAACTCAAAACTGAAACTAAAGCCTCACATTGAATTGTTCTTCAAATACATCACTGTCACGTTGGTTTGGGTTTTGTTTGTGTTCTTGTCTTTTATTTTGTAGTTTGGTTTGTACTTCCCATGTTTCCAAGTGTATTTGTCATATTCTGATTGGTTGCCTAGTTCATGTCTCTTACTTTCATTGGTTTATTGTCCTGTCATGTTATTCTCAGTTCTGTTTGCTTATTGGTTGGATTGTCTCATGTGACCTGTATTGTCTAGCTCTTATGATTTAATTGATGTGTTTTGTCCTTTGTCTGTGAGTTTATGTTTCTGGGTTTACTTCATGTTCAATAAACTGCACTTGGGTTCATTACAAACATGAACGTTTTGAACAACAGTTCGAAATAATTCTTAAAAGATATTAGCAGTGTCACATTTGAACATTTCAATTGTGTCAGCGCAGTTGTAGTGAATTCTTGAGCAGTGTTTATTGGTGGATAAACTGCCATTAAATGCATAGGTAAGTCGTGGTGTGTTGTGTTGTGTTGTGTAAAAAGGTGGTGAGTTTCCACAATCAATCCACAAGGTCAACCAAAGTCACTTGTGCAAAAGAGAAACAAACAACTAGAATAACTACCCGACACTGAAAATCAAAAATGGTAACAATTAATGAACAAAAAATGATTCTCACCGCTTTGATTGACAAGACAAAACAGCAGCATCAGAAGACTGAAGCATCTGAACCTGGTGATCAGACAAGAGTAGGGCTGGGATAAACGATTATTTTTTAAACGATTAATCTAGCGATTATTTTTTCGATGCATCGATTAATCTAACGATGAATTTTTCCAGACCGGTTTGATTTCGATTATCTCCCCATTAATTGACTACTAACAATTTATACATGTTGATTTACATATCTGAATGAAAAAAACATCAATTCCTTAACATTGCAATATATGTTTATTGCTCTTAAAATTACAAAATAAAAGACTGACTAAGAATGCATTACTTTGCACTTGTATAGAGATAGCATTCAATAAAACCTTGAAAACACATAGCTTACTGAAACAAGCTTACTGAACACATAGTCTAGCATTCAATAAAAAAGTTCACCCAAAATACTTGTTTAGAGCAATTGAAAGAATACAGTATGTAAATGTAAACTTGAGGGCTTTAAGCCAATACAGAGAGTGATTTTACAAAAAAAAAAAAAAATTAACAGTGGGAGCCAGAAGCCTGTCATGGAGAAAAAAAATCTCCGAATGCTCCACGTGAAACTTTGGCGTTCCGCCCTTTTTCTATCGTGTCTAATGATTTTGGTTAATATGCACAAGGGAGGGAGAGAGCAAGAAGCGCTCGTGTAGTTTGAAGACTGTGAGTGCGCGAGCGCGCGTGAAACTTTGGTGGTTCGCCCTTTTTCTATCGTGTTTAATGATTTTGATTAATATGCACAAGGGAGGGAGAGAGCAAGAAGCGCTCGTGTTGTTTGAAGACTGTGAGTGCGCGCGCAGCCGGGGCTCTCTCTCGTACGCGCCCTGTCACTGTCACTCACCGATCAAATAAGGCTTTGACAGCCGCCAAAAAAAAAGATCAATGCAGAAAAACCCCTGGATTGGTTATATAACGTTGGACATAATGTTGATCCGGCC
Organism: Carassius carassius; assembly: GCF_963082965.1. Lineage (NCBI taxonomy): Eukaryota > Metazoa > Chordata > Actinopteri > Cypriniformes > Cyprinidae > Carassius > Carassius carassius. The sequence continues at coordinate 1,756,636 of NC_081779.1, read as the reverse complement.
ATCGCGTATATTCAGCGCACATAAGGTAAACGTTTTGCAAACGTTTTTTAGAGGAATAAAAACAGGTCGACGAATCGATGCGCATATTTTGCGTCGACGTATTTTTTGCGTCGACGTCATCGATGACATCGACGCGTTGTCCCAGCCCTAGATAAGAGCGATATGTGACAGACACACGAAACCACAACTGGCCTACATTCAATTCCTCAGTATCGCAGTATTGATCAATAATTATGATAAAAAATTACAATAAGAAATATTGCACTGCAATGTTCATTTTAGGTTGAATAAATTATTTATGTGTAATCATAAAACTCCAATGACCCAAAGGCCCAGTATTTTTTTCTGCTATGAACAGATCATCGGAGTATGTAGAACTATCTAATAATTACAATTACTACACCCAAAAACCACAATCTTCATCATCATCATCGTAAACATATTAACAGAGACATCAGCATTAACTCCAACACTTTACTTCACTCATTTAAGGTTTAGTTTTCCAACACAACTCTTGGTATAACAGCACACAATACACAACAAGCATGAACACTTACATTGTAAAAGCTCTGCATGCTCTGGCATCAAAACATCATGGATCAAGTGTAGAGAGGACTGAATCTGACAGGTTAAGTGTTCAATCAAGTTTCTCTTAAAAGTGCCTCGAGAGCGATCGATCATTTCAAGACACTTTCACTTAATTTCTTTCCATTCCCCTGAGGTCTTCACTGTGTGTGTTTGAGTCCACTGTTAATCTATAAGCCAAGAGGTGGGAGAAACGTCGATTCTATGATGCGTCGCCTTTCTCTCTTCAATGATTCTTCTGCCATGAGCATATGATGGCAGATGTGTGCTCTTCACATGAACAGGATGTGGGTATTTGAGACTTTAGAATGCAGTGCGTATTAGATACAAAAAAACCCACGCACTGTAAGTAAATCAGCTGTATTTATACCCTAGTGTTGATTATCTTAAGTGTGCTTCACCTGTGCTAAATAGGCACAGTATCTGAGGTGCACCTCCCAAACCTTGTTAATAAATCATCATATAGTATATAGTATTCTCTGTAGTATTTTCCAAAGATAACCCCCCAAGGCCCCCAATAAGGAAAGATGCCAGCGCCCCACATGAGACTTTTTAAACTCAGATAAGCATAAAAGTGATTCAGAAGTGTAGTAAATTCCCATTTATAGCAAACATCAAGAAATCTCCAAAATCTAAGGAGGAGAGTTAGATTGCTCTTCTGGTTCTACATTGATGAAGGCGCTGTAGCTTTAAAGTTGGTGCTCTATGTAGCGCTTTAAGTGGTTCCCATTTGATTACAAGCTAATGAATACCTTTAGTGCTGTTAAGCACCATTCTTTTTCTTTAGAGTGCATATATAGCCTACACACACCTAAATATGTGAATTATATTGTCAGAGACCTGAACAGATTTAGAGCTGTCAGGCTTTTATTGTGCTAGCTAACAATTAGCCGAGGTGTAATCACTTAAAAAGTGTCATGATCAACTGCATAAAATAACATACCCACAATACCAACAAAGAGTTTTTCACAAAACATACTCTATCAAAAAAGATTTGCACACACTGAGGCAATAGCTACTAGATATGTTTAAACACTTGGTCAATTTGAGATGTTCTTTCTATAAATACTGGTTATGATGTTTTGTGATTTTTCTTATTTAGGGACATGAACATGCATGAAGTTTGGCAGTCAAATGTGTTGTGTATTGTGTGTACAAAAGATCTATTGTGGTCATGATGTTCATAACAGACACAAAATAAAAACATGTTAAATGTATTTTGTTATGTCAGTTCAGTACATGTGTATTTGGTGGATTCTTTTATCCAAGGAAATCTGATGGTGTACAGTTTTGTCAATTTGGCCAAAAATCGATCCCATGATTAGGACGTTTGGATTTCATGACAGCTCATAGAAAAAGCGCTTTCTAACATTTCTTCCTTTTAAAATGCTTTCTTATTTTCTTATTATTATTGCTTGCATTAAAAAAAAAGACTAAAAATACTATTCATATAATTTGCAGTTGGTGCAAAAAGAAGTTAAAAAAAGTTTTTAAAAATTCACATGCTCTCATTTATTTATTTATTTTGTAATATGAGAGAACTTGTAAATGTTTACTGTTTGTTTAGATTTATATCGTGCGAATTTTAGAAAATTACACATTTGGCACACACAGTAAAGATTGTACAATTATTTATTTATTTTACATAATAAGGGATAATTCTAAACACTAGAAAAACAATAGTATTAATCAGTTTGTCTACATTACTGACAATAACCATGTAAAACATATGTCAAACATTGTGCAGCTCCTAGCTGATAGATTTCACATATGAGTGGTCTTATTTTAGACAAGATCCCTAATCGTTTCAGCCTGATTGTAACACAGACTCTGGTTGAGTGGAATCCATGTGGTTTAGGCAGCAAAGCCTAACAAACACAAGTCCAGGCCACAACGAACAACAGACACGGGCAGGCAGCTAGGGCTGTGTCGATACACAATAAACAAGACTTCACGAAGAGAGAACAAAACACAGTTTTTAAATAATCTGAGAGCAAGTATCAGGTGAGCAGAAATTAGTCCAGGTATGAGGCTTGCTGGGAACTGTGGTCCAATAGTCAGTGCTCTGGTGAGTGAGACCTCTGGTGGACAATCGAGGGACTTACACTGACATTAAAGACACTGATGTTACATTTGAGGGTCAAAGGGGTCATTTACATAAGGGTCAAAGAGATTATATAACATGTCCATGAAAATGAATTAATAAATAAATAAATAAGCCGACTAACTAATAAATAAATAAATAAACATGCATGCATACATACATACATACATACATACATACATTAAACATTTTATGACATGCCCTTTGGTGCAATAATATGTTATAGATCTTTCAGTAATAAAAGTGTAGATCTTTAATAAAAAATTACAGTGAAGCAGAACATGTACAAAAAAATGTAAATAGTAAATTTCAAATAGATCCCTTCTTGTAAACTCGGATGTGGATTTGGACAGCAGTGAAATTACCACATGACCTTTTTGTTTGTTAAAAGAAACAGTAGGTAATTCAGTCAGGGAACTATACGGGTGGTGGGAGAAAACACACTGAAATTCTGGATTCAGATGGGAATAAAATCTTGTAATACCTATAAAACAGCTGTCAGAAAGAACCTGGATGTTCTACTACTTTTGGGACAGGTCACATGTCAATATGGCAGATGTAGCACATGTAGGACCTACTCAGACCTCCCTGCAGACATCGGTGTATCTTTCTTCTTTTAAAAAAGGCAAAGAACCACCCAAACAAACCCAGGCAGCCCAGCCGGTCCAATCCAGTGCTCTACAGCAGAAGAGGAGACAAATATTATAGTTTCAAGCTCACTGCTTAAATACACTGTAAATCTCTCAGTGCTTCCTGTTTTACTTACTGTGTTGTTCAGCATCACTCTTGAGTTTTTCACCTGAGCAAGATCCTATAGATTCTGTACAAGATATTCAAAGGTCAGTGAATAAACAGAGCTCATGGTGAAGGAATAATATTTCCAGATATCCTGAGCTTCTCTCACCTTTAACAGTCACTGTGATCAAGGGTTCTCCTTCAGAGCCCAGAACTCTGTATGTTCCTGAATGACTGGCTGTAAAGTTACTGATGATCAGGTTTCCGTCTCTATCATTCAGGTGCTGATTCTGAACACCATGACCTCTCTTCCAAACATCTTTCCACTCGCTCCTGACGCTGCTCTGATGCTGCACTTTATCAGCTTCTGACGACAGAACATCTAACTTCAGCTGCTCACCGATGTTCACAGAGACCTCATCTGAGGAGAAACAGAAATTATTAGACAGAATATTATTAATATTGTCTCATAAAACTGTCATAAAGGTCATAAGCACATATTAAGATTTATGGAACCAGATGTAATCATCAGCCACTGAAAAGCTTATTGATGACCACTAACCCTGATATTATTCAGGAAGAGTCCCATTCACTGATTCTGATGCATGCATTACCACAGAAGAACTGAAGGACATCCAGAAAGCACATGCATTCTGATGGTTTGATCAGTTTTGACTTTACCATGAATATGAAGTTGGTACGTCTGATCCATCGGAGAACTTTTGTAATTGAATCTAAAAATGTATTTCCCAGCATCACTGAAGCTCAGATTCTTGATGATGATGTCACATGCTCCTTGACAAACTCGGCCACTTCCTCTTTTAAATTCTTCACAAACAGCAAAGTGTACAGGTTTTCCTTGTCGAATAAAGCGTATATCTGAAATGTCTTTGGCCTCATATTTACATGGCAGTGTGGCATTTCCTCCCTGTTTTTCACTCACAGTGGAGGCTCCTGCAAATACAGATTCATTCAACACAAATCTATGAATTAAAAAAAAATAAACAAAGCACAATTCACCACACAGTTCAACAATTGTGAACGGATGGTGGAGTTTATCCAATATTTAGCATCAGAAGTAAATGTAAAGATTAAGGTTATTGAATTAAGCCATGAGCTATTAAGTTACACAACATGAGAGTATGTGTGTGATTATTTTCACTTTCATCAGACTTCAGAACTGTTCATCTTATGTGCGTCTTATGTGTCTTTCAGAGCAAACAAACAAGCCTCATTCATGACAGTCATCCCTGACCAAACAATGTTTAATAATAAATGAACTGGAATGAACTGTAAAGATACGTCAGTGATGTCATGATATAATATGCTGGGGAATTCCCATCGATTCACAGATGTCATCAAAGAACATGACTTAAGTGCTGCAACAGAAACACAATCTAGAATTCTAGCTCGAACTGAAAATCAAAACGATTTACATTTTATATACAAGTTACACTGACCGCTATGACAGACGAAGCAAAACGACAGCAGCATTAAAATATGAGACCTGAGGAGAAGCAGATGTGACATAACAGACACATTATACACATAATAAAGACATTCATACAGGAATAAAATGCCTTGCTGGATAATAAAATGCTATATAACTGACCACAATATACGGTATTCGTAGAGAAATCTACGAACAGTTTAGTAATTACATGAATAACCGCACGAGTGAAGCTCATAATCACTGTTATCATCGCAATCACACTGATGAACACATTCATTCACAGGTTCACTAACTTCAGCATCACTAGCGGGTTTAGATCATAAAACACAACGATAACACGAACACAAACAGCCTAGATTAATATCATTAAACATGAATACTTACATTGTTAAAGTTCTGATTGGCTCTTTTGTTCTAGGCGTCCACTTCGCCCACACTGCACGTTTAAACTGAAAGAATCAGAGCTGCGCTCCACACATTGGGATAGATGGTGTTTCCCACAGTGTACGACTGGACATCATTTATGGAGATAGAATTGTTGCGTTATTCCAAATTAAAAAAAATTCTAAAAATCGTGTGTTGATCATACCGGTCCGAGATTTCTCTACTTTTGTCACACTTGCACCGGGAATAATAATAATAATAATAATAATTATTATTATTATTATTATTATTATTATTATTATTATTATTATTATAGTGGATTCGAGGAGTTTAAATGGGTGCAATAAAAAAGTTACAAAAGTGCCCCCACATAGGAATTAATGGAATTTACGAATGTAACCATGGTTCCCTGAGTAGGGATGGAGACACTGCGTCCTCTAGGGGTCACTATGGGGAATGCCTCGTCGTGACCGAGCGCCAACCTCCCGCTCTCTCTCGTGAGGCCAATAAGGAAGTGACTAAAACTGCAATTCATCGACTGGCCGCTTGAGGCTGGCTGCAAAAGGGAGTCAGTCCCATAGACTCCCCATGTTAAAATGCCCAACTTTACAGCAGGAAAACACATGTTTACAGCCTGGTTCAAAAAATGATTTTGGTCTAAATAGCAAATTTTGCCCTTCATGACAACTGTGAGGGGGGTGAATTTTTTTATAACTCATCCGTTTAAATTATATTAAGACTTAAAGTTCTGCATAATTCAGGGCGTAGCCACTTGAGTGACAGGTGGATTGCTGCTGCTGACACTGCCATCGTGCTAGGTGGGTGTGGCTTCAGCAACTAGTTCCCGCCTTTTTGCCCATTTTTGATTGTCCGGGAGAGTTTTTTGGGATTATGGGATATCAAAGGCAGCGAAGGATACATCTATGCTGCCTTCAAAAACCGGCCTGATGAAGGCATCTCAGGAGACAGGAAATTAAGCTGACATTGATTTCGGACATGCCTTGATGCCTTCCTACCTTGGAATGTGACCTCCGAAGGCAGCATTTTTCAGTTTTCGGATGCACCCATTGAAAGAACACCAACAAGTAGCCCCTGATGTCACATCCGGTGTGACTATAAATAGGCACAGGGAGAACACGTCATTCACTTCATATAGTCTGAAGCTTGCATCTGAAAGTGAAAGTCGTGACATTTGCCAAGTATGCACTCTTAGAAAAAAGGGTTCATTGGGGTTCTATATAGAACCATAGGGTTCTTTCCTCAACTCCAAAGAACCTTTTATGCTAAAAGGTTCTATAATGACAAGAAAGAACCCTTTTGGCACAAACGTTCTTTAGGCTATTATTCATTCATATATTACATTATTCTGCAACATTTTGTATTTGTAATTAAATAATTTTTTGTAGTAACTTAATATCACATTTTAATCATGCTGATTTTTAGAGAAAAACTGAAATGGCACTCTTCGTAAGATATTGATTAACTACATAAAATGATATAAATATATACATTTTCTAACCCCCATATCTTGAATTTTGTGATCATTCACATGCATTCATAAATGCATTTGAATACACCGAACCTAACTTTACATTAGCCTAGATGCGTGCACTTTTTAGGCAAGATTTGTTTAGTTTTTGAATATACTTGATACTGTTAAAAGGCACATCATTAAAACAAAAAATACGAGTTCACATATCACACCTAAACACGCATGGAACTAGCTACTAGCTACTAAATTAGTTAAAAATGCCCATCCATATACAGCTATGATTCGTGAACCCCAAACTGACTCAAATGATTCGCTAACCAGCTCCGAACTCCCGAAATGACTCAAATGATTCACGAACCCGCTTTGAACTCCCGAACTGACTCAAATGATTTGCGAACCCGCTAGGAACTCCCAAACTGACTCAAATGATTCGCAAACCCGCTCCGAACTCTCGAACTGATTCGAATGATCCGCGAACCCGCTACGAACTTCCAAACTGATTCAAATGATTCGCGATCCCCAATAGGGTGACCAGATGAGATTGGTTGAAATTCGGGACCGGGGGGGTGGGGGGGGGGGGGTAATAAAGATAATGAATTTCAAACGAAAGTGACTGAACCAATCATGTTTTTATTAATATAAGTACATACATATAATTTGATATAATATAGAAGTAACGTTAGGCTATTTTTATACTTCAAACTGAAGTTAATGAACCAATCATATTTTTATTAACAAGTACATATGCATATAAATTGATAGCCTAATACGTAGCAGGCTATAGAAGTATTATTTTGAACACGGTGCCTCGCCCTCGACCGGTCTGACTTCTTCACGCGACTTCTGCCTGCACTTTCCTAACGGCTGCTGCAACTTGCGCTCTCTTCATCTACTCTATAAAGCAAAAAGGGGACAAAATGGTCGTATTGTCTTTGTGCATATAGCCTAGATGAATTAGATAAATTAATAGAAACAATATAACTTTAATTCACACTTGAGCTATATAGCCTACCGAGGTTGTGGAGGCTCGACATCAGCATATTTTGCAGAGCTTTTCACTGCTGCCAGCACTCCCGTCTTTCCCAGGATGTATTTCAATAGTTCACGCTTACATATGATTAGCTGAGGTATGGAATGCGTATTTGGCGTGCTGTCCGGGGAAGGGCTCCGAGCTCGGGAATGGCCCGAACCTAGAGTACCCCCCCCCCTTCCCCGTCTATTTATAAAGTGAACTTGAAGTGAGGAGATGGGGTGGAGGAGGGATGCTGATAAACCGTCAATGGATAGAGGTAAGTCAGCGATATTTATACTATGGGATTGATTACTTGATTATGGTCCACCTGTGTTGATTAGGCTAAGTATCTGACGCGCTCCTCCCGAATCTTATTAATAAAATTACATTTCAATAGTTCACGCTTACATATAATTAGCTGAGGTATGGAATGCGTATTTGGCGTGCTGTCCGGGGAAGGGCTCCGAGCTCGGGAATGGCCCGAACCTAGAGTACCCCCCAAAAAGCAAATATACAGGAGGACAGCCGCCAGTTTAGAGAATGCCCCCCCAAAAGCATAGAGTACTGGCGGGGGCTGATTAGGTTTCTGAGAAGTCGTCTCGTTGGCAGGTTGGAAGGGCCTACGTACTCCGGAGGGAGCGACTTGGGCGTTGGGAGAGTAGGCCCTACCGGCTGCAGCTAGTGAACTACGTGGTTGTTGGCGCCCGGTCGGTAGGGCTCGAGCCGATGCTCAACTGGAGCTTTTTGGCGTTGGAACGGTGAGCCCTTCCGGCCGATGAGGAGGAGCAGCGTGGTTGTGGTGCCCGACCGGGAGGACCCGAGTTGCCTCGACCGGAATAGGTCAGGGTGTCGGCGTACGGGCCCTACTGGCTGATAGCCCCTGCTATTCAGTGGGTGAAGGGCCTAGTGCTGACCGAGAGGGCCCATGAAGCCTCCGACAGGAGATTGAGACTCAGAATGACGGACGTCTGGGTCCTCTCGGTTTGGCAGATAAAAAGCTTTGGGCTGGCCGACAAGGAGGACTCTGGCGACATCTGATGGGAGATCCCGACTCACGGCATTAGATGGATGAGACTCACTTGCGGCCGGCAAGCATAGGCCCGCCCGGGAGAACTCTCGCCAGACGTCTGAAGGGAGCGCACGCATCAGACGGGTAAGCCTCGCCGGACGGGGAGAGTGGAAAGGAAAACCCGACTGGGAGGTCTCTCGCAGCATCCGATGGGGCATTAGACTCAGAACATCGAACGGGTAAGCCTCGCCAGGCGGGGTTAAAAGATGTGAGGGTAGCTGAGGGTAGCTGAGTTATTATTATTATTTATTTATTTATTTTATTTATTTATTTATTTTATTTTTTTGCAGGATTTGGCGAGAGGACGAGACTCGTAGCGTCGGACGGTTAAGCCTCGCCTACCGTCAAATGGAAAGGGAAGTTGCGTGGCCGAGAGACTGTTACCGACGTCCGAAGGGAGCACTCGCATCGAACGGGTAAGCCTCGCCGACCGTAGAGTGGAAACGTAAAGCAAGTCTGTCCAGGAGGCTCTCGCCAGCGTCCGAAGGGAGCACGCGCATCGAACGGGTAAGCCTCGCTGACCATAGAAAAGGAAAAGGTAAGGTTGTCTAACCGGGAGGCTCTCGCCGGCGTCCGAAGGGAGCACACGCATCGAACGGGTAAGCCTCTCCGGATGTGTGACAGAAAAGGTAACGATAGGTGGCCAGGAGGCATTTGTCCGCATCCAACGGGGACTTCCTGTTCCCCAAAAACAACTGGGTGAGCCTCGCAGGCCGTAGGATGGAAAAGGTAAGTTTGTGTGGTCGTTAGGCTGTCGTCAGCGTCTTATGGGAGTTTGCTACTCACGGCAAGAGACGGGTAAGCCTTGGCGACCGTAGGAAGGAGGGAGGGTTTATTTGTGTGTTTGGTCGAACGGCTTGCTTGTAGGTTTTGTAACCTAGACCACGCGGAATGGTCGTGATTGGCTGGCCAGGAGGCTCTCGCCAGCATCCGATGGGAGCACTCTCATCGAACGGGTGAGCCTCGCTGGCCAAGGATGGAAAAGGTCAGGTTGTCTAGCCAGGAGGCTCTGACCGACGTCCGATAGGAGCTTAGCTCCAGGAATCGAACGGGTAAACCTCTCTGGCTGAAGGACGGAAAAGGTTGTCCGGCCGGGAGGCTCTTTCCTTCGGCCGACAGGAGCTTAGCTCCCGGAATCGAACGGTTAAGCCTCGCTGGCCAAAGGACGAAAAGGTAAGGTTGTCTAGCCGGGAAGCTCTCACCTACATTCAATGGGAGCCCTGACTCCGTGCATTGGATGGGTAAACCTCTCCGTACGTAAGACAGAATGGCAAAACAGGTAGCCAGGGGCTTTTACCTACGTCCGAAGGGAGTGTGAGCTCCAGGCAACGAACGGGTAAGCCTTGTTGGCCGCAGAATGGAAAAGGTGAGGTTGTCTGGCCGGGAGGCTCTCGTCGGCATCCGATGGGAGCTCGAGCTCCTGTCATCGAAGAGAGAAGCCTCGCTGGTCATAGGATCGAAAAGGTAAGGTTATCTGGCCGGGAGGCTATGGCCGGCATCCGGTGTTTTTTTTTTTTTTTTTTTTTTTTTTGGGGTTAATCTAGCTTTTTAATCAGGTAAGCTTCGCTGGTGGTCGGATGGAAAGTCCAAGATTGCTTAAGCGGGAAAGCGTCTGACAGGAGTTTAATACTCACAATGTCATACGAGTAAGCTTTGCTGATAGTTGAACGAAGAAGGCAAAGGTTGGCTCAACCGGGAGCACTCTTGCAGCACCTGACAGGGAGTTCGATACTGAGGAGGATTTGGTTGTCTACGAGGGTAGACGCTGTGAGGCTTACTTGAATAATTGTTTAGCAAATCCAATAAGCTGCTTCCGAAAAATCTTGTTGCAGTCATTGTATTCGAAATTAAGCGTGCAAAAATAAATAGGATTTCCTGTGCCAGTGTACCCCAAATAGGTGCCGTGTATCAGCAATGTGGTCGTTGTCGTATTGTCATATTGTCAGCACATGAGATCGATGGTACATATCGACGATGTAATCGTGCATGGGTGGAGTAAGAGAAAGATTCTTTATACTTGTCTGAGCTTACTATTTGCCATTTTAACCATGCAGATGCACGAAAAAGCCTATGGAATCACCAATAATCGGAAAAAATATATATATTTTTTGGACGTACTGATAAACTGGCATTAAATATAAAATACTATATTTAAAACTGCTAGTTCATGTAGTCGGCACTATTGTCATCTCGCTTGTCCAGTGAAATTATTTTTCATAAGTTTTTTTTTTTTTTTTTTTTTTTGGTGTCTGCTTAATCCATAACCACGCCCCTCAAACTGACACTGACAGGCTGCCTGTGTGTAGCGAGCATTGACAGCGTGTGAAAGGAGAGATGGCAAGGAGGTGCATTTTTGTAAATGATCCTCGGTGTGTTCCTGTTCTCATCTTCCTTTTCCTGCTGAAACTCGTTCAGGAATAGGAATCGTTTTCCTGACATAATTACTTAATAACTGTCACTGAAATGATGTTTTATCGAAATATTGGTCAATTGGCTTTCAATTGATGCCGGGTTTATCCAGATCAAGTAAGGGAGTGATGTTTAACGTGCTGTGAAAATGAACGATAATAAACTGGGGCGGTTGGCGATGCTTGCAAGCAAATGGGTTAATGGCAGTTATGTGCTATTCGCTTCCAAGTGGTTTCTAAAGATGTTTATTTGCCAGTTTTTTCGTATTACGGTCCTTAAAGTCCCCGTGAAACGGAAGTTGCAAACGACTTTTCTCCAGTGTTGTGACGTATTTCCGAGAGAAACGGAATAATAAATGAGGAAAGTAGTGGGCGTGGCTTATTTTCCAACTAGCACCTGATTGGATCTAGATAAGTAGGTGTTTAATTCGAAAAATAGAGGCAGATCTAAATGCAAGTTTACAATCGGTTGTTGAGGATTACTTGCCACCTGAATCACCACAATTTAGTTTCAGCAGGAAAAGGAAGATGAGAACAGGAACACACCGAGGATCATTTACAAAAATGCACCTCCTTGCCATCTCTCCTTTCACACGCTGTCAATGCTCGCTACACACAGGCAGCCTGTCAGTGTCAGTTTGAGGGGCGTGGTTATGGATTAAGCAGACACCAAATTCCTCAAGCCTACATCATCAGTGAAGGTCCTCCAATGCAGAGGGGGGGGGGGGCATTTTCAGATTTTGATTAAAGATTATGAAGGCAGAATTTTTTTTTTTTTTTTTTTTTTTTTGTGTGTGGATTGGCTCGCATGGATGAATTGTTCAGCACAAAACGATCAATTTAGGCAAACAAAGTAAATATAGTCAATTTTGATTTCATGTGGACTTTAAAAGGCGACAGTTATTTTACTCACACTTGCTATCCTGCGTTGAAACACTATAGCGGATACGTTTTAGATGAATTTTGAGTGATCACACCTGTGAATGGTGAAATAGGTCCCTAAATGATTTGGTCCTACCAGAAAACTTGCATAGAAATTAAAATTTAAAATTAAATTAAGCATTTAGCAGAGACTCTTTTATCCAGAGACTTACGAGCTTTTTTTTTTTTTTTTTTTTTTTTTTCTCTTTCTCCTTCATGGAACTTATGTCTGTATCATTTCCGTGAGGTTTAAACGTGCGCGGTAAGGCGAATGTAATGCCTTTGCTTCGTGGTTAAGTGGCACCTTCGTCCGACGGAACGTTTGTATCTGTAGTCCAAATCTATGCGCAATCCACACTCCAAATCAGCAGGTGGTGGTAATGCAACTTTACGCTGGTTTGCCAAAACCGCCATAAAACACTAGCAGAAGAAGACGGAACTGCGTCATGACGTCGTTTAACAAACTTTTGCCGCGAACCTGCTTTTAGATGCAACACTTTGGATGCCAACTGCCGTAAAAATCCAATGAAGAAAAAGAAGAACCTGTTTTTAGCGTCTTCGCCTGAAAATGTATTGGTTAACGTCGCGCGGTCTGCGCCGCTAGAGGTACGCCGGGGTGAAAGGCTGAGCCGCGGTGAGAACTGGGGTTCGACCCGTGCTGGTTGGGTTCTTTCTGCTGCAATCCAGCGCTCGGGGAGGGCTCGGTCTCGGGCGGCACGATTGTTGTGTCGAGCAAGGCGAGCTCGGAGCTTGCACGGTCTATTGGCCACGACGTGTGGCTTGGCGAGGAGAGCAGCTGTCACGATGACGCTTAATGCTGCTCAACGGCCGTGTTTGGCTGGGTAGAAATGATCTCGGGTCCGAGAAAAGCAGCAGCAGGTCTTATAAATCCCCTGTGTAGCTCTCTTCGTTGGTACGAAAATTGGGTCTGTGGTAAGATGACGGACGAAGCGAACCATCATGCTGATAAACCGTCAATGGATAGAGGTAAGTCAGCGATATTTATACTATGGGATTGATTACTTGATTATGGTCCACCTGTGTTGATTAGGCTAAGTATCTGACGCGCTCCTCCCGAATCTTATTAATAAAATTACATTTATGGAACTCTGCACAAGTCATCATTAAATTCATTTTTACTTTGATTTCGCTGCGGACCAGGTTAAATGAGCACCTGTTTCTCACATCGGTCCAGGCACCTTTCATTATTGAAAACACTCGTTCCGAGTAAGCATTGCTCACGGGGATGCTCAAAATGAAAGACAGTAGCTTGGCATACTGTGGGAACGCAGACGTGCTCCTGAGTGCTTGGGCCCAAAGCGCACCTACAGGGTGACTGTGTATTTCCAGATGAGGCAATATCTCTTTCAGAACACAGCTCTCGTTGTAGAGCTCATCCAGGTAGAGTTCATCATCCATCTGAAGGGCCGATACAGCGGCCGTTAATTCCCTGTAGCTGATTTCTTGCTTTTCCTTAAGATTGAAACACTGGATGTTGAACAGGTGCCCAGATTCTGAGAAGTTGAACCATTTCTCAAGGTATTGCTCCGCGATATCATAAAAATTTGTGAACTCTCTCTTGAGCCTGTCAACCCTAAGATTAACGGAGGAGAGGAGGACGTGGTCAACTTTTGCTCCGAAAAAAGCATCTTTTTTGCGCTGCTGGAGTTTGGTTCGGAGGCCGTTCATAAGTGTATATACTTCAACTGAGGTGAGACTGTCACTCTCAAGACTCAGCACAGCACCAGTGAAAAGCTTTAAAGTGTTTTGCAAGAAGAAGAGTGTGACCTCCAGCTCACTGCATTCATCTTCCTCTCCATGCTCGTTACCCTGGAGCGCATCCCAGAGGACACGGGGGCACTCCTCCTGTCCCAGTGACAAGAAGTAGCTGCGCACCGCTGGCCAGGTGTTGACAAGTCTGTCAATTGCAGGGTGCAGGCTCAACCAGCGTGTCGGGACGTGACGCAACAGTGTTTGGTACTCCATGTCAGCAAATTCAAACATTTCTTTGAGGGTGGAAACTCTCTTCGCAGAACAGCTGAAATGGTTGAATGATTTTATGACGATAGTCTCCACATCTATTTGCAGTGCATTGCTGGCACGTTTTACTGCATTGTGTATTATGTGAGCTGGGCAGTTTGCGGGAAGGATCTTGCTGTTGATTTTTTTTAGATTTTGGTAAATGGAGTGTTTTCTGCCGAAATTCACTGCCGCATTGTCAGCCGAGTAAGCCGAGATATTATTGATGCTGAGTTTGTGTTCCTTTAATTTATTCAGTAAGGTGTCAGTGACAGCATCTGCGCTCTCGGCTGCTTGTTCAAAGAAATCAAGAACTCTGTTCTGGATGCCCTGCTCAGGAGTCCAGAATCTCACAGAGATCGGGAATGTTTTCACATTGCCTTTATTAGAGGCATCGGTTGAAATGGAAAAGAACATATCTTTTGACTCGAGGCATTGGGAGAAGTCAGATGCGAGGGGTGCCAGGACGTTTATGACCAGTGCTTCAGCTTTTGTGCGACCGCAGCTAACGAGTTTAGCTATGCCCGAATCCGAGTACAGTTTTGGTGTTAACTTCATCGCACAGTCAAGCGATCTGTATGATTGTTGGTGGGCCACACAGTGGAACACGGAGGTCAGCTCAGCAGCAGCTATTTTATTATACATGGAATCATCCTGCTTCTTAAAGAAGGACGAGACCAACGTGTTGGTCTGTACTGTCGCGGTGTTGGTACAGTGTAATTTGCTGCTAGCATGCAGCCTAACATCTGCCTCCCCCCCCGTGAGAGACACCAAACTCTTTCCTACACACTTTGCAGAACGCTTTACTTTCATCATGTAGGGCTTTTGCAATCCATGGATACCTGCCCACCCACTCCTCCCGGTACCTGCAGAGACGTTTTAGCTTTTTTTACAGCGTGTTGGGGTTCCGGTACACCAGCCATGTCAATTTCATGAATGAAAATTAGCTTATCAGTGCATATCTTAATGCGTGCCTACGGTATATCTAAAAAAAACAAAAAAAACAAGATGCTGCAGCCAATGAGCAGCCGGCGGGGGCTGGTTGCCAGGCTGCAGGATGATTCAACCTCGCTCCACGGACAGTTTTTTATGTTTTATCAGACAATAACTATTTAAGATTTTGCTTCAGTATAATTTTCGGTGGGATTTGGGATTAAGATTTTGCTTCATATAATTTTCGGGACAATTAGAGCGGGATTCGGGATTCGGGACAGCAGCTTAGATTTCGGGACTGTCCCGAATTTTTCGGGACGTCTGGTCACCCTAATCCCCAAACTGACTCAAATGATTCGCGAACCAGCTCCGAACTCCCGAAATGACTCAAATGATTCACGCTCCGAACTCTCGAACTGATTCAAATGATCCGCGAACCCACTACGAACTTCCAAACTGACTCAAATGATTCGCAATCCCCAAACTGACTCAAATGATTTGCGAACCCGCTACGAACTCCCGAACTGACTCAAATGATTCGCGAACACGCTCCTAACTCCCGAACTGATTCAAATGATTCACGCTCCCAACTCCCGAACTGACTCAAATGATTCGCGAACCCGCTCCGAACTCCCAAACTGACTCAAATGATTCGCGAACACGCTCCTAACTCCCGAACTGATTCAAATGATTCACGCTCCCAACTCCCGAACTGATTCAAATGATCCGCGAACCCGCTCCGAACTCCCAAACTGACTCAAATGATTCGCGAACCCGCTCCGAACTCCCGAACTGATTCAAATGATTCACGCTCCCAACTCCCGAACTGACTCAAATGATTCGCGAACCCGCTCCGAACTCCCGAAATGACTCAAATGATTCACGCTCCGAACTTTCTTTAATGTTCCCATTAATGCGCTTTTATGCGTTATGGTCTATACAAACACAAAGTAAAACAGAAAGTAATTTTTAAACACTATTTTGATTAAGTCAGACCAGCACAAACTGAATATTGTATATCACAAGGATTTCTGAAATAAATAACAAAACACCTGAATAATATATTCAGAATCAAAAACTAAAGTGGCTTCTGCATCATAAAAGCTGTTGTGTTGAGCCCTTAAAAATGTTCCTTTCACAGTTTAAGTATGAAAACTATCAACAATGGACAACATAACACAAAACATTTTGAAATAAATAAATGAAAGCAATCTGAATTATTCAGAATCAATTTCGAGAAACATACATACATACATACACACACACACACACACATATATATACAGTAGAGACAGGCTGCATGTTTTCAACAATGTTTCACCTGTATGAGAAAAACATACAGAGAATCACTTAAGACACTTTGCTGTAGACCCATTGCACATAATAATATTCATTAAAACTGTATGTTAACACGTAGGAGCTTCCTGCATGAATCCGTGAGTAGGCTACAGTTTACAAATCCATGGCAACGGATTGCGAAAGTGTGCGCGCAGATTATGAATGCGTGGGTACAGATTCAAAAACCGAGGGTACGGTTTACAAAATCTGAGCGCACGGTTTGGAAATTCGTGGACTAGGATAGGACATTCGAACCAGAAAGACACAGCTTACATTTGACAAAGGTTTTTGTCTTTATGCTCAACTAAAGTGAAATAATGAGCATATTTCCACTTTGAGAAACTCGTGTTGCTCTCGCCTTGACTCGCCATGACTGCCGCACACATAGACATCATATAGGATGTAAGATATGATGTCTATGGCCGCACATACTTGAATAAACGGAAACACGCCCACAGTGCGTCTTCGTGTTTACAGTGGTTGGCATCCACCAATCCTACAATGCGTCGCTGCTGCAAACAGGTTAGGCTGCACTTCAGTCATAATTAATTCATTTTTAAAAAAGTAACGGACAATGCACCATATGGTGACGGTAACGGAGTTAATTTATTTACAAAGTAATGCGTTACAGTATTAATTGCTGTAACTGCGTTACAGTTACGCGTTACTAATAACGCGTTATTGCCCAACACTGGACAACACTCTTAGAAAAAAGGGTTCATTGGGGTTCTATATAGAACCATAGGGTTCTTTACTCAACTTCAAAGAACCTTTTATGCTAAAAAGGTTCTATAATGACAAGAAAGAACCCTTTTGGCAAAACGGTTCTTTAGGCTATTATTCATTCATATATTACATTATTCTGCATACATCTAATGATGCACACACATATGAAGCTAAAGGAATGACAGTGACGTGTATTTGAAGGTTAGTTTAGTCTGTGTTCCTATAAAACGCAAGTTTCATCATGATTGCATTTGATTTACAGTGTTACTAGTCATCTACAATCAAGATCAGTCCATTCACTATGATGTTTATGAAAATTGATTCCTGTTTATTGAAAAGAAACTTGTAATACATTTAATCCCAATGTATTTACTTATGTTCTTTTTGTTGCATTATTTTTTTTCCCTTAGTAATTGCAGGTTGTGTACATGAATGCAGCAAATAACAACCGGGTCTCGACATCATACCAATTATTCTCAGAAGCAGTCCAGAAATTTGGCATACTTTTCAAGGCAAGTAGAGTAAAGAAAAAAATGAATTTGAATTTTCTTTAAACCAGGGTCAAGGGAGAGCAAGGACTGGAGGATGCACAGATCGCCAGGTTCATGTTTTCTTCAAGAGGCACGGACCAACATAGTTTCATATCTGGTAAAAGTGTCCATAATCAAAGGTGAATAGATATGAGGTACAGTGACCCTCTTTTAGTTACCCTTTCAGCACACTGCTGTTTATGTGTTAATCTAAGTGGGTTTTTAATTATGTATTTAACTGCTAAATCTTCAGGACATCAAAGAGCCATATCTAGACTGGGTCATAGCTGTGATTTATTTTTATTTTTTATTTTATTTTTTTTTTACCCCATATTTGTAGAAAAAAACCTGACAAAGCAAATCCAGTTCTTTGACAGGAAAATTAGCACCAGTTGAATTCAGCAGGTGTTTGAGTGTCCTCAACCCATCCAAACTCCTAGAGAATTAACATTCTTGAACAACTGCTCTGAAATCTAGCTTCTCTAATCTTGTATTCTATTCAGAAAATTATCTGAACTTAAGTTCCAAACTGTATGACGTTCATTGTGATGAGCAGATATTTGAGATGCCATCATTTTAAAGAATTGACAGCAACCGGTCTTTAGATCTAGCATTCTGCATGCTTTAAATCAGATACAGAAATGATGTAGCTTGAACGAATAGCATTTTTATTTAAATTAACAACCGAGAGAAAGTGAGAAACTGCATGTGTGAATAATGTTTGTGTAGTGTCTCTTCAATAATCAAGCTGCAAGTTTAGTTACATCAAAAACAGATACATTGTTGCTTTTTAGTTTTTCAGTATGCTATCCAAGCTATTTTATTAATGAATATTGCATTGATCTTGAAGTTTCTGTGGTCATGATTGTTTGTGAATTGGCCCTTTCCACTGTGGTAAAAAATGGTCAGTCACATCCCTAATTGTTTGGAAGAAAGTATGCAAGATTCAAGTTATTTCACATATAATTTATATGTTTTTCCAACTTGCAGGATTCAGTAAAGCCAACTCCGACTACAGTTTTTCATGAAGCTTCAAAACTCCTCCATGCAAGAAGAGCCAGCATCAATATGGAGGGTGTCAACATTGTGAGCGCAGAAATGGATGTGATGGAGGCAATGGAGTGCCTCTTTGCTACTTCTTTCATATTCAGTGTGGAATACCCCAAGCACATCACTCACATGATGAATTTTGTTGAGCAATACCTGTTTAAAAAAAAAAAAAAACTTTCTGTCCCAGTGCTCAAAATGTATAATCAATTATCATAATAATTTGATATTTCGTGAATAGTGCTAATGTTAATTTGTAAATATGAGGCGATTGATGTTATTCTGAAATGCTGATCTGAATTTGAATCTGTAATTACAATTCTTTATGAGTGATATGAATGTAAATTTGTAGATTTGAAGTACTTGATGTTCTGAAATGTTGATCTTTTTTTTTTTAATCTATGTATTCACATGAGTGATGTTAATATGAATTTGTAGATTTGAAGTACTTCTATATCTGTATATTTCCATTGTGAGTTATTTTAATTTGGATTTGTAGTTTTGAGGTACTTGATGTTGTTCTAACCCTGATGGGAATTTAGATTAATCTGTATATTTGCATTATTTATTAGTGATAGATTAATGTAATTTTATAATGGACTTATTTTGTAATATGTAGATGTAGGTGAAAATCTATTTTCATTATTTATGAGATTTAAATGGTTGGTGTTTTAATGTTGATTTGTACATTTAAAGCCTGAATATTTGAAATTACAATAGCATTCTTTCAGTAATAATAATTTTTGTTCATATAAATAAATGACTAGTTCTATGCACTTTGGGTGTGCTTTTTTCAGTATTCATGGGTGACTTTTTTAAGTGAATTTTTTTACTATTTAGGGTCTTGATGTGTCAATTATATGAAATATTTAATCCGGAAAGGACAAAATAAATAATCATGAATGAACCCCCAAAAAGGTTCCATATAAAACCTTTTTCCTGGTTTTGATTGAACCCTTAAAAAGGGTTCTAAATATTCTATATAGAACCTTTTCTTCTAAGAGTGTGGTAACCCATACTCGGAATTGGTGCTCTACATTTAACCCATCCAAGTGCGTGTTGATCGACTCAAAAACGCTGCCATTTGTGTTGCATTTCAGAAACAACCAAAGACAACTCGTTTGAACTGTGCAGAGCTTGGAGTGTAGAGCCTGGTTTATACTCGCTGCATCAGCGAAAATGACACGAATATGCTAAAGAAAGGAAAAGCCTGCTTCATAAACCAGAGAAGGTGAACATGGTATTCTTTTAAACATTCAAGCACTGTCACCGTCAGCATGTTTAGTTTTACTTTTCTTTTCTTTTTGAAAACTTATTCACATTATGCTATGGAGGCTCTCTTTTATTTATTTATTTTTATTTGATTCCTCTGTGTTTGCTAAACGTTCTGTAATTTATCAGTAATTATATAATACAACATGTGGTGTATGCCATGCCTCATCTTATTCGTTTTTGTTAATAAACGTTTTATAAGCTAGTTTGTAATTGTATCTTGTTTTAATGTTGTTGTGCTTTTTAATGAAAAATAACAATGAATCCATTGTTTATTTAATCTTAAAAAGTGAAAGGTGCATAGATGAAGCCTAAGCAAAACAGACAATTATATTTTATTGTAAAAAAACAAAACAAAACAAAAAAACAACAAGATCGCGAAATGGGCTTATAACGCAGCAAAAGATGAACTCCTGTTCACAAAATTGAAATCACAAATAATACTGATGAAAAAGAATGGGTTGAATGTTAACCACTTTCGTTTCTATATAGCCCAAGTATAAACTACTTTAAATGTTCATCGGCATGCATTGAATAATCCCATGTTGTAGCAACATGTGCTCCTGCGACAAACTGAGAAAGTTAGTCGCAAAAGAGCGACCTGTGGGATGAATGAGTGGAGCGCTGAATTGCAATGATCTAGCATTTTATTTTTATTGTAATAAACCTCTAAACTGGGGGTTTAATTAGATTTCAATGGACGACAGAGGGTACACCACACCACAGGCTTCAATGAAAAGTATTATTTTATTGACAATGTTCAATTTAGAAAAGTAGTCATTATGTGAAACAGCATCAAACATAGGAAAAACGGCGATGCACAAGTGAAACTACAAACACGTCACTCCACTGCACTCTAGTGGTTAACCTCAGACCAGCACAGCACAATATAAATCGTGATCACACAGCAATCAAGTTTTTAAGTGGAAAATCAGCACGTCCCTAGTCCAGCATACACGAATTATAATGGCTGTAAACCTCAATCTTAAAATACAACATACACACTCACTCACTCACACATGCTCACAATGATAATTAAAATATAGAACACTTCCCCTTCCCCTTCTCCTGGAACGTGTGGCCAGCGTTCCTACACCCCAGCCCCACTATTATCTAACTACACAGGTCGGTCTAGCTAGCTATCTTCGTTGCCGGACAAACCCTAACGGTCTCGAGCAACACAAAACGTCCCCTTTTCATTCCCGAGCGCGACAAGCCAGTCCCGTGCTGCCTCCTCTCCGCTTCTCTCACTCTCCTTAAATCTCTTCACTCCAGGCGAGATCTCCCTTCCTTCAGGCCATCAATGAAATGTGCCGCAGAAAGTTTCAGATGAACCGAACCACACCAGGAAGACAAATCCCCAGCGTTCATCACATTATTATTATCATTATTATTATTTTTTTTTTCCAGTAATCAGATGATCCACAAGGTGGCAACACTGTCCCAGTCCGTTGTGTCACAGTAGAAAACTAAACTAAACAGACGGAACAACAACAACAAAATAGCAGAGAATGCAACGGCTGCATTGACCATTGGGCAATTGATGCTGAAAAAGCCAAAATCAAACTGACATCAAAAACTTGATGTTGGAAGAAACCCCTTGAAGAAATTAACTTGTAATTGTTTTTAAATGTACTTAAGTAAAAAAAAGTACTGATTGATGAATGTTTATTCTGTATTTATATATATATATATATATATATATATATATATATATATATATATATATATATATATAAATATATAAAAAATAAATATATAAAAAATATATTACACACACACACACATATATATATATATAATACATACAGGGAACACATGTTAGGAGAAAAAATGTTAGCATGAATGAAATGTAAGTTGCTTTGGATGAAAATGTCTGCTAAATGCATAAATTGAAATTGAAATTTAATAAACAATATATATATATATATATATATATATATATATATATATATATATATATATATATATATATTATAAGAGTAATGTAGAGGTATTCACCGTGAAGCTTACACTGCATGCACCTGAGAGAAAATGTATTTTTACCATAAGTTATCTAATTTTCAACAGTAAGGAAAAAAGTGATTTAAAGCTTGTTTTGCAGGACATCACAGTTCAGTTATAACTTGTCAGTGGCAAGTTATTTCCTTGTCTTTAACTAACATTTGGCAGATTTACTGATGTATATTTTATTCTGTTTATTTCAGTAGGACCACATTTAACACCTCATGGCTGTACAGCTGCACAAATGAGCATTCACATACCTTCCTAAACCACAGTTTATAACAAACAGGCAAAAGTCATGACCATGCAAATCTCTTGCCCATATACTCCAGTACAGTAGTTGTGTAAATGCATTGTCATTTACCACCCGCCATTAAAAAAAAAAAGAAGATCCATCCATTTTTGTTCAGAGTGTAAACATGTTTGGGTGTTTAGGAAAAATTATAACTTCTGTTTTATTCGGTGTGGCTAGTTGTATAGTTTTTCTTCTGACACGCGGTGATATGTTTCAACGGAAGGTAAGAAGAAATCATAGCTAATGCAGAAATGAAACTAGCCTACATACGAGTGTAACAAGAACAATAGGCTAATCTTTAAAAATCTGTCGAACATAATAGACAGTTTAGAAAATGCCGTTTTCGTATACACTGAGAAAATTGACTTAGTGGAGTAATTGTAACAACAACAACAAAATAAATAAATACATTTTCAACAAATACATCTAACATGTTCAAGGCACAGAAAGGTAGTAAGAACATCGTTATAAACGTCCGTGTGACATATGAAACTGCAAGAATAATGTTTTACGCAAGGAAAAAAAAACTTCTTTTAACTGTTGGTTTTCTTTTGTGTCTTCGATCCGCGTAAAGAGTCCCACTGCGCACGCGCCTGGTGCTGCTGACGCAGAGCACAGAAACTATTCTCGTAGCATCAGAACATTGAACCACTGATGTCACATGGACTATTTTACTGATGTCACTACCTTCCTGGGCTTTGAACGTGGTTAGTGGCGTAGCGCAAATCTGACTGCGGTCAAGCCAGCCGCGGTTTACACGATCAAGCCAGACGCACTTTTAACTTAATACAGTAATAATCAGGATCACTGTGAATAGGAATCAACGGAAAGAACGAGCAAACCTATAAAGCAAACAAGTTTATGAGTGTTTGAAAATGGGAAATGGTCCAACTGCTAGAATGCACTTTGTTTTTTGGAGTGAATTTGCGATTAATTTTCTCCAAATCTACACAGTACAAATATTGAAAACTTAAAACAGTAATAATTAGGATCACTAAGAAGCAAACCTATAAAGCAAAGATATTTTATGAGTGTTTGAAAATGGTTAATGGTGCAACTGCTAGAATGCACTTTTTTGGAGTGATTTTGCCATTCATTTTCTCCAAAACTATACAGTAAAATGACATGAAAATTAATTCAGTAATATTCAGGGTCACTATTAAAAGTAATCAATTGGAAAAATGAGCAAACCTGTTAAGGAAAGTGCTTTTTATGAGAAAAGGGTGCACATTGAGTTTTGGAGTGATTTACCTTTAAAATGTACAGAAATTGTATAATAGATTTAACTTGAAAATGAATACAGCAATAGTCAAGGCGAGCAAGTGAATATCACATAAGCAACGTGCAAACTTTGTTCAAGACTTAATGCTGGTGAATGTCTGAAAAACTGACGACACTCACATTAATGCCACATATTCTCTCAGAGACGATGGTGATTTTCAGAATCTCCCATTTAATATGCGATATATAACTGTTTTAATTTATTCCCTTAATGTTTCTTTTGTGGCCCGAACATAAAAAACAATGAGAAGAAACGTATTTCGTGTTGAACAGCTTGTGTTTGAAAGTCTGCGCTTAAAATAAAGTTAATTGAGGACTGAAGTGTTAACAATTTTATTTTATTTAGGGTATAGGACTGTAATTCATTGGAGACTATAAATAAATTTTTAAAACATTTTCAATGGGACAGTCCCGAAATCTGATCGTGCAACCAGCCCCCGCCGGCTGCTCATTGGCTGCAGCATCTTTTTTCTAAGTTCTAAAAAACTAGCTAGCAGCAAACTAAACTGTACCAACACCGCGATAGTACAGACCAAGACGTTGGTCTCGTCCTTCTTTAAGAAGCAGGATGATTCCATGTATAATAAAATAGCTGCTGCTGAGCTGACCTCCGTGTTCCACTGTGTGTCACACCAACAATCAGCAATTTAGCTATAGCTAAACTCGTCACCTGCCGTCGCACAAAAGCTGAAGCACTGGTCACAAACGTCCTGGCACCCCTTGTATCTGACTTCTCCCAGAGCCTCGAGTCAAAAGACATATTCTTTTCCATTGCAACAGATGCCTCTAATAAAGGCAATGTGAAAACAATCTCGATCTCTGTGAGATTCTGGACTCCTGAGCAGGGCATCCAGAACAGAGTTCTTGATTTCTTTGAACAGGCAGCCGAGAGCGCAGATGCTGTCACTGACACCTTACTGAATAAATTAAAGGAACACAAACTCATCATCCATATCATCTCCACATACTCTGCTGACAATGCGGCAGTGAATTACGGCTGAAAACACTCCATTAGCTGTGCGGAGCTACTTCTAGTCGCTGGGAGAGGAGGAGTGTCCCGTATCCTCTGGGATGCGCTCCGGGGTAACGAGCATGGAGTTCGTTTGTGGTCGATCTGATATAACATCTCATCTCTCTTGATTTGTCAGGTGTCTGTAGAGTTGAATCCCGGTCTGACTCCTCCGTGGGTTCTTCCTCCTGGAGTGAATCTGGTTCATGTGCGAGGTCTGGGGCAAAGTGACACACTTCACTTCCTGCTGTGTAATCATGGAGCTCCAGCACTGCTGATGGTCAACACTTACAGCCCACAGTCATCAGTGCAGGTGGACTGGCCTTCCTTCATCAACCGCAGTTCACCCAGCAGCCTGAAGGTGGAGCCGCAGACCAGTGTGCGGTACAGCAGAGCACTAATGTTCACCAGAGTAAATACACTCAATATTATATGAATACATTTATTATTACTAGAAATGCACTAATATGCCTAATCTAACATTGCCATTGTGTCTTTGGGACACTGATTCCTTTAAATGTGGATGATGATTAGATGAATGATGGATTGACTGATGGATAGAATGGATACATGAATGGATGAAATGATGTCGACATTAAAGAAAAAAAGAGCATAAATAAAAAAGAAATGATGGTTAGAAATCAAAACATGAAGACTTCTGTGTGTGTTTCTCAGGTGTGGGAGTACGATGATGTCCGTAACACCGCCGACCCCCAGCAGACCACAGAGTCCAGCTTTTACCCTCCATACGAGCTCCAGAACTTCATCTGGTCTGACCCAAAGATCACTGTTAATCAGTCGGGTATCACGGTAACACTGTGCGGTGGAGTGAAAATGGAGAGTTTCGTCAACGGCTCCCTCTGTCTGCAGGTGAGCAGAACTACAGGAACAAACAGCAGGTTCTGTGTAGATTTGGGTCTGATTTCTCTTCTATCGTTAGTTCTCAGCGTTTGAGTCAGTGGGACGTGATCAAATGTGGCCAAATCTCCGTCATAACGCTAACTCCTCGCAGCTGCGTATGTGGATGGACAGTGTAACGCCGCGAGGAAACCACTCCAGATTCGCTCTGGAGTTTCAGTCTGTTGGAGACTCAGTATTCCGGGAAAGAACTTATGACAGCACCTGCATAGACGATGAGTACAAACCCTATTTCTTTCAGGTAAACACTTAAGCAAACTTGGACAATGTCTCAGATTTTTGTCTGCATCATATTTGATACACACACTTCTAAGGTTTTAAAATGATCAATGATCAGTTACAGTTAAACCTGTCACACAATCTCCATGCCTTCTGTTGTCTGACTGATAGTTTAGACTTTTTTAATCATGTAAAAGCGTGTGAACATTTACTGATGCAGCTCAGCTTTACTTGATTCTCCATCAATCATGTTTTAGAGTCTCAAATCTGATCCTCAGGATCTTTTGAGGAGCGTTTGTTTCCAGAAGCTTTACTTTCACTGTTCCTCAGCGGAGGAATGATCTTCACAAGCCTCCAAAACATCTCACATCTTCTGAGGAGCCTTTAATTCTTCAGCTCTCAATAAGCACTGGATTCCATTGCATTGTGTTTGGATTATTTAAATCTCATTTTACTTTGACCTTTTTTAATGGAGATATAGAGCTACCACTGCTATTTATATAATTGTATGTAAGTATCTGCTATACTGTTTATTTATATGACAAGCATCAGAATTCATTCATCATATACAGTAAATATCAGCATTTACGCCTCTTTGAGTCTCTGGAAAAAAATACTATTTTTTCCTCCATGTTCTCACCATATCCTAATATATTAGCCATACAATCCCGATGGATCAAATATATATACAAAGCATTAAAAAACACATGCAATTTTTTCTAGTGTTGTTTTTTTATGTTTTTTTTGTAAAAAAAAATTAAAAGAAATCTTATTTTCCTTACTATTAATTCATTTCCCCAGAGTGTACATGGTTATTATGAATGTATGTTGATGTTTTCCTTTATAAAGCAGGCGTTTATCCCATCTCTTCTGTCAGGTGTCTAATTGGGTCTCGGTTCCAGTAAATGGTGACAATGTGTGGGGTTATAATCAGTGGAAACCTGTGGCGTATCGTAAACCAGAACCGGACCCCACACCCTGCACACACTCCGAGCTTGTGTCCGTGGACCAGATCCCTCAGTCCCATCTGGTACAAGCGTATTTCATAAAAGATCCTCAGACTTACGGCCTGAACATCAGCTTCGGCATCCCTGGAGACCCAGTTTTTTACAATGACACCAAATACATCAGCTGGTGAGTCAAATACTGGGGGTTAATTTGACATTTCTCATCAGGAGCATTAGAGGCTGAACTGAGAAAATGAATAAAAATTAGTCTTTGAGGGACAAATGTACACTGTAAAAAGTGGTAACCTGCAATTATTACCTTCAAGAAATTAATTTTTTTTACTGGTATAAATTATTGTGTAAACACTGGTTCAGTTATATTAAACAATATTTTTTACTTGAATAAAACCAGTTATTTTAGATGATACATTTTATTTTATTTTTCAAAATGGTGAGTAAATTTTCCCCCATACCTTTAAATTATTAAATTTAAATTATTAAATTTAAATTATTAAATTTAAATTATTAAATTTAAATTATTTAAAAAATATTAAAAATGCAATATTTGTATGAGATAAATATTACATTTCATTAATTTTTTTATTGGGTCTGAGTGTCCTGCAGTTTCACATTAATTCCAACTGAGAACAACAATAAAGCCCATGTTTTCACCTACTTTGTATTTTCATTTGAAGATGTGCAGTTAAAAGTACATCAACTGCTCATATTTCTTAAAATACAAAATACTTTTATTTCATATGAATCATCCACCTATTTGTGGATTTGTTTGTGTCTTAACGCTTGAAATATTGGAAATCTACAAATTTAAATTTACATTTATTCATTTGGCAGCCATTTTTATCCAAAGCAACTTACAATTGAGGAATAAAAGAAGTGATTAATCATAGGATGGCAGTAAACACGAGAAGTGCCCATTATACAAAGTTTCAGTCATCGTTCAAAATAGTAAAAGCAAGAACAGGAAGGGATTAAGGGGTTAAGGGAAAATGAAATCATAGAAAAAGTGAAAGCAAAGAAAATGTTTATTTTATTTATTTATTTTTAATAGGAGGATGAATTTAGATGCTCATGGAAGAAAAGAGTTTTCAGTTGTTTCTTGAGAATTATGAGGGATTCGGCTGTCCGGATGAAGTTAGAACCATTCCACCAGCAGGGAATGGTGAAGGAAAGCAACTTGAGAATGATTTTGAGCGTCTCTGTGATGAGACCACAAGACCAACCGCAGGCTTCTGGAGGGGATGTAGAGTTGTAAGAGTGAGTGGATGGAGAAACACTAATCTCTTGAACTTAATGCAAGCTGCGACTGGAAGCCAGTGCAGAGAAATGTGAAGCAGTGTAACTTGGACTCTTTTGGGCTCATTTAAAACAAGATGTGCTGCTGCATTCTTAATCATTGAAGAAGAAGAGAAGAGCATTGAGAGGCATCAAGAAGAGTATATCAGTAGTCTAGCTTAGAAATAACAAGGGCCTGGACGAGAAGCTGTGTCACATGTTCTTTTAAAAAGGGCCTGATCTTCCTGATGTTGTGCAGTGCAAACCTGCATGATCGTGCTGTTTTTGCAAAATGATCTTTAAAGGTTAGCTGATCCTGGCCAAACGCGATGTAGTGTATATAGAGAAGAGGAGTGGTCCAAGTACTGATCCCTGAGGAACCTCAGTGATGCAGTGTATATAGAAGAGAAGTGGTCCAAAGACTGATCCCTGAGGAACCTCAGTGATGTAGTGTATATAGAGAAGAGGAGTGGTCCAAGGACTGATCCCTGAGGAACCCCAGTGATGTAGTGTATATAGAAAAGAGGAGTGGTCCAAGGACTGATCCCTGAGGAACCCCAGTGATGTAGTGTATAAAGAGAAGAGGAGTGGTCCAAGGTCTGATCCCTGAGGAACCCCAGTGATGTAGTGTATAAAGAGAAGAGGAGTGGTCCAAATACTGATCCCTGAGGAACCTCAGTGATGTAGTGTATATAAAGAAGAGGAGTGGTCCAAAGACTGATCCCTGAGGAACCCGAGTGATGTAGTGCATATAGAGAAAAGGAGTGGTCCAAGGACTGATCCCTGAGGGACCACAATGACCAGTTGATGTGATTTGGATACCTCTCCTCCCCAACCCACCCTGAATGAAAGTGAAAAACGTGAAGTTAAAGTGACATGACTTACAGCCAAGTATGGTGACCCACACTCGGAATTCGTGCTCTGCTTTTAACCCATCCAAAGTGCACACACACAGCAGTGAACACACACACACACAATGTGAACACACACCCGGAGCAGTGGGCAGCCATTTATGCTGCGGCGCCCGGGGAGCAGTTGGGGGTTCGGTGCCTTGCTCAAGGGCACCTCAGTCGTGGTATTGAGGGTGGTGAGAGAACTGTACATGCACTCCCCCCACCTACCATTCCTGCCAGCCCGAGACTCAAACTCATAACCCTTGGATTGCGAGTCTGACTATCTAACCATTAGGCCATGACTTCCCCCTATCTGTGACCTATCTGTGTGGTAAGACTCAAACCAGAGTGCAGTTCCAGTGATGCCCAGAGATGAGAAGGTGGACAGAAGGATTTGATGATTAACCGTGCCATGAACTAAAGATTTGGACTCAGCCCTTGCACTCCGTAGTGATTCAGTGGCTGACACCAAGGCAGTTTCAGTTGAATGGCCACATTTAAATCCAGATTGATGTTGATTGTTTATTGTCCAGCTTTTGATTAAACAGTTTGTTCAAGTAATTTTGCCTATGAAATAGAGGAGAGACACTGGCCTGTAGCTTTCAACAAGTGCACTGTCTAGTGTCATTTTTTAGGCAGTGCTATTACCCGAGCCTGCTTGAATGCAGTGGGGAAAATGCCTGGGAGAACAGATGTGTTGATTATGTGAGTGAAGTAAGAAGTTCAGGGGAAATACGTAGCTTGTAGGAGATGTGAGGGGGTGCAGGTGGTAGGGTGGCTGGAGAGGATAAGTTTACAGAATTCTTCTTTTGAAAGACGAGAGGAGGAGGAGTGAAGATGATCAGCTGGGAGGTTATTATTAATGTTTGTGAGGTTATTAGCAAAATCATCAGCAGTTAAAGTGTTGAGAGAATTGAGGAGAGTATTGAATGCTTTGAAGAGTTTGTGTGTGTCTGATGTGCTGTTGATCTTGTTTTGGAAGAAGGTAGTTTTGGCAGCGTGAATTGCAGTGGAAAACGTGGATAGCAGTGAATGGTTTAGTATTGTCAAAAGACCCGGTACTTCGGTACCAAATCGGTACTAAAAAAATTTAAATGTGACGGTACCAGGTTTCTTTAAGTACCGGTAGTACCGAGGTCCCGTTCAAACCCAGTTCAGCGCTATGATTGTCGCGAAGTAGAAAACGAGGATGGAATCTCAAAATCCAGTCATTAAAATGAAACTTACATTTTAATATGGACAGTCATGGAATTTGTCAAAGTTAGCATAAATTAATCAAATCAAATCTCCATATGGACCAGTATCTGTAAATGTTAAGCCGCAAAAGTTGTTTGAAATATGAATCCGTGTTCTGCGCGTGTCTGTGTAAATTAATGAATGGCAGAGACATGCGGGTTTGTTTACAACTTACCCCTGTTTCACACCGCAAGCGTGAGTGGCGCGCGAGCAGCGAGTATTTTTTTCGGCGTCCATGTTAATCAATGAGTGCATTCACACCGGGAGCAGGAGCCGCGCGTGAGCGTCAAGCAGGAGCATCGCTTGAACCGCAGTGCAGCGGGGGGGTTTCGGCGTCCGGTCTATTTTTGCTGTGCTGCTCACGCTCAATTAAAGTGAAAGCACACTTTTGATGGACAAAATAAATATGATTTAACACAAAACGTGTTCAAAATGCACAGAATAAGCATGTCAATAGTTTTAACAACAATGCCAATGTTTAGTGTTTAACAATTATGCCAGAAAAGAAAATTAAGTATAACAAATATGTATTTACCCATATAAACTTTTTAATTAATCATTTTGGGTGAAAGTATGGTGTATTGTTATTAAAACAAATGTTGAAAGAATTATACCCATTGTTCCCTTTCATAGGTCACTTCGATGCTGCGGTGACGTCACCACGTATGGGAACACCTTCGGTGTGACGAATGTCTGAAGCCCTATACCATCCCGCCAATCCTATTGGCCAAATAGCGCGTGGCACCGCCCAGCATGCGTAGGCATATATATACCTGGTGCCGCGCGCCATTTACCTCAGATTTCATTCCTTCAGTACGAAGCGAATCTTCTGTGCCCTATTGTCTCGCGTTCTCAGCGATCGTCACGAGCAGTATACTCCTCTCCGCGGACGCGATGAGTTTCAAGAAGTGCAAGGACCCGTGTACCAGGTACATCGTTCAGGGGGACACTCATGACAGGTGCGTAGTCTGCCTAGGCTTACACCACGCACAGGAGGCGCTTAGCGGCCTTTCTTCATGCCCCCATTGCGATGGCCTGCGACTCAGGGTCCTTCGCTCGAGGGTAGATGTGTTCTCCGATGTCGCCGTGTCTAACCCCCGCCACACCACTTCTGCGACTGCCGAGGCACCGCACGAGGTGATAGCTTGGGGTGACACGTGTGACATGGAGCTCGAGGACAGTTCAGCGATGGAAAATTACTCTCCACATCGCTCGCTCTCCCCTACCCTAATACACAGGAAAACTTTTGAACCTGTCGTCTTTTCCTGTGAGGATTTACGGCCCACACCGGGGGCATGTAGTGCCATCTCCTTCGGTTGTGACCGCCATGATGACGACGTTCTTTCCACTGCAGCCTCGGGGTCCGAGGACTTCGCGGCCGACACGAGCCCTCTCCCTCCTAGTGGACAGGAGAGGCGTGTTTCCCCCTCCTACAGTGAGCTGTTGGATGTGGTTTCCCGTGCAGTGGGTACATTGGGGCTGGAATGGGAGGTTGAGAAGGCCGAGGCCCAACCTTCTTCGAAGCTGGACGACCGTTTTCTAACTAGTCGGACACCTGCGCAGCCCCGGAGGCCTTTACCCTTTTTCCCGGACCTCCACCAGGAGGTTTCGAGGTCCTGGAAACAGCCGTTTGCGGCGCGCATCACGAACGCTGTGGCCGCGGATTTCGCCACCATTTCGGGCATGGCGAGTCATGGCTATACAGCGATACCGCCGATGGAGGAGACTCTCGCCGAACATCTTGCGCCTAATTCGGCCGCGGCGTGGAAGTCCCGCCCCCTCCTCCCCTCGAAGGCGTGTCGAGTCACGTCTAGTTTAGTGGGAAAATCCTATATGGCCGCTGGTCAAGCGGCTGCTTCGCTTCATTCCATGGCGGTCCTTCAGGCCTACCAAGCGGAGCTGTTAAAAGGATTGGACGAGGGGGACGGCATTACACCTGAGGCGGTCAAGGAACTACGGCGAGCAACTGATTTGGCGCTTCGTGCTACCAAACATACTGCTCGAGCAGTGGGCCGTTCCATGGCTGGATTAATTACGGTTGAGCGCCACCTCTGGCTTAATCTCACCGATATAAAGGAAAAGGATAAATCTTTCCTCATGGATGCCCCTGTGTCTAAGGACGGTTTATTTGGAGAGGCGGTCACTTCAGTGGTGGAGAAGTTCACAGCAGCGAAACAACAATCAGCCGCTTTCCGCCAGCTGATTCCCCGCAGACCCAGAGAGGTTGAACGCCGTCAGGCGCCCGCGCGTTCTCGCTCAACCTCCTCTCACCGCCAGCGAGTGCCCTCTCGGGAAGAGCCTTCACCTATGGCGCCCCCTCGCAAGGACTGGGGCCCTAGGGTTGTTCCACCGGCTCAACAACGCCAGCGAAAAAGGTTGAACCTGAGTTCGACGGCCAAGGCCTCTCGTTCTCGGGCACATAACAGCAGCTCCTGATTTTTTTGGAGGGCAAAGCGTATCAGTACCGCGTTCTTCCCTTTGGCTTAGCGCTAGCTCCCCGTACATTCTCAAAATGCATGGACGCAGCTCTGGCCCCGTTGCGGCTCCGGGGCGTCCATGTGTTAAACTATCTGGACGACTGGCTGGTGTTAGCGCAATCTCAGACTCAAGCACACTCTCATCGAGATATTGTGCTAAATCATTTACACAGCCTGGGTTTACGCACAAACTTCCAGAAAAGTGTATTAATCCCCTCTCAACGGATTACCTTTCTGGGAGTAGATTTGGACTCTCGCGCGATGACAGCAAAGCTTTCTGTCCCGCGCGCTCAGTCGATTACGTCATGCGTTCAGCACTTCAGGGCGGGTCACACAGTGACAGTGAGACTGTGCCTCAGACTACTAGGTCTAATGGCGGCGGCGCTTCCCGTGATTCATCTGGGTTTGCTTTACATGCGCCCGTTTCAGTGGTGGACGAAACGACAGAATATTTCACCCCGTTGTTCTCCGCATCGAACGATCTCGGTGACGCGGAGGTGTGTGATGTCGTTAAAACAATGGACATCAGCCGAATTTCTCCTCACCGGGGTTCGGCTGGGAATTTGTGCTTCCCGAGAGACTGTCACGACAGATGCGTCTTTGACCGGGTGGGGAGCTGTTTGTCAGGGGCGCCCAGCCCACGGAGTGTGGACAGCGGCACAACGCAGCTGGCACATAAACAAATTGGAATTACTGGCGGTTTTTCTGGCTCTCCAGTATTTTTCGAGTCTACTGACCGGCCGTCATGTGCTTCTCAGAACGGACAACACTGCGGTCGTGGCTTATCTGAACCATCAGGGAGGATTACGTTCTCGCCCTCTGTGCAGACTGGCGAGGCGGATTCTTCTTTGGTCTCACGACAAATTTCTGTCGATCCGGGCTGTTCACATCCCCGGACGACTGAACTTCGGAGCGGATTTATTATCCAGGCAGACTCTGGAACAAGGGGAATGGAGATTACACCCCCAAACGGTGAATCACCTATGGCATATTTTCGGGGAAGCGGAAGTGGATTTATTCGCGTCGAGCACGACTAAGCATTGCCCGCTATGGTTCTCCCTAAGCCCTCCATCACCCCTGGGTCTGGATGCGCTAGCTCACAGCTGGCCCAGGACCAGCTTGTATGCGTTTCCTCCGATTCGGCTGGTCCCAGCGGTATTATGCAGAATACGGCGGGACAGAGTGGGACAGCTGTTGCTGGTGGCTCCGCGATGGCACACACAGCCGTGGTTTGCGGATCTCATCAATCTGTTAGCGGGCTCTCCGGTGGAGATTCCCCTCAGACGGGATTTATTATCGCAAGCACAGGGACGGATCTGGCATCCGAGGCCAGATCTGTGGAACCTGTGGGCGTGGCCTCTGAGCGGAGTGAGTTGATATGTCCCGGTCTTTCTGCTGAAACTACCGAGACTATACTGAACTCTAGAGCAGTTTCTACGAGACGCTTATATGCTTTCAAGTGGAAACTGTTTATGACATGGTGTGAAACTCATGATGTGGATCCAGTTTACTGCCCTGTGGCTTCAGTACTGGAGTTTCTTCAAGACCGTTTTTCGGAGGGATTGACACCAGCCACCCTGAAGGTTTATGTGGCAGCTATCTCAGCTCACCATGAGCATATAGGTGGTGTTTCAGTGGGTCGTCATCCACTGGTTTCTCGCTTTATACAGGGTGCGCGACGGTTGAGGCCTTTCCGCCCTGTGCGAGTTCCTTCATGGGATTTATCCATTGTGTTACTGGGTTTGTCAGGGCATCCGTTTGAGCCCCTGGAAACTGTATCGGATAAGCTCCTGTCTCTGAAGACACTTCTTCTCATGGCTTTATCCTCCCTTAAAAGAGTTGGGGATTTACAGGCTCTCTCTGTCTCACCCTCGTGCATGGAGTTTGCACCAGGCTCTGTGAAAGTGTTGTTGCGACCTAGGCCTAATTATGTTCCTAAGGTCGCGTCTAATCCTTTTCATTTTCAGCAGGTGGTCCTGGAGGCCTTTTCTCCTGCTGCGACAGAGTCTGGAGATCTAAGTCTTTGCCCTGTGAGGGCGTTGAAGACTTATGTGGATCGCACTGCCCCATGGCGTGAGTCTGACCAGCTGTTTGTCTGTTTTGGACATAAGAATAAGGGCCATGCAGTTACGAAACAGCGCATGTCCCATTGGCTGGTGGAGGCTATTTCCTTGGCCTATGAGGCGCGCGGGCTCGCTTCGCCCTTAGGAGTAAAAGGTCATTCCACGAGAGCAGTGGCTTCTTCTCAAGCCTTTCTCAGTGGATCTTCTATGGATGATATCTGTGCTGCGGCAGGCTGGTCCTCACCGAGCACTTTTATCAGGTCTTACAGTCTGGATGTGAGGATGGCTCCTGGCTCCCGGGTTCTCTCCGCTTGAGCAGATGCTTCCTTGGATCCAAGCTATCAGGTACGTCGGGCGTGATGGTATAGCGTTCCCATACGTGGTGACGTCACCGCAGCATCGAAGTGACCTATGAAAGGGAACATCTCGGTTACGTATGTAACCTTGGTTCCCTGAATAGGGAACGAGATGCTGCGGTTCTGGCCGTGCCGTACCTTGATAGCTTTCTTCTCTTCTCGTCATGAAATCTGAGGTAAATGGCGCGCGGCACCAGGTATATATATGCCTACGCATGCTGGGCGGTGCCACGCGCTATTTGGCCAATAGGATTGGCGGGATGGTATAGGGCTTCAGACATTCGTCACACCGAAGGTGTTCCCATACGTGGTGACGTCACCGCAGCATCTCGTTCCCTATTCAGGGAACCAAGGTTACATACGTAACCGAGATGTTTGAAATGGTTATACTGTCTGCCGAACACGCTTTGCAGCCGCTGCTGTGATGCTGTACTTATACGCTTCCATTGTGAATACTCGCGAGAGTCTGCTGCTGCAGTGACGATGTAGTTACGCGGACGCGCTGCTCACGCACCGCTCTCGCTTGCGGTGTGAAAGAGGGGATAGACTGAAGCGCATGACGCTTGCGTTGATTTCAGCATCTGAGCTTCAGAGTTCTCTCTCCATCAAGCGATCTGAACTTTTCAGTTCATCTCAATGGACGCACAGCGCACCTGTATTTGATGCTCTGTAAACTCTTTGTGAAGGAGCACGACTCACCGTCGCTTTACTGATAGCGCTGTTTCTCACACATGCAAAGAGAGAGAGAGCGAGAGTCTTACCACGCTGAATCGACACGCTATATGTAAACTATTCTTTGTTGTCTTCTCCTGTCAAAATAATGGAGTTCATTTAGAATTATTCATATTCATTTTCGAACAAGCAGAAGTCATACCGGTTTCTCCGGTAGTGGGCGGAGCTAATGCACAAATGACAATTTCATTGGCTGGGGCTGATCTTTTACCGTCCCTGTTTTGATTTCAGCAAATCAGTTTGACCGAACGCAGACAACGTGATTAATATTCATGAACCCAGCAGCTCATCAATTCATAATGCATTGTATATACATTAGTATGATAGTAGAATTAGTAGTAGTATTATCTTTTAATAATAATTAATATGATCTATTACTATTTTTTTTACAGAAACCCTCAATGACCAAAAATATCTTAAGCATCACCACCAGTCTTAAGTTCAGTTAAAATTACAAATATGCATTCATTAGGCCTAAAAGTTAATTTTTACATAAAGGCATTGTGCTAGAAATATTACTATTATTTAGTAAAATGTATGTGATACTGCTACTACTGTTGGAAAAATTTGTAAAAAATTATTTTTTAAAGAAGTAAATCACAATATTTCTTCCATGTTTTAATTTTAATAGCAAATCCCCTTTATTTACCAACAATAAAATGTGTTTAAATTTCATAAATTGAAAGACAAATTAAATTTGGGTGAAACTTGTTTACTGTTTTTCATAACTATATAACTTGTAGAAAAACTTTAAACAAAATTGTAAATAAGTATAAAGAATGGCATTGGTTTTATTTTTAGTGCTAAAAAGTTATTTTTTTTATTATTATTTATTATAATTATTTATTGTTATTTTTGTGTTTTGCTTTGGTACCGAAATTGGTACCGAGAACCGTGGATTTTCACTGGTATCGGTACCGAATACTGAAATTTTGGTACCGTGACAACACTAGAATGGTTCCTGCTGAGATTAGCTGAATCTTTTGATTTGCACCATTTTCTCTCCACTGCCCTGTGTTTAGTGCATTACTCACAGAGGTCATCTGATAATTAAGGGCTGGAGGCAGTAGCCTATGCTGGTCTGGAGGGAATAGCACAGGTATTGTCTAGGCAAATAGTTAGGGTAGAGAATAATATATCCATGGCACAATGCACATCTAAAAATGAGAAATATGTGGAAATGGAAGAGAGGGCAAAACTACTGTGGTACAGTTTGCCACTTAAGCACAAATTAACAGGTAGCAATAAGTCTTTTGGTATATACTAATAACAGCTAACTGCAAAAAAACATGCACAATCAGCATCAAATGTTAAATACAAAAACCAGTAAATGAATGAATCCTCCTTACTAGCAAATAAGTTTTCTAAACAAGAGAAAGAGAAAACTGGAATTACGCAAAACTCTTAAATGCTATTTTTTTTTCATTTGTTGTTTCTCTTTATAATTAAGTATGTATTTAGTAGATTGTGTTTAAAACATAAAAGAGTTTATAGAAATTCTACATTGGTTGTCTGAACTCTGAACTGTTCTTTACTCCACAGGACTGTTTTAATGGGCTTGGGTGTACCTCTGGGCAATTCATTCTACAATTTACACATTGCCTTCATACCCATTGGAATTGTTATACTGCTGTTCATTTTCGCAGTTGATTGTGCTTGTAAGAGGACATCGGGCTACACACGAATCTGATGTTACTAGCCTCGATCTCATGCTCACACAAAACAATTAGTGATGAGGTATACTGATCACTGAGAGGACCACTATA
This sequence comes from Carassius carassius, assembly GCF_963082965.1. Taxonomy (NCBI): domain Eukaryota; kingdom Metazoa; phylum Chordata; class Actinopteri; order Cypriniformes; family Cyprinidae; genus Carassius; species Carassius carassius. The sequence goes on along the minus strand of NC_081779.1, from coordinate 1,719,119 downwards.
AACACCTTACTGTTAATTGGATGACTGACTTAAAATTTAGAAATAACACAAAAAATTATCTGGATGGGTCGGTCTTTTTTGTTTAAAAGGATTACATATTGAATTTTTCTACACCTTTATACTTAAATATCATAGGCTGGACAACCACAGATCAAACCTGCAAGTGCAAACTAATTTTTTGCTTTTTGTTTTCTTAATACAATTTTTCATGCATATGGTTGTTTCATGCATAATTCTGCTTGTAAAATCAATTAAATGAGACAGAATAATGACAACTGCACACATTTTAAAGACTTAATAAACGTTTTCTCTTTAATCCTGAAATATATGCAAATGTTTTCATAATTATTAAGAACTGCACTAAGCAAGGTTCTCAGTAGGGATGCCCAAATCCTAATTATGAATGAGAAAAATCATGGATAACGAATAATACATTCTACGGAGCCCCTAAAGGGACATGGCTAGTCTTGCTGTGGTAGCCAGTCATATTACAGTACTTCAGATTTCACTTATCACTTGAGGATAGTAAGGAGAGAGAGGATTGACAGGATGAGGTCGAAGGATTTGATGCAGAACAGGTCCTGAGTGTCACTGACAAATATCTTGTAAAATCAGTACCTCCTAAATTCATACCCTAGGTTATATAATGTATTTACAACTTATTAATTAAATGTTTATTATTTTATATTATGCATAGCTGTAAAGCGTTAGATAGATAGATAGATAGATAGATAGATAGATAGATAGATAGATAGATAGATAGATAGATAGATAGATAGATAGACAGACAGACAGACAGACTGAAACAACCAGAATATCTATTGATGTCCTCATTGCTTTTAATTTTAGGGCTGGGTGTTACGACTATGTTTATGATGATATATAACATTTATGTTAGTGATAATCTAGCTAAATTGCATTTATAGTGTTTTCTAGCAGATAAAACATTCACAGGTTTGCTTTTTTATGTGCTTATGTATAGGCTATAAATGTCAGGAAACTAGATTCCTGGCCACGTGTCAGTGTCCACAGACAACTGGTTCTTCTGTAATTTGTATGGACCACTGTCAACTCCAGCTGCCTTTAAGTGCAGCAGATAATTGTTTGTTTTACTCCCGTTTTCATGGTTTCCCCTACTAAACCATTTACATTGCAGGATGTTTTGCACTCATTCCCAGTCATTGTATACCCTCTATACACACAGAGTGCATGTAATTACAAATCGGAAAGTGAAAGGAAAAACAAGCATATATTCAAAAATGTTTTCTTTAATTCAACAATTCACCATGTCCCTTTAGGGGCGCTGTAGAATGGGTCATTTCCTTTTTGACCATGGCATTTACATTTGGGCACATCCCTAGTTCTCAGGGATTTTTACATTTGTTGAGTTTTGATGTTTTTTAACTTAACTGTGGTATAGTTTTTTTTTACATTTATTTGCACTATGTAGAAACACTTACATTTTTTATAAAAGACTTGTTAATGTGGGATAAAAAATGTTTATTCTTCTCTATATAAATTTGCTGAACACTTTTCTGTGGACTTTTTGGGTGTGTGTGTGTGTGTGTGTGTCCACTGTGGATCGCTAATGTTTTACATTTGTAACAACTGTTGCATGTCAGTCAAACATTGAAACTGTTAAAATCAGATCTTGTGCATCATTTATTCATACATCAGATTCTAGATATACCTGGCAAGACTGCATTATGATAAACATTAGGAAACATATGAGAAATATGGAACAAAACAATGCAATAATGGCATGACAAAAACAACAGCATCATCATTTATCATATAATCATCTTATTATTCCATTAATCATTTACAATAATCATTTAAACCATTTATATACTGATTTTATTGATTATTCATTTATAATTTTTATTTTTTAATATTATTTTTCCATTGTTGTTTAGTCTTGTGATTGTCTGGTTTTGTCTTCACAAGTAAGAAATCAGAGAATGTCTCCATTTCGGAGGTTGTTGTTGTGAAGCAGTAATTTTTCATTGTTATGGCTTGTGCTGAAATAACTCTTTTTGTATTTGTACTGGTCTGAGCATTGAAACATATGCAACTAAGATTATGCAATAAACTGTTGTCTTTTTTAATCATCATCACTTCGACTCCTGCTTGTCTGACTGTTGACTGTTCCTTCGCTTGTTGAGGAGGAGAAGGAAACTATAGCTCGAAATTCAGTATGAACACATAACTTAATGACCTAAAAACAACGTGCTAAAAGTATAAGTGTAGAAGAATGGAAGTCAGAAGAATGCAGATCATATTTATTTTGCATTAAAACGTTTCACAATACATTAATTACACTTACAAATTATTGCACTTGAAACATGATTTACAACTTTACAAAGCTTCTCTTTAATTTACGCTTACAGTATGTACACTTCCACAAATATTACCCTGCGTATGCAAATCTTTTTGACATCATTTTACCTTCATATATGGGTTGATTTTCACATTGGTCTGAACAAAAACAGCAACTCTGCCAGCAGAAAGTACTTTTGAAGCAACAGAAATACAGCGGTTTCCCAGTAATGGCTTTAATGAAATGTAATGTAATGAAATGGAATGCTCTAACTAAAATAATCAGTGAGATATACATTATAAGGTGTCAACATTTAAATCATGGTAATTAAACTAAGCTAACACTTCATATTCAATCAAATAAATCACTGACACTTTCCTTTTCTTCTGTGCTGCCCAGAATGTGTATGTGATGTTTTAGCTCAAAATGCACTGCAGATAAGTTTTTTATAGCGTGTTGAAATTGCCACATATTCATGAAACACAAAACATGCCGTTTTTGTGTTTGTTCCTTTAAATGAAAATGAGCTGTTGCTCCCACCTCCCTTCTCAGAAGAGGGCAGAGCTTCAAGAGTGAATGCTCAGGCATACTGGTGTTACGGTTTAACTGGTGGTGACTGTGTTGCTGACTTCACATTGCTTACAAATGCAATTTTTAACTACCTCATTCACAATCTGTCACAGTTCATAGATCTGTGTGTTCATTCTGCATGTCTGTTTTCTCGTTATTTGTCTGATTGCTCATTCAGCATTGCTCCGGCAATCATTGGGCTGATGAGCTAATCAGCATGGCTGCACCTGATGCTGGTTCTGTCCTGTCTTTATCTGTCTTGTGGTTGTTACTGCATGTTGTCAGATCGTTGTTCGTAGTTGTCGATGCTGGTCTTGCTCTCAGTCCTCAGATCTCTCTTCTTGCTCTCAGCTGAGGAGATCACCCAGTGTGCTTCCACGCCTGTTCCCAGGAATATTCTCTGGGTTGGTTTGGGTCAGTGCCTCATAGTCTCTGTGTTACAGAGACAGGTCACCAGCTCACCTGTTCACCAGCACACCTGCTCTATTTTCTTGTACCGTGCTGTATTGCGTTGTGGCAAATAAACTGTTCTACTTGCAATTGTATTTCGTGTTCTTTATGTGACAGAATGATCTGACCAAGATGCATCCAGCAACTATGGTGGAGCTGAGAGACATTCTTACCAGCAGCAATAGTCGTTTTGCACCGCAGAAGGAGCAAATCATGGCTACTGGTCACGCAGGTCTCAGATCTCACCACTCAGGTCAGACAGTTAAAACCTGAATCTGCCCAGCAACCCACTGCGCTTAATCCTCCGACGGTTTCACCAGTGGATTTCACCAACCGACGCATTGAGCCCCGTCTACTGCCTCCGACTGTGTATTGCGGTGAGCCCCTTTTATGTCATTCATTTTTGACCACTTGTGCTCTTCACATTGCTCTCCAGCCTTCGTCTTTTCCTACAGAGGAGTCCAAAGTCACTTTTATCATCACTCTGCTGTCTGGACGAGCAGCTCTCTGGGGAACAATGGTGTGGGAACAAGGACACCATTGCTGTTCATCATTCCAATTATTTTCTGAGGAGCTCAGGAAGTTTTTGATCTGGCTGCATCTGGCAGTTACGTCAAGGATAACGATCAGTTACGGATTATTTTATTGAGTTGGCGCATATGCGGAAGAATGCAAATGGAATCAAGAAGCGCAGTGGGACATGTTTAGGCATGGATTGGCCGACCGGATCGTTAAGGAGATTTACACCCTGGAATTACCCACTTCACTCGACGGATTGATAGATCTGGCCATCCGAGTGGACACCAGACTACATCAGCGTTACCAGTTTGCAGCCATGGCGAAGATGACCGATCACCGCTTCGATCCTGAACCCATGCAGGTGGGCAGAGCTCACCTTTCTCCAGAGGAAAAGGACAGGCGAAGGAACCTGGGGCTGTGCCTATGCTGTGGTGCCGCGGGTCACATCGCTGCGCAGTGCCCGGTAAAAACCAGAGCCCGTTAGTAAGGAGGCTACTGACGGTCAGAGTTACCACTCAGAAGTCCACTTCCACGGTAACTCTGCTCTCGGTTAAAATATGGAAGGGCCGGGACATTTTCTCTTGTAATGTCCTGGTGGATTCTGGAGCAGAAGGTAATTTTTTGGATTGTGGGACAGCGTCTAAGCTGGGTATTCGTGCAGTCCCACTTAGTCCACCTATCTCAGTCAGTGCCCTCTGTGGTCAGTCGCTCTCACCCATCACCCATGCCACTGAGCCGGTGAGTCTTATCACTTCGGGCAACCACATTGAGACCACTTCTTTTTATTTGACTGGTTCCCCTTTGGCTCCAGTGGTTTTTGGTCACCCCTGGCTAGCGTTACACAACCCCAATATAAACTGGCAACTAAGCACAGTCTCATCCTGGAGTGAATATTGTCATGCATCATGTTTGTTGTCTGCTTGCTCTTCTGTGTCTTGTTCTGTGTTGCAGGATGAACATATGTATCTGTTAAACGTGCCCGCAGAGTATCTTGACCTGAAGGGAGTGTTCAGTAATTCCCGGGCTGCTTCTCTTCCTCCGCATCGTCCTTATGATTGTGCAATAGATTTATTGTCAGGTACTTCTCCGCATAAAGGCAGATTATACTCACTTTCCGTACTGGAGAGGGAGGCCATGGAGAAATATATTTCTGATTCTCTTGCAGCCAAGATCATCCATCTTTCTTCTCCTGCAGGTGCGGGATTTTTTTTTTGTGGAAAAGAAAGATGGTTCCCTGCGTCCTTGTATTGACTATCGAGGGTTGAATAGTATCACGGTAAAGAATACCTACCCTTTGCCGTTGATGTCTACAGCCTTCTAGAGTCTGCAGGGTGCTTCCTTTTTCACAAAATTGGATCTTCGCAATGCCTATCATTTGGTCTGCATAAGAAAGGGGAATGAATGGAAGACCGCTTTTAATACCTCCAGGGGGCATTTTGAGTATCTTATGCTGTTTGGTTTCTGGGCTTTGCCAATTTTTACCGGCGTTTTATTCGCAATGACAGCCAGCTAGCCATCCCTTTGACTGCCTTGACCTCCGCCAAGATGACGTTCAGGTGGTCCAGCGCGGTGGAAACAGCGTTCTGCAGATTAAAGAGTTGCTTTGTTTCAGCTCCCATTCTGGTGACCCCTGACCACTTCCGTCAGTTCATGGTGGAGGTCAATGCATCAGAGGTGGGGACTGGTGCAGTTCTTTCCCAGCGTTCTTCCACGGATGGTAAGGTTCACCCTTGCGCATATTATTCTCATAATTTTTCTCCTGCCGAATGTTATTATGACATTGGTAATAGAGAGTTGCTGGCAGTTAAGCTCGCTTTGGAAGAATGGCGTCATTGGTTGGAGAGTTCGGAGGAACCTTTTTTAGTCAGGACCGACCATAAGAACCTCTAATACATCAGTTCTGCTAAAAGGTTAAATTCTAGGCAGGCTCGCTGGGCCTTATTTTTCAGTCGTTTTCGTTTTTCAATTTCTTATTGTCCAGGTTCTAAGAACGTTAACCTGATGCCTTGACCCGTATTTTTGATAAATCTGAACGCGCGTTGTCTCCCGAGTCTATCGTGCCACATGACATCGTGGTATTTGGTATGACTTGGGAGATCGAGTCGAAGGTCCGTAGGGCCTTAGAAGGGGTAACGCTCCGCCTGGATGCCCACAGAGTAGTTTATTTTTGCCAGAAGAATTATGGTCCGAGGTCATCCGTTGGGGCCATTGTTCCAAAGTAGCTTGTCATCCAGGGATAAATTGTACAGTATTTCTTGTCAAACAGCAGTTCTGGTGGCACTCTATGGCCCGGGATATACGTCATTTTGTTTTGGCTTGCTCTGTCTGTGCCACTTCTAAGGTTTCCAGTCGACCCCCTGCTGGACTCCTTCAGCCGCTGTCAGTTCCTTCGAGACCCTGGTCCCACGTTTCACTAGATTTTGTTTGGGACTCCTGCCATCACAGGGTAACATGGTAGTTTTGATTGTGGTGGACCGGTTCTCGAAGGCAACTCATTTTGTTCCTCTGCCCAAATTACCCTCAGCCAGAGAAACAGCGGTTGCTGTCATTGATCATTCATTCATTGGTATTCATGGCCTCCCAGTAGACGTGGTCTCTGACAGGGGGCCTAATTTTGGAAAGAATTTTTTCGTTTGTTAGAGGCGACTGTTAGTCTTTCTTCTGGGTTTCATCCCCGGAGTATTTGTCAGACGGAGAGGGCCAACCAAGATTTGGAACGTATGTTGCGGTGTTTGGTGTCTCAAAACCCATCCTCTTGGAGCCAGAAACTCTCATGGGTGGAGTACGCACACAATTCTTTACCAGTGTCATCCATGGGCCTATCTCCGTTTGAGTGTAGCATAGGTTACCAGCCACCTATCTTTCAGAGGAATCCGAAGTCGCAGTCCCCTCTGTTCACGCCTTTGTCCAGAGGTGCCACCGCACCTGGAGGAGGGCTAGAGAATGCCATTTTTTGCAAATCTGAGCTATATGCAAAACGTATTGTCATCGCTTTATAACGTTATGTTTGAATCAGTCACAAGCCTCCCGGTTTTCAGCCAAAATATTTTTAATTGTGTTCGGAAGACAAACAAAGCTTTTACAAGTGATAAGTCGTGATAACGAGAAATCAGCTTTTGTTATGTCGTGAAAATAACTTATGTCAAGATCCCAAGATAATTAAGACGTTATCACGACAAAATGAGAAAGAAAAAATTTTAATAATCCATGGCCTCTTAGGACTTCCTTAGTAAACAGTGTAGCTGTAAATCACGCTGTTAAAAGGGCATCTTCCTTCATCTTCCTATATATCCAATGATTTAAACTCTTAGTAATGTTTTCATTTTATTAGACTTGTCTAAAAATAGTGATTTCTTATCACAAGTAACCCTTTCTTGTGTAAGTGAGTGTCGTGCCTGACAGACAGACTTGTTTTCCCCTCATATTTTAGTTGTATGATTTTAATGCTGTCACTCAGGAAATGATTGCTCACTGTGAAACTTGATGTGAAACTTTTTTTGTTGTTGTTCTTCTGTAACTGTGAGAACAAATCTGACATCATTAAACCACACTACAATTGTGTTTGAAGAGGTTTATAAGATCAGGGAATGCACAAATACATTGCATTTGTTAGTTTTGCTGCTGTTTATCATATCAGAACTTTTAACAATACATTTATCTATGAACTCCTCTTTATTTAATCAAGTTATGCCCCCCCCCCATTTTTTTTATTTTTTTTTTTTTTTTACAAAAAATCAGTTATTTATTCCCCCGAAAAAGTGTTATACTTCAAGTTTATTTTATTAAGCATACTTAAGTAAAGTTCAAGTATATTTTTTTGTTTACTTTATATAGTAAATATACAAATATCAGTGTTCTAGTAGTATACTTGTAAGTGTACTGTTTCAATACTCCTTGGGACTAAATTGGCCCAATTTCTAGTATATAAAAGTATGCCTTAAGTATAACAGTAGCAAACTTTGAGTACACAACTAGTTTACCTCTATGTTTGTAGTTTGTACTGCAGTTATACTAAAAGTAAACGTATAGGTACACTGATAGTTTACTAATTAAATACTTTGTACACTTTGAAGTATAGTCTAGTACTAGTTTAGTAGTTTTATACTGCAAGTATACTCATAAGTTTTCTTTAAGTGAACTTTACATCACACTTTAAGTATACTACTATACTTATTATATACTATTATATAATATACTATATTTAGGTATTAATATGTATATATATATTCATATCTGAACATACAAAACATCCAAAAAAAAACAAAAAAAACATGGTATCTGCTTTTAAACAAGAACATTTTATTCTAGCTTCATGTGTTATTTTTTTTTTAACTCTTTAATGCGTTTCATAAAAAAGAAAGAAAATTTTTTTTGAACAAAAGCTGAAAGAAGACTATGAATTGAATTCAGAATGATAATCAAAACGTAGATGGAGTCGATCAACACCTGGGCTGAAAAAGCTGACACTTGTCAAAACAGTGTAAAAGTAGATCTGGCCAACAGGAAAAGCATTTAGGCATTTATTTTAGTTTGTAGTATAGTATTTCTGGTTTAGCTTGCAGTGCAAAGCTCAGACAGGAAAATAAAGCATACAAATGTGTAATTTAGCTGAATTGTGACGAATCAGAGATGAGCGTTTGGCTGCGCTCCATCCTTTCTGCCGGCCGCGATAGTGAATGATTCCTCAAGCAATGACTGTAGCCAGAAAAAACACAGCAATCGCCAGACCAACACCACCAAACATCAACGCCCTCTCTTTCGTAGTCACTCCATCTACAGAGAGACAGAGAAGAATTGAAGAACCAGAAAGTGTTAACTGATAACTAGAATTAGTGTTGGATCTCCACAGCAGAGTTAGAAAATTAAATGAACGACAAAGATATCAACCAACGTGTTACCTGTGACATCAACCTCTTCTGGCACTTCTGTTATAGAAAGACCTATAAATATATGACCAAATTATTAAACACACACAAACACAAAACTGTTTTAGTTGTACATGGAAGAGTGGGTTAAGATGAGCTTCTGTAACTTTTTGTTCTTTATGCAACAGAGATTTTGCATAATGACATTTGAGGGTTTTTATCATTTGTTTTTCACATCAAGAAGAAAACAATTCACTGCATCCAAACTTTTGTATTTTTGTGACTTAAAAATGTACTCTGATATCCAATTATATATACACAAACATCTGAAATATAAAGAAAATATATAGAATAGCCTTTCTCTTGCCACCCATGTTCTGCTAATCTTTAGTTTGTTAAGACATGATTGAAGAACTGAAAAGTGTTACCCTCGATCTCTAGTCTGATGGGTTTGTCGAAGAACATCTCTGGAGCATCAGACTTTATTCCACAGAAATAAAGACCTGAATCTGACTCTGTTACTCCTGAAATCTCTAGAGAAACTGTGGTGATCCAGCTGTCTTTTGTAAGTTTTAGACGAGCGTCATTTCGATCATAGTTGGTCAGGAGATTTCTTCCCATTTTGTCCTTCTTCGCAGAAATCAGAAGAATGAGTCCTTCAGAACTGAGGTGATACCAGGCGATTTCATTTCGTTCTGTCATGCTGCAGTTCAGACTGATTGTTTCTCCCTTCTGAACTCTTAACACGTCAAAAGACCCTTGCACTGATGCATCTGGAGTGGGATTATAAAAACAGGTCATTTGTTAAAATAATATCTATTTGAGGTTGATATGTTAATTTCATAATGTTTGGAATTGAATATATTTACCACTGAATGTGGGTTGCGTAGTCCAACAAGAAAACACACAGAAGAAGAAAACACATTTCTCCATTGTATCTGTTATTCGTAAGAGTGTCAATCAAACAACAGGTTTCAGAGCAATGCAGAGACACTAAACCACACAGAGTTTCCACTTCCTTTCTAGAGAATTACAAAGCATTAAACAGTCCAATATTTATTGCATCAAATCTCTGTGAGCTGTAATGAAAATCCTCATGATTTCCCAATGCAGTTTTCACTGGATGTGGTCTATATTAGATAGAGAGCTGGCTATCAAAACATGGTAAATTTATGAGAATAGATTTCTGAGTCTGTATTATAAAAATGGCAGGTACTTTATTTATTTATTTATTTATTTATTTATCTATCCATTGATTGATTCATAGATTGATTGATCAATTGCAATATTAGTTCTGTGAACAGCTGAACTGTCACAGTGTCTGGGTTGTGTTCCCTGGGGTTCCACTAGGTGTCCTCAGTTCCCACGGTGTTTATCATATTATCACTTCCTGTCTCCTTATTTGGTCACCTTCCTCCTTGTTTAGTTAATTGATTGTTCCCCACCTGTCTCCTGTTTCCCCATTATCCTTTTGTGTATATAACCCGGTCTGTCTTAGTATGTGTCACGGAGTCGTTGTTTATTCATGTCCGTCAGATCGTGCCCTTGCCTTGTCTTCTTGTTTAGTTTGTTTTGGATGGATGTTTCCTATTGACCCCTGCCTGGACTGTTTATGCTGTTTGGATTACCCCTTAATAAAAGACTTACTTGCAATTGGTTCTATCTCCGTGCTTCATTGGATCCCAGCCGTGACAGAACGACTCCGTCCATCTAGGAACCAGCGGTATGTCGTCTTTCCGTTCCCCAGCCAAGATGGCGGAGCGGCGAGCCAAGTATCTTCGGTTGATCGCCCTCCGCCAAGAGGGAAATGAAGTGGGTGCCCTGGCTCAGGTGTTCTGGTCCCTGGCCGAGGGCATGGGCTACAATGATGCGGCCCTCAAGGACTATTTCAATGGCGGGCTGGATGATCCAGTGTCTCAGGAGGAGATGGCGCAGTTAGAGACACTGGAATTCTGGGAATTCGTGCGCTACCTGCAGCATCGGCTTCGGTGGGATGCCCCAGCCACTTCTGTCTCTTCCGGCGGGGTGGTCGTCAGCCCAGCACCACTGCCCAGGATTGCAACCAGCCAAGCGCCACAACCCAAGATGACCGCCAGTCCAGCACCACTGCCCAGGATGGCTACCAGCCAAGCGCCACAGCACAAGATGGCCGCTAACCCAGCGCCAATGCCCAAATTGGCCACCGTTCCAGCACCACAACCCAAGATGGCCGCCAGTCCAGCACCACTGCCCAGGATGGCTACCAGCCAAGCGCCACCATCCAAGATGGCCGCCAGTCCAGCATCACTGCCCAGGATGACTACCAGCCAAGCGCCACAGCACAAGATGGCCGCTAACCCAGCGCCAATGCCCAAATTGGCCACCGTTCCAGCGCCACAGCCCAAGATGGCCGCCAACCCAGCGCCAATTCCCAAATTGGCCACCAGTCCAGCGCCACAGTACAAGATGGCCGCCAGCCCAGCGCCAATGCCCACTTTGGCCAACGGTTCAGTGCCACAGCCCAAGATGGCCGTCAGCCTAGCGCCACCGCACATGATGGCCGCTAACCCAGCGCCAATGCCCAAATTGGCCACCGGTCCAGCGCCACAGTACAAGATGGCCGCCAGTCCAGCACCACAACCCCAGATGGCCGCCAGTCCAGCACCACAACCCCAGATGGCCGCCAGACCAGCACCACAGTACAAGATGGCCGCCTGTCCAGAGTCATGGCCCAAGATGGCTGCTTGCCCAGTGCCGCTGCACAGGATGAGAGTCTCAGCTGACCCTTCGGAGTCGAGTCAGGTGCCCGTGGACCCTCCGGAGTCGAGTCAGGTGCCCGTGGACCCTCCGGAGTCGAGTCAGGTGCCCGTGGACCCTCCGGAGTCGAGTCAGGTGCCCGTGGACCCTCCGGAGTCGAGTCAGGTGCCCGTGGACCCTCCGGAGTCGAGTCAGGTGCCCGTGGACCCTCCGGAGTCGAGTCAGGTGCCAGTCACCGATGACCTTCCTGAGTCGAGTCGGGTTCCAGATGACCCTCCAGAGTCAGGGCTAGTCACTGTTAACCCTCCAGAGTCAGGGCTAGTCACTGTTAACCCTCCAGAGTCAGGGCTAGTCACTGTTAACCCTCCAGAGTCAGGGCTAGTCACTGTTAACCCTCCAGAGTCAGGGCTAGTCACCGCTGATGCTCCAGAGTCAGGGCTAGTCACCGTTGACCTTTCAGAGCTGAGTCAAGTCACCTTTGACCTTTCAGAGCTGAGTCAAGTCACCGGTGATCTTCAAGGACTGAGTCAAGTCACCGGTGATCTTCAAGGACTGAGTCAAGTCACCGGTGATCTTCAAGGACTGAGTCAAGTCACCGGTGATCTTCAAGGACTGAGTCAAGTCACCGGTGATCTTCAAGGACTGAGTCAAGTCACCGGTGATCTTCATGAGCAGTGTCAGGCCAGCACCGATCTTCTGGAGTAGAGACACCATGGAATTACCAGAGTCTCGTCCTCCCGTTGATCCGGCCGCACGGAAGTGGTGGGCTTCTGATCCGCCCTGGGGGCTTTGTGCATCGACCACAAGGTTGTGGTGGTCTTCTGCTCCGCCCTGGGAGGCTTCCGCTCTGACCACACGGACATGGTGGTCTTCCGCTCCGCCCTGGGGGGCTTCCGCTCTGACCACACGGACATGGTGGTCTTCCGCTCCGCCCTGGGGGGCTTCTGCTCTGACCACACGGACATGGTGGTCTTCCGCTCCGCCCTGGGGGGCGCTTGCCCTGACTACACGGACATGGTGGTCTTCCGCTCCGCCCTGGGGGGCTCTGGCCTTGACCACAAGGGTGTGGTGGTCTTCTGCTCCGCCCTGGGGGGCTTCATGTTGTTTTTTCCTTTGGTTTTTGTGTTAATGTCTGTCCCTGTTCCTTTCTGTCAGTCTGGCCCTCCGTCCCTCCCCCTGAACCTCCTCCTGTCCTCCTCCCTCCTGGTCTTTCTGTGTTGTGTTTACATTCTGGTGCCTGTTCCCCATGTTTTTCTTTTCTGGCCCTCCGTCCCTCCCCCTGAGCCTCCACCTGTCCACCTCCCTCCTGGTCTTTGTTTTGTGTCTGTCTTGGAGCGTCTGGGAGCTGCTCCGTAGAAGGGGGGTACTGTCACAGTGTCTGGGTTGTGTTCCCTGGGGTTCCACTAGGTGTCCTCAGTTCCCACGGTGTTTATCATATTATCACTTCCTGTCTCCTTATTTGGTCACCTTCCTCCTTGTTTAGTTAATTGATTGTTCCCCACCTGTCTCCTGTTTCCCCATTATCCTTTTGTGTATATAACCCGGTCTGTCTTAGTATGTGTCACGGAGTCGTTGTTTATTCATGTCCGTCAGATCGTGCCCTTGCCTTGTCTTCTTGTTTAGTTTGTTTTGGATGGATGTTTCCTATTGACCCCTGCCTGGACTGTTTATGCTGTTTGGATTACCCCTTAATAAAAGACTTACTTGCAATTGGTTCTATCTCCGTGCTTCATTGGATCCCAGCCGTGACATGAACAGCTTCAGGGACTTGCATTTGATTAATTATTTATTTTGACCTAATTACAAAAAAAAAGTTATTTACAAAAATGAATATGGTTTGTTGAAGGAGGAAGTGTTTTTTTCAAAGGTAATGTGAGACAGGAAGCTGATGCTGCAATGTTGAACAAGTCACAGTCACTTTAGCTTTTAGCCCCATCACTGATAAATAAAAGATTTTCAAAACATTTAAAGCAGGTAAAAGTATTTATTAAGTTACACGTTTAAAACAGAGATAAAAATGGAACAACATACTGTTTAAAAGAAAATAAAAATTCCTGTTATACCCTCAGCAAAACGATGTTAAACACGAGTGGGGTATAACTGAAACAAAACAGTCATTGATTACAATTGATTAATGCAGCAGATACTGTATGTAAATGGTGAAAAACATTGTCATATGTTTCATTCACATTCTATTAAAGGGATTACCGTAGTACCAGTCGGCTGTATAGAGTTTCACCCATATTCACTCATTCCCACAATAATCAACATTTAACAAATGTTATAGAGCTTGATTTGCAATATTGCTTCAATGCAACCAATTGCTAAACTCTCGAGGCTGTAACATTAGATCAAAAACTTCACAGCTTTTAGTGCCATATATACAGCTCAGAATAATGTTTAGAGCAGATGACGGTTTTTTGAATCCTGAATCATTTCAGATTGTTCTGTTATTTACATTGGGTAGAGGATAAAATTCATTATTATTTCTGATATAAATGGTTAAACCCAGTTAATAACACAAACACAGTGACATTACTTCATCATTAAAATCATTTAATCATTAAAAACAACAACACAAATTCTACATCAAAAGTGGTTTTAAAACATATAAAAAGCCATTGCATGTATCAGGGGTATGATTATTGCTTCAGGTGTGAGAGGACCCGGATTCAAATCCCCCAATTTATGTTATGATCCACTGTTTAGATCAGGGTTGGGCAGTGTTTATCTCCAACCCTAATCAAACACATACCTGTCTGTAGATTTCACTGATGAGCTTGTTCAGGTGTGTTTGATTAGGGTTGAAGCTAAACTCTGCAGGACAGGGGCCCTCCGGGGGTCCATTCATCGTACCTCACTTAAAGATGCCACATACTCGAAACCATGATCAGCAATGCTGCGACTGGCTGATTGCGGCGAGACAGCAACGTTATGACATCATATAAATAAAAAAGACACCTGACGAAAAACTTGAATTTCTGGACCTTCAAAATGAAACAGACAAGTGAATAAAACTACATAAATGTTAAAATTGATAAATTAAATGTGCACTGTTTTTATTTTATTAGCATATACTACTATATATATATATATATATAATATATATATATATTTATTTATTTTCTATTTTTATTTTTTCATGATTCCCAATTATTTATATTCACGATTTCTAGTATTTGTACAGGCTTTACATTTTTATTTCAGTGTTGTAACTAGCAATTCATGTAATTTTATCTTTAAAGCAGCATTAATTAAAGTTTCTTAAGGGTCAAAATGAAGTTATCTGCATCTCCTGCGTTCCATCAAGCCACTCCCATAATAATATCAGCACTCAAAATAATGCACAGCTCAGATTAACTGTATTTACTGTAAGACTCTAATACAATTATAAACACATTTTTTATCACAAATGAATATTTTAGTAAGTAAAACTGGCAAAAATGTATATAGTATTATAGATTACACAACATTTTAATATTATTTTCAAATTAATTTTAAAATTATTATTATTTTAAATTATTGTCCCCGGATTAGTAGGATACTCTTGTAATAAAGTAGCAGTGGCTGGGACAGAATTCCACTTAAAAAGATGCAATCTAATCCTGTTTACATGAAATAAGCTGCTATTTCCTGAAAATAAATATTAAATCAATAAAAAGCAGTGGTGGACGAAGTACACAAATCAATTACTTGAGTAAAAGTACAGATATAGTAAAATATTACTCCAGTAAGAGTAAAAGTACTCCTTTTTCAATTTTACTCAAGTGAAAGTAAAAAAGTACTGAAAGATAGATGTTTGCAATTTTATATAGGCTACTTAATTTAATTTTATATTAGCACATCTTTTTTTTTATAATCCTACTGCTCAAAATACCTGGGATTTTTTCCAAAATAACCACTATATGGAGTCAAGATATATTTTTGTTGTTGATATGGACTATGTTGATGAGACTGATGTTAACTGTAAAGCTTACACTGTGATGTACTTGAGAGAAAACAGAGATGACCATCTTATCTTCACCAGTAAGTAAAAAGTATTTTAAAGTTTGTTGTTTTACAGAACATCACAGTTATATATGACACGATAATAAGGCCTGAAGTTAGGAAGAACATTTTAAGGAAAATATAATTATATTTTCATAATGATTTTTTCCTTCTCAAAACTTGTCTGTGGTGTAAAAACATCCCTGGCCAAACGGGGTGCATCGCAATCACTGTAGTTACCATGTTCTGAACATCACATCCTTTCTTTTCTCACCAGATGTAATCTTTATATATATATATATATATATATATATATATATATATATATATATTTATATATATAGGTGGTTGAAAATAATATTTGGACATTATTTATAAAAATTACCTCAAGTTAGCACAAGCAAACTTGTTAGCTAGATAGTTAGCATCAGCTAGCAATATTTACTTATTTTCAGTACGGTTATGAATAAACATTTATGTCTGTCTACTCGTTTAGTTAATCCAAACAACGTTAATATAAAATAAAATAACGTTACTGTTGATAAACAATATAAAAACAGACGTCACATAGGACATGGTAGCATTTTAATAAAACTGTTAATATTACGGCAGCGGGGAATTTGAACATGCACGAGTTATTTTATTTAATTTTTACCTAAAACACAGAGACGCTGATTGATGTGTCTGCATCGTCTGCATTCGAGCATTTCAGTGGGCTTAAATAGATCACTCTTTACAGCGGATTTAGTTCCCAAACAACTGACAATTTTGACCTAAATATGATTTTTAGTTACAATAATTAATCCTAAATTTCGACATTAATAACTTACTTTTAGCAACATCAGATGCACGCGCGCTCACAAGATCTCCCGGCCCTGCTGAAAAAAACAATAGAACCATAACAGAATTTGTAATTGTTTTAATGGTTCTAATTGGAATTCTAATGGTTTTAATGGACACTGTAATGGTCTCTGTGGGTTTCTATTGGTAATTTGCTTTCTTCTATTGGTGGCATGTGTTGTCTATTGGATACCATTAAGGACCAATAGAACACCTTTGGAAACTTCTGGTGGTATCTACTGGACACCAAATGTATTGTCTTGGATTGTCACCATACGTCATTTGGAAAGGTTATTTTTTATTTAATTATTTATTATGATTATTATTTATTATTATTATTATTATTATTATTATTTTTTGTCTAAATCAACTCGGCTCGTCATGGACTTCAAAAATTGACGTTGAAAGTTGGTTCGTCGGATTTGGTCCAAATTTTGCCCCAAAATCAGCAATGGTCTTTGTTTTGTCTGTCGGATTTGTTCCAAATATAGCCCAAAAATAGATGTTGAAATAACAGTGAAATTCTGCGTGACTTCTACGTGCTGTAAAGGGCGCACGCGCTGAACTGGAGCGGAGGACGTCACCATGGAAACGAGGCGGCAGCCCAACCGTCAAGCAGCTGAACGCTGACACTCAATGTGGTTTCACTATTTTGTTTTAGGTAAGTTTATTCTATAAAATTACACAAATAGTACATTAAAGTGTTTCTGACACTTTATTTCATGTAAATTATACGCTTCCGTTTAATAATTACTTTATAGAAATGGTTTTAGTGTCGTCAGAAAAAGTCCGTTAGCATCTCAACCGTAAGGCTAACTAACTTACAAGAGGTAATGATAGACATGAGCTCTTATTTATTAAGCAGTGTTTGGAATAACGGCGTTTAAAAGAACGGCGTTAGGTAACGGCGTTATTTTTTCAGTAACGGGGTAATCTAACTAATTACTTTTCCCGTCGTTACAACGCCGTTAACGTTACTGAACGTTAAATGCGGTGCGTTACTATGCATTGTTTTAATATGCAATCCGAATGCACCCCTGGCTCACACAGCGAGTGAGCAGGTGGGTTAATAACGAGATAAGCGATTATGATTGGCTAAGGCAGAGTCATGTGTTTCATGGTAGCCAATCAGAGCCAGTGTTTTTACACACACACGCGCCAGCGGCGCCAAACACACAGTCACACACACGGAACAGCTACACAGAGATTCGCAGCAGCAGCAGAAATGGCGAGTCAGGAGCAATCCGATGAAAAGTTGGCATTTTCAAGGTGAAGATATAAGCACTACTTCAAATTCATTGTAGTCAAAGGCAAGAACGTGCATGTAATGTGTACATGTAATGTGTGACACACGCATCTACAAAGCTAGTGGCCAAAAACACTTTTCTTACAAAGAGTGCAGGATAAAACTCTTGCTGTCTGTTGACGTGCAATACATCTCGAAAGTTATGTACGAACACCTGTCTATTCTACTTATTACCGTCTATTCTACTTATTTCAACTGACTTGTGAAAACTGCTAAAAAAACAAATTCTTTGACGTATAGCAACTTTTTTTTTTTTTTACAGTAACGCAAATAGTTACTTTCCCTGGTAAGTAGTTACTTTTATTATAGAGTAATTTAGTTACTAACTCAGTTACTTTTTGGAACAAGTTGTCAGGGATCTGCAATAAATGGGACTCAAATGCAGAATGAGCAGTCAAGGGTATTTTATTAACAAAACAGACTGGAACAGCTGGGGGAATTTGTAGTGAAACGGATCAAACAGATGGGCAGGGCAGACAATACGGGCAGGAGGGATGACCACAGAGAGAGTCCAAAATGACCACGGGCTTGAGCACAGAGGAGGCAGCTCCAGAGGAAGGGCCAGGCAGACACAGGAAACCCGTAGCTTCAAGAGAAACTCAAATGTCACCAGTCTAGTCGCCAGGTAGAGACTCACGAGACTTGACACGTGAGAGAGTAGAGCTGCTTCCAGGCAGTGGGGTTCAGTGGCCAGGAAATCTGAGTGGGGGCAAGACAGGACAATACACAAAACAAGACTAGACTAGACTCAAAACGACACACAGACAATAGAAAACAAAGAGTGAACAAAAGGCAAAATAACCAAAACTATCCAAAGAAATCAACCAGTTTAAAACAAAAAGCCAGGATCCAAAAAGGAACTGCACTCTCAAACTGAGTAAATGAAACCCTAAACCAAAAAGAGAAAAACAAACTAGATTAGGATGTGCACAATCAAAAAACAAGAACTAGATAAAACTAAAAAAGCCCAAAAAGGAACCAAGGATATAGACTAACTAGACAAGAGATCAAAAACAACTTGAGCAAGATCAAAAGGATAAATTCTGGCCCAAGAAGCAGGTAAACACCAAAAACGAACCAGCAGAGACAAGGAAAGAGAACCCGATATATAGAGCAGTACACATGAGGATCAGGTGAAAACGATCAAGCAGACAAGGGCTAAACAAGGGGGCATGACCAGGGGTAACAAGGGGGTGGGACAAGGGGAGCACGTGGCAGACACGAACAAAGACAGAACCATGTGCTTAGACACAAAACAAACAAAGAAACATGGAACAGAGACAAGATGGACAGGACTGTCAGGGCAGGATCCTGACAGTACCCTCCCCCCAATGGACACCCCCAGGCGTCCACACTGGGCAAAACAGTACAGGGAGGTACCAACTGGGGGGGTGGTTTGGGAACAAAGCTTGGAACTCCAGGATAGCCATGAAACCTAAGGGGTGGGACTGGGAGGGAGGAAAATAATCCTGGGGAATAGTTTGAGGTGGACCAGGGAGGTTCTGGTGTATGGGATCCAAAAGGACTAGCTAATAGGGTGGGTGGGATAGGGATCTTGTTGGTGGTCCTTCTAGGGAGGTGGACTTGTTTTACTGAAGGAACTTTGGAAGTAGCCTTTATGGCCTCTGGGGCCAACTCTTGCTGCGTGAAGGGCCTTGGGACAAACTCAGGTGCCATGGCCACATGGGCAGAGAGGGTGCATCCTTGGGAAAATGGTTCCGGAGATGCAAGAATGGATTCCGATACGGACTTGGAAGCACTCTCCAGGGCTTCGGAGACAGCCATTGGGCTGGACTCTGGCATGCCCTCCTGGGCAGGAAGGGCAGGCACTGGGCTTGACTCTGACGTGCCCTCCGGGGCTGCAGAGTTGGACTCTAGAGGCTCCTGGACCGGCACAGACACTGGAATGGGCTCAGAGGTTTGAGCGGACACGGGCTCAGGGGGTGCCATCTCAACAGCAAGCTCTGGGAACATGACATGACTTATATGATTGCCCTTCTTGGGCATGACATGATTAACTGGTGGTTCAGGTGAAGTTACATAGACAGTAACAGATTCCTTCTCTAGGGGAGAGACAACTGGTGAAGTGGGCATCTGAGGGTGTGGTTCCACCAGGTTACATACTTCTGAGACCACTGGATATTGGGCCACCTGACTAGGGTCCACCTGGATAACAGGACTAGGGACATTCTGAAACTGGTCTTCCAAGACCACTGGAGGTAGGGCATCCTGACATGAGAAATCCTGGACCTCTGGACTTGGGGTCTCATGGCTTAGGCCCTCCTGGACCAGAGGACTAGCGACCCCCGGGAGGGAATGTCGAACTGCACAACACAGGCCCTCATTTGATTCAGCTTCTGGGGGCACAGCAGTGTGTTATCGGCTGCCTCTGAAAGAAGAGTGTTTGGCTGCACAATGGGTGCCCTCCTCATCTTACATCTTTGAGGGCTCAAATGTGCATGACTTTCAGCTTCTGGGGTGACTTCAACACTTTGAATCAACTCCGGACTGACTGGCGTGGGCACGACCGGCTCCAGACTGACTGGCGTGGGCAAGACCGGCTCTGGTGTGGGCACGACCGGCTCTGGCGTGGCAAGGGCAGATCTAACTGGCTCTGCTACTGATGCAGCGTTCTGGGCAGCTCTCTTCCTCCTCAGTCTACGCTTCAACGTAGGAGATGGAATAGGGTCTTGAATTTGACTCGGCATGGGAGGGAAGGTGGCATGGTCCCTGCAGGCTGACTCTGGGGGTGTAAGAATCTGCCAGTCCTTACGATGGTGCAAATACTTAGAAAATGTCCAATAATCTATGCCTCTTAGTTGCTCCATCTCCCATTGTGGTAGGGGATCATCCAAGCAGAGATTAAAAGCCTCCTTTAGAGTGGAGTCCGGATACTCCAAGCCCCTTGCCATGGTCCAGAAAAACTGGGCAAATGAAACAACCTCCCGCCCCTGCTGGCAGAGCGATGGCACTGCCTGTTGGAGTGCCAGTCTCCCCTTAGCGGTACTGGGAGGAACAATACGGATGCTCATTGCTGGGTCCTGAGTTGGCTGGTTCGTTCTGTCAGGGATCTGCAATAAATGGGACCCAAATGCAGAATGAGCAGTCAAGGGTATTTTATTAACAAAACAGACTGGAACAGCTGGGGGAATTTGTAGTGAAACGGATCAAACAGATGGGCAGGGCAGACAATACGGGCAGGAGGGATGACCACAGAGAGAGTCCAAAATGACCACGGGCTTGAGCACAGAAAAGGCAGCTCCAGAGGAAGGGCCAGGCAGACACAGGAAACCCGTAGCTTCAAGAGAAACTCAAATGTCACCAGTCTAGTCGCCAGGTAGAGACTCACGAGACTTGACACGTGAGAGAGTAGAGCTGCTTCCAGGCAGTGGGGTTCAGTGGCCAGGAAATCTGAGTGGGGGCAAGACAGGACAATACACAAAACAAGACTAGACTAGACTCAAAACGACACACAGACAATAGAAAACAAAGAGTGAACAAAAGGCAAAATAAACAAAACTATCCAAAGAAATCAACCAGTTTAAAACAAAAAGCCAGGATCCAAAAAGGAACTGCACTCTCAAACTGAGTAAATGAAACCCTAAACCAAAAAGAGAAGAACAAAAACTAGATTAGGATGTGCACAATCAAAAAACAAGAACTAGATAAAACTAAAAAAGCCCAAAAAGGAACCAAGGATATAGACTAACTAGACAAGAGATCAAAAACAACTTGAGCAAGATCAAAAGGATAAATTCTGGCCCAAGAAGCAGGTAAACACCAAAAACGAACCAGCAGAGACACAAGGAAAGAGAACCCGATATATAGAGCAGTACACATGAGGATCAGGTGAAAACGATCAAGCAGACAAGGGCTAAACAAGGGGGCATGACCAGGGGTAACAAGGGGGTGGGACAAGGGGAGCACGTGGCAGACACGAACAAAGACAGAACCATGTGCTTAGACACAAAACAAACAAAGAAACATGGAACAGAGACAAGATGGACAGGACTGTCAGGGCAGGATCCTGACACAAGTAGTGAGTAACTAACTAATAACTAATTACTTTTTTAAAGTAACGTTCCCAACAGTGTTATTAAGTTTGGTCTTTTAATGTCATCTTGTGTGTAGATGAGCTTTCTCTCTCTCTCTATCTCTCTCTCTCTCTCTCCATATATATATATATATATATATATATATATATATATATATATATATATATATATATCAACGGATGAATAGAAGTAACCGAATTAATTTAACCCTAAAAGTATGCACTGTTTAATCCTAAAATGTGCACTAACGTAACCGGATAACGTTATATCACTTACATAGAGCGTGAAAATAGGCTGAAACCTTCAGGTTTTGATCTTTCATGGTAAACACATATATACATACACTTGTTCTGTGATTTCAGAAGTGCCAGAAAAAACCTCTATGACAGAGGAGAAGTTCCTGATTTTAACATTTCTGAAGGGAGCTGCTGACAGAGAGGATGAAAACACACACATTTTGATGTCCAAGCTGTAGAAGCATTACTAAATTAGTAAAACTAAAATGTTTTTATATATATATATATATATATATATATATATATATTAGTACAAACCAAAAGTTTGGACACACCTTCTCATTCAAAGAGTTTTCTTTATTTTCATGACTATGAAAATTGTAGAGTCACACTGAAGGCATCAAGGGCTATTTGACCAAGAAGGAGAGTGATGGGGTGCTGCGCCAGATGACCTGGCCTACACAGTCACCGGACCTGAACCCAATCGAGATGGTTTAGGGGTGAGCTGGACCACAGACAGAAGGCAAAAGGGCCAACAAGTGCTAAGCATCTCTCGGGGAACTCCTTCAAGACTGTTGGAAGACCATTTCAGGTGACTACCTCTTGAAGCTCATCAAGAGAATGCCAAGAGTGTGCAAAGCAGTAATCAAAGCAAAAGGTGGCTACTTTGAAGAACCTAGAATAGGACATATTTTCAGTTGTTTCACACTTTTTTGTTATGTATATAGTTCCATATATAATTCCACATGTGTTAATTCATAGTTTTGATGCCTTCGATGTGACGAATGTCTGAAGCCCTATACCATCCCGCCAATCCTATTGGCCAAATAGCACTTGGCACCGCCCCACGCATGCGTAAGCATCGTATACCTGGGTGCTGTGCGCCATTTCGCTCAGATTTCATTCCTTCAGGAAAGCGAATCATCTGTGCCCTAGAATTCATCTCGCGTTCTCCAGCGGTTTTTACGAGCAATGTTAACTCCTCTTCGCGGACGCGATGAGTTTTCGAAAATGCAGGAGCTGTGTACCAGGTACCTCACAAAGGGAGACACTCATGACAGGTGCGTAGTATGTCTGGGTTTACATCACGCACAGGTGGCGCTTAGCAGCCTTTCTTCCTGTCCCCATTGTGATAGCCTGCGGCTCAGAGTACTGCGCTCGAGGGTGGAAGTATTTTCCGATGTGGCCCCCGTGTCTAACCCCCGCCATGTCACTTCTGCGACTGCCGAGGCACTGCACGAGGTGATAGCTTGGGGTGACACATGCGACATGGATTTCGAGGACAGCGCAGCGCTGGAATATTCTCCACATCACTCGCTCTCCCCTACCTACCCTGGTGCAGAATAAGAGTTTTATTGAGCCTGTCGTCTTCTCTAACGAGGATTCACAGCCCACACCAGAGGCATGTAGTGCCATCTCCTTCGGTTGTGGACGCTATGAGGACGACGTTTTATCCACAGCGGCCTCGGGGTCTGAGGACTTCGCGGGCGACACTAGCCCTCTCCCTCCTAGCGGACAGGAGAGGCGTGTTTCCCCCTCCTACAGCGAGCTGTTGGACGGGGTTTCTCGTGCGGTAGGTAAATTGGGGCTGGATTGGGAGGTTGAGAAGGCCGAGGCCCAACCTTCCTCTAAGCTGGACGACCGTTTTTTAACCAGTCGTACACCTGCACAGCCCCAAAGGCCTTTATCTTTTTTCCCGGACCTCCACCAAGAGGTTTCGAGGTCCTGGAAACTGCCGTTCTCAGCTCGGATTACTAACGCTGCGGCTGAGGATTTCGCCACCATCTCTGACATGGCGAACCATGGCTATGCAGCAGTGCCTCCGGTGGAAGAGACTCTCGCTGAACACCTCGCGCCTAATTCGGCCGCGGCATGGAAGTCTCGCCCCCTTCTTCCCTCTAAGGCGTGTCGAGTCACGTCTAGCCTAGTTGGGAAATCCTACATGGCCGCTGGCCAGGCGGCTGCTTCGCTCCACTCTATGGCGGTCCTCCAGGCCTACCAAGCGGAGCTATTAAAGGAACTAGACGAAGGGGAGGGTATCACACCCGAGGCAGTAAAGGAATTACGGCGAACAACGGATTTGGCGCTACGTGCTACCAAACATACCGCTCGTGCAGTGGGCCGTTCCATGGCCGGTTTGATTACGGTTGAGCGCCACCTCTGGCTTAATCTCACCGACATCAAGGAAAAGGACAAATCTTTCCTCATGGATGCCCCTGTTTCCAAGGACGGTTTGTTCGGAGAGGCTGTCACTTCAGTGGTGGAAAAATTCAGGGCAGCGAAAAAGCAATCAGCCGCTTTCCGCCAGCTGATTCCCCGCAGACCCAGGGAGGTTGAACGCCGACAGGCGCCCGCGCGTTCTCATTCAACCTCCTCTCACCGCCAGCAAGTAGCCTCTCGGGTGGAGCCTTCACCTATGGCGCCCCCTCGCAAGGACTGGGGCCCTAAGGTTTTCCCACCGGCTCACCAATGTCAGCGCAAGAGGTTAAACCTGAGTTCGACGGCTAATGCCTCTCGTTCTAGGGCACCGAATAGCAGCTCCTGATCTTTTCGCTGCTTGCCAGGGACTGTGCCCTCCGCTAGAGAGCGCTCTTGGACTGCTTTCGCGCATCCAACACTCTCATTGCAGTCCCCATGCTCAAACTCTGACTGTCTTGCCGCAAACAGCGCCTCGAGCAGCATTGGATCGAGCTGTAACGCCAAACACTCCCTCAGACACTCTGCGCAATCCTGCTTTCAGAATTCAAGGGGCGATTCAAGGGTCCCGCACAGACGACCCGTTTATGACGGCTCGCACAGCCGCCGCTTTTTCGCTAGCAGCAGAGCCCGATGTTCAATCTGTTGGCCTAATTCCTGCCATGGACACGTTTCAGGATTATACACAACGAGACGTAACGGTTCTTACGCATACACTTTCCCTGTGCACGAACGCCACAAGCTTTTCGGGCTCGGACGTTTTAACGTGTATGACACCGTTGCAGGAAACGGAAATTTTGAGACCGCTAATATTGTTTCGGGACGCGTGGGAACGCTTGCCCGGCATTTCTCAATGGGTGTTACGCACAATTTGTCACGGATACACCATTCAGTTTCAAAGAGGCCTGCCTCCTTTCCGCGGAATTCTTTCCACGGGGGTGAAACCGATGGAAATAGCGGTGCTGCGACAGGAGATGTCAACTCTGCTGAGCAAAGGGGCTATAGAAGAAGTACACACCTCTCAGATGGAGTCAGGGTTTTACAGCCGTTATTTTGTGGTACCAAAAAAAAAGACTCTGGATTTACGCCGTCTGAATCTTGCACTCAGGCTGAGCAAATTCAAGATGTTGACGGTAAAGTCTATTTTGTCTCCGATTCAACCAAACGACTGGTTTGTCACGATCGATCTGAAGGATGCATACTTTAATATCCAGATCATCAAGAGACACAGGAAGTTCCTCAGATTCGCTTTAGAGGGCAAAGCGTATCAGTACCGCGTTCTTCCCTTTGGCTTAGCTCTGGCTCCCCGTACTTTCTCAAAATGCATGGACGCAGCTCTGGCCTCGTTGCGGCTCCAGGGCGTTCGTGTTTTAAACTACTTGGACGATTGGATGGTGTTAGCGCAATCGCAGACTCAAGCACACTCTCATCAGGGTTCTTGTGCTGAATCATTTAAGCAGCCTGGGCTTACGCACAAATTTCCAGAAAAGTGTTTTAATCCCCTCTCAACGGATAACCTTTCTGGGAATAGACTTGGACTCTCGCGCGATGACAGCAAAGCTTTCTCTCCCGCGCGCTCAGTCGATTGCGTCATGTGTGCGGCGCTTCAAAGCGGGTCGCGCAGTGACAGTGAGATTGTGCCTCAGACTTTTAGGTTTTATGGCAGCGGCATTTCTCGTAATTCGTCTGGGATTACTTCACATGCGCCCTTTTCAGTGGTGGACGAAAAGATGAAATATTTCACCCCGTTGTCTTCCACATCGGACGATTTCGGTGACACGGAGGTGTGTGATGTCGTTAAAACTATGCATGTCAACCGAGTTTCTCCTAACCGGAGTTCGGCTGGGGATTTGTGCTTCCCGAGAGACTGTCACGACGGATGTGTCCTTGACCGGCTGGGGAGCTGTTTGTCAAGGGCGCCCAGCCCACGGAGTGTGGACAGCGGCGCAACGCAGTTGGCACATAAACAGGTTGGAATTACTGGCGGTTTTTCTGGATCTCAGTATTTCTCGAACCTGCTGATCGGTCGTCATGTGCTGCTCAGGTCAGACAACACAGCGGTTGTGTCATACCTGAATCATCAGGGAGGATTATGCTCTCGCCCCCTGTGCAGGCTGGCGAGACATGTTCTTCTTTGGTCTCAGAACAAATTTCTGTCGATCTGAGCTGTTCATGTCCCCGGACGATTGAACTTCGGAGCAGATTTGCTATCCAGACAGACTCTGGAGCAAGGGGAATGGAGATTGCACCCCCAAATGGTGAATCTCTTATGGCAGATTTTCGGAGAAGCGAGAGTGGATTTATTCGCGTCGAACATGACTACGCATTGTCCGCTATGGTTCTCCCTATGCCCTCCATCACCCCTGGGCTTGAATGCGTTAGCTCACAGCTGGCCCAGGACCAGCTTGTATGCTTTTCCCCCTATTCGTTTGATCCCAGCGGTATTAGGCAGAGTAAGGCTGGACAAAGTGAAACAGCTGCTGCTGGTGGCTCCGCGGTGGCACACGTGCGAGTTCCTTCATGGGATTTATCCATTGTGTTGCACGGTTTATCAGGGCATCCGTTTGAGCCATTGGAAACTGTACCGGATAAAATCCTGACTCTGAAGACGATTCTTCTTATGGCTTTATCCTCTTTAAGAGAGTTGCGGATTTACAGGCTCTCTCTGTTTCACCTTCATGCATGGAATTTGCACCGGGCTCTGTGAAGGTGTTGTTGTGACCGAGGCCTAATTATGTCCCTAAGGTCGCATTTAATCCCTTTCACTTTCAGCAAGTGGTCCTGGAGGCTTTATCCCCTGCTGAGGCGGGGTCTGGAGATCTAAGTCTTTGCCCTGTGAGAGCTTTAAAGACTTATGTGGATCGTACTGCCCCATGGCGTGAGTCTGACCAGCTTTTTGTCTGTTTTGGACATAAGAATAAAGGCCATGCGGTTACAAAACAGCGCATGTCACATTGGCTGGTGGAGGCAATATCTTTAGCCTATGAGGCACGCGGACTCGCTTCGCCCTTAGGAGATAAAGTTCATTCCACGAGAGCAGTGGCTTCTTCTCGAGCTTTTCTCAGTGGATCTTCCTTGGATGGTATCTGTGCTGTGGCAGGTTGGTCCTCACCGAGCACTTTTATCAAGTCTTACAGTCTGGATGTGAGGATGGCTCCTGGCTCCCGGGTTCTCTCCGCTTGAGCAGATGCTTCCTTGGATCCCAGCTATCAGGTACGTCAGGCGTTATGGTATAGCGTTCCTATGAAAGGGAACATCTCGGTTACGTATGTAACCATGGTTCCCTGAATAGGGAACGAGATGCTGCGGTCCTGGCCGTGCCGTACCTTGATAGCATTCTTCTTCTTCAGTCATGAAATCTGAGCGAAATGGCGTGCGACACCCAGGTATACGATGCGTACGCATGCTGGGCGGTGCCACGCGCTATTTGGCCAATAGGATTGGCGGGATGGTATAGGGCTTCAGACATTCGTCACACCGAAGGTGTTCCCATAGCAGGTGACGTCACAGCAGCATCTCGTTCCCTATTCAGGTAACCATGGTTACATATGTAACCGAGATGTTTTATTAAATGTAGAGAAGTTAAAAGTACGATCTTATGCTTTGGAATGTAGTGAAGTAAAAGTAAAAGTTACTTAAAATAAAACTACTCCAGTAAAGTACAGATACTTGAAAAATGTACTTAAGTACAGTAACGAAGTAAAGCTACTCCGTTACTGTCCACCACTGATAAAAAGTATCAATACCGAAAAATAAATAATAAAGCTCATCACTAAATATTTTATAGCTATTCATTTATATAATATTTTTTTAGTCAACTGTATTTTCCTTTGCTGAAGATTCATCAACTGATGGGGGAGTTTCTCTAATATTTAAGATCAGAAATTAATATAAATATTAAGGATGTTCATTGCTCATCAGAGACATGATCTATTTTGTCTTTGTGCTCTTCATCT
The DNA here is from genome assembly GCF_963082965.1 of Carassius carassius. Classification (NCBI taxonomy): domain Eukaryota; kingdom Metazoa; phylum Chordata; class Actinopteri; order Cypriniformes; family Cyprinidae; genus Carassius; species Carassius carassius. The sequence goes on along the minus strand of NC_081779.1, from coordinate 1,691,083 downwards.
AGACTCTCAACCTCAGGTTACTTCATCGTCTCTACATGAAATAAAATCATTAAATGCTCGATCTCAAGCACTAATGACTAATGAGATCTGCTTCATGAATGAACAGAAAACAGCAGCTTCAGTCAGAATCTAAATGCAAAATACCAGATAGGATTTACCATGTAAACATAACTTGGTTTCACTTTATTTTGGTGTTTCTTTTGATACGATCTGTTGACTTTAACTAACATTGAACCTAATACCTCTGATTAGAATGTTAGTAGAATATTAGAGGGAGGGTTAGTGTAGAAATAAGTTGACATGAACTTTCAGAGTTACTTATAGTCAGTGAAATATCTGTTGGGAGACCACCGCAATAAAGAATAAGCTGATATTAAGCCGAAACTCTACTAATACTCTGATGAAAGTTAGTACACATCTAGGTGCGACATTAAAAAAAAAAAGACGAAGAAGAAAAACCACAACTGTTTATAATAAGGACAACATCATTAAAAAGTAACTTAAATAGCAGCAACTAGATATTTGTTTAAAATAATGAATTTAAAATATAAATGAGGGCAAAAAGAGCCAACAATATTTGCAGTTTCATATTTTAACATTTCAAATGTTGATAAAGCTGTAAAAGTATCTTCCTTTATCTCAAACTCAGATTTTAACAACGTACTGAATGAGACAGGATAAGACGAGATAGTTTGATACTTGACGTACCCCCCTCCCCCCTCATAGTTTGCATAAATTAACTATTGTTTAATCATGATTTGTGTATGCCTTGTATGCATGTTTTGTTGTGTCACTGCCTGAAATCACATAGCTGTTTTTTTTCTTACATTTCTTCTTTTTTTTTCCTCTTGTTTGTTGACACCTTTCAAATGTAAGACGATGTAACTACAATATTGTTGTATTACACTATTATAATTTTTTACATCTCAATAAACAGATGAAATAATAATAATAATATAAAGCTGTATCAGATGTAAGGTTCCAGCTGTAATGAATTCCTGAACAATGTTTATTTATAAATTAATTGGAGTGAACTGCAGATAAATCAGTGAAATGATTAATGTTAACAAAAGTCTTGGTTGAGTGACACACCAAAGAAATAATTCTGACACTGAACACCAAAAATAAATAGAGTTAATAAAAATAAAAGACACTGACCGCTGTGATAAACGAGGCAAAGAAGCAGCAACAGCAGATGGTTCAACCGGTTAAACCTGTTGAGAAATAATAAAGTGACTCTAAACCTTAACTTTCAGTTTTATTTACAGATATATCATATGGATCATATATGAAAAATTGCCCAAAAAGAAACAAATAAATGATTCCAGTATAAGACTCAAAATCACCAGTCAGACTCAAAGGCCCAATGAACACAAACAACGTTTACTAAATTATTTTTCCTCTCATCTGAGCTATCAATGTAGAACAATCAAATAATTATAATAAAAAATAACATTACAATCATCATCATGATAATCACAAACTTAGATACATTCCTAAATACATAAACGTTAATGAATTCCCTTAGTGTCACTAGAAGATTCAGTTTTCCACAAAAAGAAAACAAAACTGTTGATAGAGTAATACACACACACACACACACACACACACAAACAAACATAGGTTGACTTTATATTTAAAAACACAAATACTTACATGGTAAAAGTTCAGCATGAATCTTTTGTTCTGGCGTAAATCACAGCACATTTAACCAGACAAAACTAAAGTGAAAGTATTTCACACAAGTGAGGACTTGCCAGGAAAAGTGTTTCTTCTCCCGTGGATATCTGAATTCAGATCAGCTGTTAGAGCTGAATAGGATATATGACTGGAATCACAACACAGATAAAATGTCATTCCTTCATTCTGCTTCTGTTCAAATATTAAAACATGTAGAAGTTTAAATTGTATAATAAGAACAAAATGCAGAGACACTAAACCACACAGTGTTTCCACTTCCTCTCCAGAGCAAAATAAAGCACTCAGTAATAGTTTCTTTATCAGATCAAGTGTTGCTTCCTTACTTTGATTTGTTATAAAACACTATAAATGAAAATCCTCATCATTTCCTCTTGTAGTTTTTATTAAGATGTGCTCTATTAACTTGCATGGATACTTGGCCAAAATAAACTGTAGATTTGTGAGTCCAGATGTAAATATTTCAGGTTGGGACTTGCTTTTGATTAATACTTTTATATTTCATTTAAAATACTTTCCAAAATCTACAAATACAAATCATGTCTTCTTGTTTAGCATGTCATAACATGAGTTAAAAGAGTATAAAACTTTACGCAGATTGCAATTTTATGATATTAGTCTGATGTTAACGTGTAATATTTAAGTGTTCTGATTCAGCTTTCATAAGAGTGACAAATAAAAAAATAATTTGCTGAAATAAGCTGTAAAGCAATTGCTGTATAAACCAGAACACAAAACATGAGACTATAAGATTATATCAGAAACTTCACATTCACAGTCAGGTAATCAGGACGACTAATAATAAGACAAGAAAGTCCATCAAACATTGTGCAGCTTCTGTCTGTTTGGTCCCACATAATGATGTTTGTCACATAATGATAATGATGATGTTTATCAGAATCTCTGATGATTTCAGTCTGATCTCAACAGTTTGAGCAGCAGATTTCAGCTCTGATTGTGTCTCAGTCTGTCATGCAGTTTTACATAATGGCTACTTAGTTTAGGAAATGCAGATCTAAACAGCAACACATGGATATCCATTTAAAAGATACTCATCATAATTCATACTTCATGTAAATCATACTTATGTAAAAAAAAAAAAACCTAATACAAAACCTATACCACCAGAATGCTTCTTACAAAAGAGGTTCAAAAGTGGATTTGTTTAGTTTTTCACAGTATATAGTCTTTCAAGATTTACAAAACATTGATTCTTGAGAATTGGGACAAAACGGTGCAATATTTAAAAAAATAAAACCTTGTACTCAGACAAATGAAACTATACATTTATGTGCCTTATATGTACCAGTGATGCGCGGGTCAATGTATTAATAACCCGCACCCGACCGACGTTTTCAACTAACCCGCCCGCAACTCGGACCGCAAAAAAAATACAAATACAATATTGTACCCGACCCGCTTCCTGACCCGCATTTTTTAAAAGCATTAAATGCTCATCGTAGCGTCATTGGGCCATAGGAACGTAGGCAAAACTAACCAGGCAAAAAAAAAAAAAAAAAAATAGGCTACAACAAAACTTAATATATTATAATTTTGTCAAGATTTATAAAAAAATCATAATTTGTACTAAAATATTCTAGTCTGGCTATGTCTATTTGTATGTTTCTGCAAGGTCAGCAGACTTTAAGGCTCGGGTTTGTTCCGATCAAAGCTCGTGAGCGGAGAGCGCATTTCTCCATATATTACGCTCCGCTCGCTCATTCAATGGCCTGCTGGTTCCAAAATATGCAAGGAGACATTTAATTGTTTAGTAATAAACTGGTGTTTCTGTGTTGCTGCAAAGATGGCGTTGACGATGCAGACATGAACGCCAGAGAGAAATGCACATTTCATATGGATCACATCATCAGAGAGTAGCCCATTTATTTTGGTTTGAATATTTTCGTTTAAAAGAAGACATTTCAAGCTTTCTGTAATATATATCCTATATTTCTCAAATATGTGAGGCACACGTTGAGTTTAGTTCACATGCAATGCAAGTGATCGTGCCGGCACCTTGTTACATTGTCTGCTAGGCTATATTTGCTTCTTATTTATTAAATACAGGCAACCATAGGCGTCGATTTCGGGGGGGGGGGGCGGGGGGATGCGTCCCCCCCAGATTTCGTCATGAGTCATTTTGTACCCACCACTTTTTTTTTTTTTTTTTTGAAAACCTCGAGTTCAATTTAGCCGTTCTGCTGCTGCGCTGGCTTCACGCTTTTCTGTTCATTAAAACTGCAACAACTGTAACATTGGGATACATTCTAGGTTGGGGGAGGGGGAGGGGGAGTCATCGTGTCACTGAGGCAGGTGCAGCTCAGCTGACTTGCCTGTTCACTTTCACTTCTTCTCCGGACTGGACCATTTTGTTCGTGGTGCTACTGGCCGCCTGCATGAACATGTGGAGGAGGTAACGTATTAATTTATTCTTGACAATCAGTAAAAACTCCTTTCTCGTAGTTTTGACAAAGAACAGCACGTTAGATTGATAGCTTTTAGCAGCTAAATTCTATCATTGACGTTAGCCGGCAACATCAGCTTCTAGAAGCCAAGTAGCTGCTAACTGTCACAGTAAAGTTGCAAACTCTGGTCACAAATATAAAAGGAAATAAAAAAAAGAGTACAAAGGTCGGTAGAGCGGTTATCTATTCTCCTCACACTCACGCATGCGCAGTTCTAATTTTTTTTACCTCAGGTTAACATCAAAGCACAAAGTGAGTTCAAAATGAATTATCTATGCTACCCTCTGCCAGTCTTCCCATGTGTTGTATTTTTAACAAAGTAAAATTTATGGAGTTGCGGCATTTGCATGTTATTTTATGTAAAAAGTGATTTATTAGTGGTTAACTTAAACCAGGTAGGATCAGGCGGTCGATTCAAACATGTACGGTTAATTGCTGTGTGTATTGCCTATATTTCTGTCACTGATGCCAATCCAATACATTTTATTATGGTCCTTCCTTCTTTATGCATTCCAGCCAGTGTTGAGCTCCAGCCTTTGTGTGTGGACTGGACTGAAAAGAGGTGGCCAAATCTGACCAGGTATGGATGTGAATTCAGCAGATTTTGAATTGTTTGCTAAACAGAATTTGAGTGCTGTTTTTTAATTAGGCTACTATTTCTAGCAGAACACTGTGTGTGTGTGTGTGTGTGTGTGTGTGTGTGTGTGTGTGTGTGTGTGTGTGTGTGTTGATTGTAAAGAAATAAAAGAAAAAAAAAATTAAGTGCATGTGAATTCAGCAGATTTTTTAATAATTGCAAAAAAATTAAGTATTGCTTTTTAATTGCAGAACACAAAATGGAACACAAAATGCACTTGTGTAAGTGACAAGCTGGACATTTCTTTTCTGCCCATTTTTTGCAGTTTCTCCCTGTGGACATGGCAGACTGATACGCTGTTGAGCCGTGACTGTGCCATTGTGGAGCGGAGCCAGGTCTTCAAACGTCGCAGGGCACTGAAACTCCGCTCAGCTTCGCAAGAAGACACAGGGACTACAAGCAACAGCCTAACCAGAGCCTCCACTTGGTGAAACAGCCGTCTCACTTCTGGCACCATGGTCTTCAGGATCTGACTGACCTCCTGGCAAGAATGAAACTGGTAGCTTGCTTTCAGCATAGCCAGTTGCATTTGCAGCACCTCGGCGTCCAACTCTGGGTACAGCTCCACTACCTCACTCGACTCACCTGTCCGAAGGTGTTCCTCCAATTTGGCCAGGTGGCCAAGGCCCTGTTGGCTAAATCTGCCATCTAGCTGAGTGACAGCTGTATCGGTGGCACAGAAAAACTGTACTTGAAAGAACTCCTCTGCAGAAGATGTGATGTGACTGTTAGCTGGCCCACCATATCGGTTGGATGGTTTCCTAATATGTGGCAACTTTATTGCCTCGAGATCATAAGATAAGGCGAGTTCTACCGCTCTCGAGTAAAGACTCATAAATGACTCACTTGTTCTCTTCGCCAGGAAGGCTTTCTTGGTGCAATCCACAGCCTGTAACATCCCGCCAATTGATACTGCTCTCCCTTGCAAACTTTTATTGAGACCTTCCAGCTTCAGTAGGATATCCTGCCCCATTACAAGGCCAAGGACGGTGGTGCCTTTGTGAAAATGGCCAAGAAGGCCTCTTGCACGAGGAGCTGAGACACTCGCTTTGTCTGAAGCAATCTCCTCCAGTGCAGCCAGGACTACCCCATACTGTGTGAGGACCGACTTGATGGCTGGTGTGCACACAGTCCATCTTGTGGCACACAATGGCTTAATGGTGGTGAACGAGCCATTTTCAGATATGGCTATCTGTTTGAAGATGGACTTGAACTTCCCAGACTGGCCAAACAAACAACCCAGGTCATGGATCCATGTGAGGGCATCACTCACAACTGGTGCGGATGAGGAGACTGCCTGAGTGACCAGGTTCACACAATGCGGCCCACAGTGGACGAAAATGGCAAGCGGCTGTACTCTGCGGACCAAAGCTTGCATCCCAGCTATGTGCCCCGACATGTTTGCCGCTCCGTCATAAGTTTGGCCACGAAGACCTGAGAGTGGGAGGTTGAGGCGGAGCAGCACATCGGAGGCAATTTTCCAAAGATGTGTGCCAGTTGTGGAAGAGGCCTCGTACATCCCCACAAACTCCTCCCTTGGCTCCAGGTCTTTGTCGACATAGCGGAGGCAGATGGAGATCTGCTCCGTTCCACTGATGTCCTGGGTTCCATCCATTATGAGGGAGTACTGCAGTACAGGTAAGGCAGAAATTTCTTCAGCAACCCCCTAATGATGGTGTTTCCCATAATGCTCAACATTTGGTTTTGTATTTCAGGGCTGGTGTAGGTGTGATGCTTCTGCAGCTAGCTTGCCAGGTTGGGGTCATCCTCTGCCTTATCCCTGAGATAAGTCTGGAAGTTTCCCTCTTCGTTTGAATGGCCTCTAAGAGCCAAGCCCTGTTTGGAGAGATACCTCAGAGCACCTACAATTTGTAAGAGAGCAGACCTGGCTGCCTCTTGAGCACTTGCTGATGGGCTGCATAATTGCATTCTTACAGAATTTTGTAGATGCGTATGTGTGTTGACAGCTATAATGTGTGCCTTGCTGATCTCATGCCTACTGAAAGCATCCCTACCCTTTTTCCAGTTTCTGAAGCCTGCCGATATAAAGGTTGGTTCAGCACTTTTGGCCAAGGTGGAGGTTTTCTGCGCAAAGGTATTCATGCAATGAATACACAAAACCCCCTTTATTTGATGGCTGTAGTGTAGCCAGGGGAACGCTTTGTACCAGCTGTCCTGGAACCTTAGCGTCCGGTTTGATTTGGTAAGTGGCTCAATATCCCTTGCACTGGGCTGGTGCGGGCAGTCTAAAGGATGGAGGTGGATCCCCTCATTATGAGTAGCTGGCTGCTCCTGAAATGTAATTAGTTCATTGGATATGAATGAAGGAGTAACTGAGTAGTAGTTTAGTTAATGGCATCATTTTTGTAAATAGTTATTTGTGTAAATAATGTAGTAGTTTAGTAAGTGGAATCATTTTTGTCAAACAGTAATGTTGCTTGTTTTAAGATTATTGTTGCTGTCTGTTTATTTGAATTGTATAGGTTTTTTTCTCCAATTATATGCAGACCTCACCTTGTCATGCTCATCGGTCTGTTCCTGCCTGTCAGTCTTTCTTTCAGATGGACCTGGGACCTGTTCCTGATATAAACCATATGTAATGCAACTTGTTTTGCATTATTTTTGTTCATTAACCTGTACCTGTCATTTTTTTCAGTTGTGTGTTGACCTCACCTCTCTATTGTGCACCAGTTCCTGACGTTCAGTAAGTTCTTGTCCCTAATAATGTAAACAATACAGTGAAGATGGATGGTAACTTGACTGATTTTGCAGTCTCATTTTTATTGTGCTTTTTTAAACAAACACTTTTTTATAATGCCTGGATTTCTCCTTTTAGGACTTTGTTTCTGTTTTTGAATGTGCTACCTCACCTCGTCACTGTCTTCCACCAGTTCCTGGCTTTCACTTAGTTCCTGTTCCTAATAAAACAAATTTTAAAAGATTGATAACCCCATTGATTTTGGCCTGTGTCATTTTTATTGTGGTTTTATGTTGTGTACGCCCAACAGTCTACAGCAGTTCTTGTAATATCTTCTCTTCTTTTCTCCAAACCGTAAATGTAATAATTAATATTAAGAATGAGCTTTATTGCCAGGTATGTTCACACATACGAGGAATTTGTTTTCGTGACAGAGCTTCGCAGTACAACATAACAGCGACAGAACAAAAAACACAATAAGGAATAAAAAATACAAAAAAATACAAATAGGTGGGTAAGGATTGACAATATACAAATTGACAATGTATGGCAGGTATATTAAAAAGAGCATTTATGTATGTACATGTATATTATGTGGAAAAATTGTAACTGTACGCTAAGTATGTGTGTTTGGATAAATAAGTGTATGTCTATATAAATATAAATATAAGTAGTATAGTGTGTTCCATGTATGTACATGTATATTATGTGCAAAAGATTTACGTGTACGCTAAGTATGTGTGTTGGATAAAAAGTGTAGTGTATATAAATATAAATAGAGTAGTGTGTCCCACAGTTATTATCAGCTGTTCATAAGATGGATTGCCTGAGGGAAGAAACTGTTCCTGTGTCTGGTCGTTCTGGTGCTCAGTGCTCTGTAGCGTCGACCAGATGGCAACAGTTCAAAGAGGGAGTGTGCTGGATGTGAGGGGTCCAGAGTGATTTTAACAGCCCTTTTGCTCACTCTGGATAAGTACAGTTCTTGAATAGATGGGAGGGTTGTACCGATAATTCGCTCAGCAGTCCGGACTACCCTCTGTAGTCTTCTGAGGTCCGATTTAGAAGCTGAGCTGAACCAGACAGTTACTGAAGTGCAGAGGATGGATTCGATGATGGTGGAGTAGAACTGTTTCAGCAGATCCTGTGGCAGGTTAAACTTCCTCAGCTGGCGAAGGAAGTACAACCTCTGCTGGGCCTTTTTCACAATGGAGTCAATGTGAATGTCCCACTTCAGGTCCTGAGAGATAGTGGTGCCCAGGAACCTGAATGACTCCACTGCAGTCACAGTGCTGTTCATGATGGTGAGTGGGGGGAGTGCAGGGGGGTTTCTCCTGAAGTCCACGATCATCTCCACTGTTTTGAGCGTGTTAAGCTCCAGGTTGTTGAGACTGCACCAGACAGCCAGCTCTTTAACCTCCTGTCTGTAAGCAGACTCGTCACCGTCCTGAATGAGGCCGATGAGTGTGGTGTCATCTGCAAACTTCAGGAGCTTGACAGAGGGGTCCTTAGATGTGCAGTCATTAGTGTACAGGGAGAAGAGCAGTGGGGAGAGAACACAGCCCTGGGGAGCTCCGGTGCTGATTGTACGGGTGCTGGATGTGTATTTTCCCAGCCTCACTAGCTGCTGCCTGTCTGTCAGGAAGCTGTTGATCCACTGACAGACGGAGGTGGGCACGGAGAGCTGAGTTAGTTTGGGCAGGAGGAGGTTTGGGATGATCGTGTTGAAGGCAGAGCTGAAGTCCACAAACAGGATCCTCACATAGGTCCCCGGTCTGTCTAGGTGTTGCAGAACATAATGCAGTCCGATGTTTACTGCATCGTCTACAGACCTGTTTGCTCTGTAGGCAAACTGAAGAGGATCCAGCAAGGGTCCAGTGATGTCCTTCAGGTGGGCCAGCACCAGTTTTTCGAATGACTTCATGACTACAGACGTTAGAGCCACAGGCCTGTAGTCATTTAGTCCTTTAATTTTGGATTTCTTTGGGATGGAGATGATGGTGGAGCGTTTGAAGCATGAAGGGACTTCGGACAGCTCCAGCGATCTGTTGAAGATCTTTGTGAAGATGGGGGCCAGCTGGTCAGCACAGGATTTCAGACAGGCTGGTGTAACACAATCTGGGCCTGGTGCTTTTTTCCTTTTCTGCTTCCTGAAGACCTGGCGCACCGCATCCTCGCTGATCTGTATTGCAGGTGTGGGGGAGAGGGGGGATGCAGGAGGTGTGAATGGTGAGAGCGCTTGATTGGAGAGGTGTTCAGGGTGGGTTGCAGGAGCTGTTAATGGTGTGAACGGTTGTGTGGAGAGGCATTCAGGGTTGGTTGCAGGAGCTGTGAATGGTGTGAACGTTTGGTTGGAGAGGCATTCAGGGTTGGTTGCAGGAGTTGTTATTGGTGTGAACAGTTGTTTGGAGAGGCATTCAGGGTTGGTTGCTGGAGTTGTGAATGGTGAGAGCGGTTGATTGGAGAGGTGTTCAGGGTGGGTTGCAGGAGTTGTGAGTGGTGTGAACAGTTGTTTGGAGAGGCATTCAGGGTTGGTTGCTGGAGTTGTGAATGGTGAGAGCGGTTGATTGGAGAGGTGATCAGGATGGGTTGCAGGAGCTGTTAATGGTGTGAACGGTTGTGTGGAGAGGCATTCAGGGTTGGTTGCAGGAGCTGTGAATGGTGTGAACGTTTGGTTGGAGAGGCATTCAGGGTTGGTTGCAGGAGTTGTTATTGGTGTGAACGGTTGTGTGGAGAGGTGTTCAGGGCAGGTGATGGGTGTTCTTTCAAACCTGCAGTAAAACTCGTTCAGATCGTCTGCCAGTCGTTGATTTTCCACAGTGCTGGGGGGTGGTGTCTTGTAATTGGTGATCTTCTTTAGGCTTTTCCACACTGATGCGGAGTCGTTCGAAGTGAACTGAGTCCTTATTTTTTCAGAATAATTCCTCTTTGCCACTTTGATCTCCTTTTCCAGTGTGTATTTAGCCTGTTTATACAAGACATTGTCCCCCTTCACGTAAGCATCTTCTTTGGCCTGACGGAGCTGTCTGAGTTTTGCAGTGAACCACGGTTTGTCATTGTTGTAATTTAGTTGAGTCTTGTTAGGAATACACATATCCTCACAGAAACTGATATATGATGTTACGGTCTCTGTGAGTTCGTCCAGATCATTGGCAGCAGCTTCAAAAACACTCCAATCAGTGAGGTCAAAACAAGATTGTAAATCCTGCTCTGCTTCATTAGTCCATCTTTTTACAGTCCTTAATACAGGTTTAGCTGATTTTAGTTTCTGCCTGTAGGTCGGTATAAGATGAACCAGAAGGTGATCAGAATGTCCCAAAGCTGCTCGTGGAACAGAGTGAAATGCATCCTTTATTGTTGTGTAACAGTGATCCAATATATTACTGTCTCTTGTGGGACAAGTAACATGCTGTCTGTATTTTGGCAGTTCACGGGAGAGATTGGCTTTATTAAAGTCCCCAAGAATGATTAAAACAGAGTCTGGGTGTTGTTGTTCTGTCTCTGTGATCTGCTCAGCGAGTTTCTGTAAAGCTGAGCTCACGTGCGCTTGAGGAGGGATGTAAACACTCACCAGAATGAACGAATGAAACTCCCGCGGCGAATAGAACGGCTTGCAGTTAATGAAGAGCGTTTCGAGATTTGAGCAGCACGTCTTCTTTAACACAGTTACATCTGTACACCACCGTTCATTGATGTAAAAGCATGTCCCGCCGCCGCGCGATTTCCCCGTTGATTCTGCGTCGCGATCCGCTCTAAACAGCTGAAAGCCCGGCAGATGGAGCGCGCTGTCCGGTATGGTGTCATTCAGCCAAGTTTCCGTGAAACACAGAGCAGCAGAGTGGGAGAAATCTTTATTTGTCCGAGAGAGCAGAAGCAGTTCGTCCGTTTTGTTGGGTAGAGAGCGGAGATTTGCCAGATGGATGCTAGGCAACGGCGTTCGAAATCCGCGTTTTCTGAGTCTCACGAGCGCTCCCGCTCGCTTTCCCCGCCTGCGCGTCCTCTTGAAGCGTGTGATCAGGGCAGCCGCTCCGCCGACAAGAATGTCCAGCAAAACATCAGAATAGTCGAAAACCGGTGAAATATCGGGAGATGTGTGTTGCCGAATATCCAGCAATTCGTCCCTGGTGAAACTGATTGCAGGAATATAACTAAAGACAGGACAAACTAACAAAAACACAAAAACAACTGCAGAGCACGTCACGGAGGCAGCCATCCTGTATCGGCGCCACTCCGATTACACATAAGTAATTGGAAATTGAAGGCATGATTCGAACAGGCTAAGTGGTCGTACAAAAAATTGTCACACTTTTGCTCTTCGAACCGACCATAGGAAATGAATGGGAAATTGACAAAAACACAAATATTCTCTACAAAAAGGCCTCGATGCAGAAAATAAAATGCTCCGCAATGAAGGGGTGACCCTTTAAAACATCAATAGTAAAAAACATAACATAATAATTATAATTAATATAATTATAAAATTAATATAATGTTTAATAATAATAATAATAATAAGCTGTGATAAAAGCATTGCTTTTTATTTTATTTTTATTGAATTGTAATTACCTGTAACAAAATGCTTTCTCTGTATTCAGGTTTGACTGTAGTAATAATGCAAAAAACGTGTACACTTCACATCAAATTTATTTAAAAAAAATGTATAAACCTTGGCAAAAGTATTATTTGGGAATTTATCTAAAAAAATACATTCAAATCCACATCTTAAAAGTAAGTAATTGGGTTCAAAAACAACTAGATTTCACAAAACTTTCCATAGAGAGCTATACAGGCATCTAGTGGTAAACCCATGAAATAACAAGTTTTATTTAATTTTCTATCAACAGATGGCACCATTTTTAGGTGTGCGGTCACTTCTGACCGGGAAGTTAACAAGTGGTACACCCACATGAAGAGCAAAGCAAACTGTGCGCTGCAGTAACTGCATGGGTAACTGCTAGCTAGCTAGCTAGCTTATAAAATTGTTTGTCAAAAAGAGTGACAGAATGGGTTATTCATTTAGCCGATAAGATACCGGCACTTACTGTGCATGTCTGCTTGGCTTTAAAAAAAGCTCTGATGTCCTGTCCACTTCTTTTTGACATAATGCTGTTATTATTTTCTCTATATGACTATCGCGCTTCTTTTTTTTAAAGAATGTTTTCAAATGAGTTGACAGTTTGGAATGGACAGTGAACGAGCGGGAACGAGGCTACCTAGTCTTTGCTGGGATTGGCCAGAATTTCTGGCGAATGTATCATAGACGAGCAAGTCATTTAGCCTTCATACAATATCACAAGGTTGCATCCTAGTGCCATAGACTATAACATATCAAAGTGATAACCTGTAGAACAAATGGATGTTGTTGTACACACAGCATGGGTCTGCAGACCATTGACACAAAGGTAAGACGCGATAACTTATGTTTATTAAGATTTGCTGGTATTATGGCTAGGTCTTGTGCATTTGCACACAAGGGATCGGCTGTTTTAATTCTTCTTTTGCAATTAATGTTACGTTAGACTTCCTTAGCCACCAACTTAATTAGCTACTTACAGTTTGCGTTCATACAGCAAGTATTGGGGGAGATGATTGTTGAGTAGTCAGTATCTTGTTTAATTATTGCTTGAATCTATTGCTGAATTATGGAATAGTTGTGATGATGATGATGATGATGAGGAATGGATCAAGTTTTAGTCAAAATGCCTGATGTAGATTGGATGGATGCATGTTGTTGTGAATTGAGAGCAGTCAGATCATGGTGTGATAGTCAATAGTGTTCATGTGCTACACGTATTTTTGCTTTTTCAATCTTGATAAAATTTGTAGTGCTTAAGTTGTGTTGTGTGTAGATATGGTAAATTGTTCTGGGAATTAAATCAAATTATTACATGGCTTGGTTGAATTCCACTGTAGAATGAAGTCTGTTATTTCTTGATAATAACACCGTTGCCATGAAAAACAGAGCGTTGCTATGGACGCGGCAGGATTCTAATCGTAGAGACGGAACTATTGTCTTTAGCGGAAGCAATACAATCGTGTTTAAATCAATAAACTCTTTTTTAAATCAATATTTTGTGTCAAATTATTGATTTATTTGGTGGGTAGCCATGTAATAAGCGGGATAATGTAGAGCGAGGCCCGATTTTGGGTTAGATTTTTTCCCCGTGTTCAGTGGTTATAACAAAGCAACATGAAAGAGAAATTTGGTAATCATTGTTTAGGTACATTAAACCACGTCATGGCCATGTCATATTGTCAACATGGTACTTATATGATGATATGAAGCAGATTAGTGGGTCATATATCATATGTCTAATGCTTTGTACGGCTTTCTTCTTCATAAAACGAGTCGGACATCATCACATTTTTGTATACATTTTTATTTATTTACATTAATAAGATACAGGACGTCTTTCAAAACATGACCTGCGCGAAAGAGAAAAAAAAATGCATCATTGTACCCAGCACTTCTGAAAATGCACTTCTGAATGCGTCTCTGTCCCCACCACATTTCAAACCAAACTGACGCCCATGAAGCCACGCCCCATTTTGGAGCTCCCACCACGTTTTGGAGATCTCCAGGCTGCAGTTATACCTTTCTCTGTGAATGACTTAAAGGGGTCATTTGATGCGATTAAAATTTTTACTTTCTCTTTGGAGCGTTACAAACTCTTGGTTCATAAAGAAGATCTGTAAAGTTGCAAAGAGTAAAGTCTCAATTCCAGAGAGATATTCTTAATGAACGTTAAATTTAAATTGGTATACTGAAGTAATGTGAAGGTTTTATGTGTTGAACAATTATACTCTCTCAAGACAAAAATGTGCAGAAAGTGTATCTTTAGAGGAACAACAGTATGTCAGATCGAGCTGAAATGGTTAGGGATCAAAAGAAACTTAATCTGCTCTAAACGTGCTACTGAAAGCTGTGTGAAAGAGGTATAGTTCTATTATTTTGTACAGATTTTTGTGTCAATTGTGTCACTTGGTGGTACAGAGGTAGTAAGAATCTATCAGGTGTTCACCTGTGTGTTTGGTGTAAGAGAGGGGAGACAGACCGCTAAAGAGGTTTTAATGCTGTTTAATGCCATTTGTCATGACTTTTGGACACCATTCAGTATGTCAGTGAAAAAATTATGGAATGTATTGGACGCAAAACCTTGTTTGTTTCTCATGCAAATAAATCTACAGAACGCAGTCTTTGGATCCATGATCATTAACAGCAAGCGAGTCAAACTAGTTAGATTCCTCTAATCAGCCTCTCGCAGCGAAATTCAGGGTCTTAAGACCTAATAATACTGTGACTGTGACGCTTGTGATCTGATGTGACAGTCTTGTGAGTTTGGTAATTGTTGTTGGTAAATGCAGTGAAGAAACAATCAAACTCTGTGAAATCTGTGAGATCATATTATTGTAGGACTGAGTGAATATGGATCAAACTCTATACAGCTGTCCTTTAAAAGAAGGATGTGACATGAGACGCTGTTCTTCATCATTACAGTATGATACTGACTACAGTATCTGGTGAATCAATCAATGTTTTTACGTTTTTATTGTTTCTTTTCTTTCAGATGTATTTCCCTCATGTTTAACATTGCTTTGTTCGGGGTATAAAAAGGAGAATAAGATTTTCTATATAGTATGTAATTCTATTCTACTGTCTGTATGTTTAAATATATCTTAATAAATGACTTTACCTGCTTTAAAACTTCTGTGACTCTTTCCTTCATCACTGATGTGCTGAAAGATAAAAGTGAATGTGACGTGTTCAGAATTGCAGCGTAAGCTTCCTGTCGCACTTTATCTCAGTAAACATTACAGAGGCTATAATTCAATGCTTTATAATTTTCTGTCAAGGAAGAGGAAACACTTTGTGGTTTAGTGTCTCTGCAAACCTGTATTTTGATCGACCCGTTACGATCGACAGACACGATGGACAAAGTCATATTTTTCCTCTGTGTGTTTTCATGTTGGATTATGCAAATCACATCCAATGGTAAATATACTCTATTTCAGACATTATGAAATTAACATAAATAACTATTATTATGAGCATGGTCTAAAAGGGTCTGTTTTTACTGATGTCTCTTCAGATGCATCAGTGCGAGGGTCTTATGATGTGTGACAAGTTCAGAAGGCAGAAAACATCAGACTGAACTGCAGCATGAAAAACAAATATGAAGTCGCCTGGTATCACCTCAATTCTGAAAAACTAGATCTGTTGATTTCTGTGAAGAAAGACAAAACTGGAAGAAATATCCTGAAGAACTTTGATCAAAACTGAAGCTTACTGCAGACACAAGTATCACCAGAGTCTTTCTAGAGATCTCTGGAGTAAAAGAGTCAGATGTGGGCATTTATTTCTGTGGAACCAAGTCTAACACTCCAGAGATGTTCTTCGACAAACCCATCAGACTAGAGATCGAGGGTAACACATTTCAGTTCTTCCATCATATCTTCACAAACTTGTCGTTGTAGAGGGCAGTGGGTCAGATGAGCCAGCAAAGACGAGATCTGTACAATATTTTTGTTTTAAGGAAAAATTATTTTATATGCTAAATGTAAATGTACTATATATATATATATATATATATATATATATATATATATATATATATTAACACTGTCAATTGATTAAAGACTACCTAACTAATTGCATATAATAATATATATTTTAATTAATTCCATATTAATTAAATATATTCATATTGTCATTTCACTTTGAAGCTGCAATTAATGTAGAAACAAAATGAAGATGGTCTGTTTTATACAGTATATCTGTTTAAGGTCATTTTTTATTTATTTTTTACTAAATAGCTTATTATTAATGAAGGCCAGTATTATTTATACCAGTACTGCTACCGATGTCTCTATTGAATACATTTTCACCTCAAGTTTATGGCATTTTACCATAATTGTGTGTGATTTTATCTATGATTGTCTGAGGTGATTGTCTGAGGTTACGCTTTTTCCATTGATAATTAATACAGACCCTTTCATCTCCCAATAGTGTTGGATGCTTAGACTGTAAAAAAAAAAAAAAAAAAAAAAAAAAGAAAACAAAAAAAAACTCCCACCCAAACTCCCACAGACCCAATCATCCATAACGACATGCTCTGTTTTTATAGCATCAAATTACTATCTGAAATCTAACTTATCACAAAAACGAACAATTTAACATATATCAAAGTGATAACAGCTACCGCATGACCGAAACCATCTTTTGGAAAACTGTATTGGAAGTGTAATTTATTTTAAAAAAAATTGACTCAAGTCCTATTTGTTTACATGGAGAGTGTGGAGTTTATGACCTGTACTGCAACACGCCACCAGGGGGTGATCAAAGAACCCTCAGCTTTATCATGCAAAGAATCTGCGCAAAAGATCATGGGATCCCAATGTGTCCATCAGTTGTAGCCTTCGGAATCCTTCATTCCAAAGAGCTCTTTGATGTGGCCAGTTTTGAGCACTTCAGTTTGGAACATCTCTTCAATGTGGATTCCATTATTGTTTTCACAAACACCGTGGGTGTGGCGTCAGGCCTTGGAGAGAAAACTATATATATACATACGCAGAGTTGTGTTCAGAATAATTCCTATTCTTAATAAATAGGATCACTTGCTGTGTCTAGTACATGCTCTTCAGATTAACGTCCACCGCACTTGCCAGTGGCGTAAGTTGGAGCAGCTTTTTATATTCTATGGGGGCTGTAAACAGGGGCGACTGCCACTAAGCAAACCATGTCACATTGGGTGACAGATGCTATTGCCCTAGCCTACAAGGTGCTTGGTCAAACCCTCGTCTCTAGGAGTTAGGGCACATTCAACTAGGGGAGTTGCATCTTCAGTGGCTTTAGCAAGAGGTGCACCCGTACAGCAAGTGTGTGATGTTGGAGGTTGGTCCTTTCCACACACATTTTTCAGATTCTATAGTTTGGATGTCCATGCTACTCCTGTCTCACGTGTCCTCCAGTCAACATCCCAAAGTCACATCTGACACCTCTTCAATCTTTGTGCGCACACACTACACAACACTGGGGATCCAAACACTTCCAGTGTGACTACATTGGTATTCTCGTTCCCAATAGTGCTATTGAGCACAGCATCGAGAGTAGCTTTTGATAAGGGAATGTCTCGGGTCATTTCCCCTGAAATAGTGGGAACGAGATGCTGCTCCTCAATGCCACACTGAAAGCGTGACTGGACGTCCTTTCAGACAAAAATCTGACCTGAGGATGTTTCCATTTCATGCCTATTTATAACCTCCAGGTGTTCGTAATCGAGTGACATCACCTAATCGAGGTTAATTAAGACAAACTTTGGCATGTTTGACACACATGCTTCAACAAACGGTTGAACAAAGAACGTTCTCAGCATCTCGTTCATGCTTTTCAGGGAACAGGTTTACTATGGGGTTAGAATTGTTGCTTTATTCCAAATAAATAGATTATGATCCACAAATAAATGTAACAAGATTCACAAAAATATATCAAATTCACAAATAAATGTACAGAGTTTCACAAAAAAATATAAAACTCACAAATAAATAAAATGAGATTTGCAAATAAAAATATATATATTTACAAATGTGTTTAATGTCACAAACACAACTCTACCTGGTATTTATTTGTGAACCGCTTTCTGTGCATTTGTAAATCACTGCACGCATTTGTGGATCGGTTCCTGTGCATTTGTGGATTTGAAACACTTCTAGCGTCGACGTGCAGATAAATCCACAAATAAGTGGACTCCACCCACCGTTTACTCAAGCCAATCAAATAACGGCCACATTGAGCTGACCAATCGTAGCACGTTATCGCTTCAACCAATCACGTTTTGGCTTAAATCCGGGGGGGCGGGGGGAGGCGTCTTGCCTGATCGGCCATGTTGTGCGTACTTGTCTGTAACGTTACTTGTGGACTTGTGAAATGTCATCAGTCGCTGCCCAAGTACTGTTTCCCTTTTCAAAGTTCACATCTAGCCAAGTCCAGTTCAAATCCCCGGATGTGTTCTTGCTCCGCTCCTTTTACCGAGGATGCATGGAGAGGTGACTTGTGCGGACTTGATACGGGCCATAACCCAGAATTCAGCTCGAACCAGGTTAGCATCAATGGCGGAGGAGAAAACTCACAACTGTAAGTTATACATTTCGAAATACTATTGTTGTTTTATCACAAAATGTAACGTAGTTGTAAGAGCTTTGATGCCAGAATGTTGTTTAAACTTCAAAGCTACCGTCGAATTTTAAGGAACTATTTGAAAATTTGCTCAGACGATTTCGTTACGAGTTGAAAAGTAGCCTAACCCTCGGCAAGTCCTCCTAAAAAGTAGCTAGGCCCTGTAACATTTTGTAAAATATGGGGCTGCCTGTGTTGATTCTGTAGTGGATAAACATTTGATATATTTTGCTTTGGGTATATCTAATGGGCAATTGTTTTGCCTGAGGGAAAAGTTTCCTAACTAACGTTTGCCTAACGATACTTATATCAAATGCAAACCTTATTTTAGAGTGCTCTTGTCATTTTAACCAAATAGTTTGCTTGTCTTTATTTACATTTTTTTTACAAATTCTTTTATAATTGTATTATTTTTCATCAACTTAAATTAAGCATTATTTTTTATCAAGGGACTGCTGAGGAAACTCGGGCCTTGATAGAGTGGCGGGCGGCCAACGAAAGGCTTTTCACCGGGAGGCGCAATTCCTCCAAAAGTTGATGGGAGTGAGTATTCATTTTGAGTGCTTGTATAATTCCCTGCATGTCTGAAGGTTTGGAGCTAGATTTGGACAGTCTTCATCCATAAAAATGAATACGTTATTGAAGTGGAATCATGTAAATCTTTATGGTTTTGTTTTGCCTATAGGCATTTTGTTCCACTTCTGGTTTGGCCATAACTGCCAAACAGGCAAAGAAAAAATTGAATAACCTAAAAGATAAATACAAGGTAATCTGCCTGTTTCTCTACTTTCTGTTACTGAAAGAGGCTTACCAAGATGTGTGTAAAGACTTTCCGGTCATATTTGAAACCTAACATAGATGCATTGGCCCTTACATTTTATTTTGTAAAATGTAGTTTACTCCGTTTACATTGTTTACTCTGAGACTGTAAAAAGAATAGTTCACCCCAAAATGAACATTCTGCCATTCACCTACAATTTTAAGTTGTTTCACACCTGTATACACTATTTATTTATTCTTTTTTTTTTTTTTTTTGCTTTACACAAAGGAAGAATATTTGTAACCTAAGAGTTCTGGGGCACCACTGACATGTGTAATTTTTTGGTGCCTCAAACTGTTAGGTTACAAAAATTCTTAAGAATATCTTCCTCTGTGTAGAGCAAAAATAAAAAATGTCTAAAAGTGTGGAACAACGTGAGGTGAGAACATGACAGCATTTTGCTTTATTTCAGGAGCTTAGGGACCCACCCACAGGAAAAGGGGTAGAGGCCGGTAGTGTGACTGCTGCCACCTGGCAGTGGTACACTGCAATGGATGCTGCACTCCAGGGGCAGCACTCAGTTACTATGCCCGTAGTTGTTGCATCAAACCCACTGCCACTACAGGTGGCTCAGTCAGCACACCAGGTTCAGCCCCTTCTGTGGAAGCCAGGAGTAGCCAGCAGTCAAGAAAGAGGCGACGGGACAGCCAGGCTCTTCTTTAGTTTCTAAAAGAACAGGCAGAGAGGGAAGAGGAGAGGGAGAGAGAAGCATTGGCGAGAGAAGAGGAGAGAGAGAGGGCAGCAACAGCCAGAGCAGAGACATATGTCTCTTTTTGAAAAACTTAATAAATTCTAAATTAATGTTGTATTTAATGATAAATGATTTTATATAGATTATTTGAATAAAAAAAAATAAAAATGAATGTTTCAATTTCAACCCTGGTAAATCATTGTTATAGCAACAGTGTATTCTTTATATTTACAACAAAAACACAAATAATATAAAATAATGTAATATCCAATGTCTATAGTGGTATACAATTATTTACAATCATGCAGTTAAATCTCAAGAAGAACATACCAACATTAAGAAAACGTATAAATGTATCTATACCCATCTACTTGCACATTTATTCATACCTATCTTTCTAATTAATGTCATAGCTATTTCAACTGTTTATGTTGCTCTTTTAATGAACATGACAACATCTGGAAAGGTTTACTGTCTAGATGTAGTACTGTTCAGTTAGACACCCAGGCAGTTCCACGGGAGAAGAAAGCTGAGCAGCCAGACGTCCTCTGAGATGGTTCCCTGATAGGTCCCTCTCACCCACTGCTGCATTCTCACCATCCTCGCTGTCTCTTGTCCTTGGCTTTCCTCCTCCTCCTCCAAGAGATCACCTCCCATCACACAGATGTTGTGGAGGATACAACAGGCACCAATCACCTTTGGGGCGAACAGTGGCCTGATCCCTAGGGCCCGCAAGAAAATTGCACGCTAGTGAGTTTTTAACATCCCAAAAGTGCGCTCGATGATGTTCCGTGCTTGTGCATAATGCCTGTTGTATCGGGCTTCAACTTGGCCTGTTAATCAAAAATCGTGTAGAAAATTTGTAGTGTATTGCAAATTCATAACAGTAAAAATTTGGTTTATCGTGTGTGTGTGTGTGTGTGTCTGTCTGTCTGACATAAAAAGTGTTCTTACTTGCGACAGGCTGGCGGTATGGGGTCATGATTGCAATAGGATGCTGCAAGCAAGGGTATCCCCCATCTCCCAAAAGATAGTATCCAGCTGGTGAATACAAAGCCTGCTGGTACATTGGTGATCTGCGCAGCACAAGGGCATCCTGTACAGAGCCTGGATTGCCAATATACACATCTATAAATATGCCTTTAGCATCACAGGTGCCCTGTAGAATGATGGAAGGGAAGATCTTTCTATTTATGTAGCATCTTTTTTGTGGCATTGCAGGAGGAACAATCCTGATGTGGCACCAGCAGCACAGAGGAATGCCTCATGGCCAGCAAGGCCCCCCACCTCATCCATTTCCTCTGCTTTTGGAAAATGAATAATTTTGTGGAGGATGGTCATCATCTCCTCCACAACATTGTGAACAGTCCTACAAACTGTTGAAAGTGGCATGCTGAAGTCATCTGATGTGACCCTGTAGGATGCTCAACAGGCAAGCCAATAAACCGTAACAAGTACTTCAATTTCACGGCTCCATCCATGGGCTTTTTGACGGGGCAGCATCTGTACCAGCATGTTGATGCTGTTCCTGGAGAGCCTGAAAGCTGGCTTTAAATCCTCTCCAGAAAAAAACTTGACCAGGATTGGTACCTGGTCATTGATCTGTGAATACCTGCGAGTGGGACTTTGTTCCTGTTAAAATATATAGATAATATATTAAGAATGTTTTTACTTTTGTTGTATTATGTATTTGTTATATGTATTGCTTTTAAAAAGTTGTTACTATATGTACTGTCGTTGCATTGTATTTATTATATTTTTGGATTTAATATAAGCTATATACTCGTTGTTTTAAGGATTTTGTCTAAAATTTACTAAAATCTGCCATAATTAAATCTCCCTCTAACATTTGCTCTTTTCGTGAAGTATTTCTTTATACTCTATTTCGGTTTCATTCATTTATTGATAAGCTCTAGCACAACATTCATCCCAGAGTCTAAAAGTTGTAGCCTATATGATTATTATAGATATTAAATCCTTATAGATATTAAATCCTTTTATCCTTATATTTATTTGTTACCCCTCCATCCTAGAACATTCCTGCATCTCACTCAATCCTATTCCATTATCATTTATAGCACAATTGTTTATACACTTATTTATTTGCCAATTTGTAAATGTCCTGTAATTTTTTTTTTTTTTTGTCTGTGTGTTTGTTTGTGTTAATGCAGTAATATGATGTGCACCTAGCTATATAAAGATGATAAACTATAAACTTATTTGAGCACCACAAAGACAAATAAAAGGTGTGTGAAGTGTAAGCTAGTTAATTTAAATGTTATCAACTGTCAAACCTATTGTACTTGTCAGTTTATTTGGTATACTGAAAAATCTAATGTAGTCTCATTACATCCCTGCAGTAGTTTACATAACTTTTTGTGAGATAGTACTTTGTAGTCTGTTGATAGGGTGCCTATATGATACATTATAATAAATTTTTATTATGACTTTTCATTTGGATATACCTAACTAAGTCCACATAAGTATATGGGCAGTTTATGAAGAAAGAATAATTAGAAAAACGTACAATGCTAGAGAGACATGCTAATATGGCACGTCTCTTCGCCATCCTCCGCTGCATCCTGGCTTTTCTTTGAAGGATTTGTCTCCTCCGTTCGGCAGCCTCCTCTTCAGCATCTTGATAAATAGCAATTGCAATGGCAATCCTAAGCTGTTCCATTTTGATTTACACTTATTTACAATTGATTTACACTTTTCAACCGTATTATTTAAATTGTAGCTGAGTGGGTTTATTGCTAGATTGTTCTTAATGAAAAGAGGCAGTTGTTTCCACATATTTTATTTATTTTGAACGACGTAAATATAATCACAGTATTAATGTTACCTGAACCACATATTAATGTTTAATAGTTTTTAAAATAAAAAAGAGACAGTCGTTTAATATTATATTCAATTTCATTATAAATATAAAGTGAAAATAATCAGAGTAGGTAAATATTAGTTTTTAAACATTAAACAGTAAAACATGCATGCTGAGTGAAGCTATCAAGTACGCTGCCGTTCCATTTGTAGAATGACTGGACTCGCGTCCTCGAGAGTTCGTTCTTCTGAGTCCAACTTGGCATGTCCAAACTCGGAAGGACGGAAGTCCAGACTCTGCGAACTTGGTATTGAGAAATGCCCTTGACTGTCTGTTGTTGGTCTCAAGTTCGGTGTCTATTCCCGCAGTTCCCCTGGCTGTAAGCCAAAACGTGATTGGTTGAAGCGATAACGTGCTACGATTGGTCAGCTCAATGTGGCCGTTATTTGATTGGCTTGAGTAAACGGTGGGTGGAGTCCACTTATTTGTGGATTTATCTGCACGTCGACGCTAGAAGTGTTTCAAATCCACAAATGCACAGGAACCGATCCACAAATGCGTGCAGTGATTTACAAATGCACAGACAGCGGTTCACAAATAAATACCAGGTAGAGTTGTGTTTGTGACATTAAACACATTTGTAAATATATTTTTTTTATTTGCAAATCTCATTTTATTTATTTGTGAGTTTTAAATTTTTTTGTGAAACTCTTTATATTCATTTGTGAATTTGATATATTTTTGTGAATCTCGTTACATTTATTTGTGGATCATAATCTATTTATTTGGAATAATGCAACAATTCTAACCCCATACATTTGAGTCAGTTCGAAAGTTCGGAGCGGGTTCGTGAATCATTTGAATCAGTTTGGTAGTTCGTAGCAGGTTAGCGAATCATTTGAGTCAGTTCGGGAATTCAAAGCGGGTTCGCGAATCATTTGAGTTAGTTTGGGAGTTCGGAGCCTGAATCATTTGAGTCATTTCGGGATTTCGGAGCTGGTTCGCGAATCATTTGAGCATGGGCGTCAGTTTGGTTTGAAATGTGGTGGGGACAGAGACGCATTCAGAAGTGCATTTTCAGAAGTGCTGGGTACAATGATGCATTTTTTTTTCTCTTTCGCGCAGGTCATGTTTTGAAAGACGTCCTGTATCTTATTAATGTAAATAAATAAAAATGTATACAAAAATGTGATGATGTCCGACTCGTTTTATGAAGAAGAAAGCCGTACAAAGCATTAGACATATGATATATGACCCACTAATCTGCTTCATATCATCATATAAGTACCATGTTGACAATATGACATGGCCATGACGTGGTTTAATGTACCTAAACAATGATTACCAAATTTCTCTTTCATGTTGCTTTGTTATAACCACTGAACACGGGGAAAAAATCTAACCCAAAATCGGGCCTCGCTCTACATTATCCCGCTTATTACATGGCTACCCACCAAATAAATCAATAATTTGACACAAAATATTGATTTAAAAAAGAGTTTATTGATTTAAACACGATTGTATTGCTTCCGCTAAAGACAATAGTTCCGTCTCTACGATTAGAATCCTGCCGCGTCCATAGCAACGCTCTGTTTTTCATGGCAACGGTGTTATTATCAAGAAATAACAGACTTCATTCTACAGTGGAATTCAACCAAGCCATGTAATAATTTGATTTAATTCCCAGTACAATTTACCATTTCTACACACAACACTTAACTTACACACAACTTAAGCACTACAAATTTTATCAAGATTGAAAAAGCAAAAATACGTGTAGCACAGATGAACACTATTGACTATCACACCATGATCTGACTGTTCTCAATTCACAACAACATGCATCCATCCAATCTACATCAGGCATTTTGACTAAAACTTGATCCATTCCTCATCATCATCATCATCATCACAACTATTCCATAATTCAGCAATAGATTCAAGCAATAATTAAACAAGATACTGACTACTCAACAATCATCTCCCCCAATACTTGCTGTATGAACGCAAACCGTAACTAGCTAATTAAGTTGGTGGCTAAGGAAGTCTAACGTAACATTAATTGCAAAAGAAGAATTAAAACAGCCGATCCCTTGTGTGCAAATGCACAAGACCTAGCCATAATACCAGCAAATCTTAATAAACATAAGTTATCGCGTCTTACCTTTGTGTCAATGGTCTGCAGACCCATGCTGTGTGTACAACAACATCCATTTGTTCTACAAGTTATCACTTTGATATGTTATAGTCTATGGCACTAGGATGCAACCTTGTGATATTGTATGAAGGCTAAATGACTTGCTCGTCTATGATACATTCGCCAGAAATTCTGGCCAATCCCAGCAAAGACTAGGTAGCCTCGTTCCCGCTCGTTCACTGTCCATTCCAAACTGTCAACTCATTTGAAAACATTCTTTAAAAAAAAGAAGCGCGATAGTCATATAGAGAAAATAATAACAGCATTATGTCAAAAAGAAGTGGACAGGACATCAGAGCTTTTTTTAAAGCCAAGCAGACATGCACAGTAAGTGCCGGTATCTTATCGGCTAAATGAATAACCCATTCTGTCACTCTTTTTGACAAACAATTTTATAAGCTAGCTAGCTAGCTAGCAGTTACCCATGCAGTTACTGCAGCGCACAGTTTGCTTTGCTCTTCATGTGGGTGTACCACTTGTTAACTTCCCGGTCAGAAGTGACCGCACACCTAAAAACGGTGCCATCTGTTGATAGAAAATTAAATAAAACTTGTTATTTCATGGGTTTACCACTAGATGCCTGTATAGCTCTCTATGGAAAGTTTTGTGAAATCTAGTTGTTTTTGAACCCAATTACTTACTTTTAAGATGTGGATTTGAATGTATTTTTTTAGATAAATTCCCAAATAATACTTTTGCCAAGGTTTATACATTTTTTTTAAATAAATTTGATGTGAAGTGTACACGTTTTTTGCATTATTACTACAGTCAAACCTGAATACAGAGAAAGCATTTTGTTACAGGTAATTACAATTCAATAAAAATAAAATAAAAAGCAATGCTTTTATCACAGCTTATTATTATTATTATTATTATTATTAAACATTATATTAATTTTATAATTATATTAATTATAATTATTATGTTATGTTTTTTACTATTGATGTTTTAAAGGGTCACCCCTTCATTGCGGAGCATTTTATTTTCTGCATCGAGGCCTTTTTGTAGAGAATATTTGTGTTTTTGTCAATTTCCCATTCATTTCCTATGGTCGGTTCGAAGAGCAAAAGTGTGACAATTTTTTGTACGACCACTTAGCCTGTTCGAATCATGCCTTCAATTTCCAATTACTTAATATTAATTATTACATTTACGGTTTGGAGAAAAGAAGAGAAGATATTACAAGAACTGCTGTAGACTGTTGGGCGTACACAACATAAAACCACAATAAAAATGACACAGGCCAAAATCAATGGGGTTATCAATCTTTTAAAATTTGTTTTATTAGGAACAGGAACTAAGTGAAAGCCAGGAACTGGTGGAAGACAGTGACGAGGTGAGGTAGCACATTCAAAAACAGAAACAAAGTCCTAAAAGGAGAAATCCAGGCATTATAAAAAAGTGTTTGTTTAAAAAAGCACAATAAAAATGAGACTGCAAAATCAGTCAAGTTACCATCCATCTTCACTGTATTGTTTACATTATTAGGGACAAGAACTTACTGAACGTCAGGAACTGGTGCACAATAGAGAGGTGAGGTCAACACACAACTGAAAAAAATGACAGGTACAGGTTAATGAACAAAAATAATGCAAAACAAGTTGCATTACATATGGTTTATATCAGGAACAGGTCCCAGGTCCATCTGAAAGAAAGACTGACAGGCAGGAACAGACCGATGAGCATGACAAGGTGAGGTCTGCATATAATTGGAGAAAAAAACCTATACAATTCAAATAAACAGACAGCAACAATAATCTTAAAACAAGCAACATTACTGTTTGACAAAAATGATTCCACTTACTAAACTACTACATTATTTACACAAATAACTATTTACAAAAATGATGCCATTAACTAAACTACTACTCAGTTACTCCTTCATTCATATCCAATGAACTAATTACATTTCAGGAGCAGCCAGCTACTCATAATGAGGGGATCCACCTCCATCGTTTAGACTGCCCGCACCAGCCCAGTGCAAGGGATATTGAGCCACTTACCAAATCAAACCGGACGCTAAGGTTCCAGGACAGCTGGTACAAAGCGTTCCCCTGGCTACACTACAGCCATCAAATAAAGGGGGTTTTGTGTATTCATTGCATGAATACCTTTGCGCAGAAAACCTCCACCTTGGCCAAAAGTGCTGAACCAACCTTTATATCGGCAGGCTTCAGAAACTGGAAAAAGGGTAGGGATGCTTTCAGTAGGCATGAGATCAGCAAGGCACACATTATAGCTGTCAACACACATACGCATCTACAAAATTCTGTAAGAATGCAATTATGCAGCCCATCAGCAAGTGCTCAAGAGGCAGCCAGGTCTGCTCTCTTACAAATTGTAGGTGCTCTGAGGTATCTCTCCAAACAGGGCTTGGCTCTTAGAGGCCATTCAAACGAAGAGGGAAACTTCCAGACTTATCTCAGGGATACGGCAGAGGATGACCCCAACCTGGCAAGCTAGCTGCAGAAGCATCACACCTACACCAGCCCTGAAATACAAAACCAAATGTTGAGCATTATGGGAAACACCATCATTAGGGGGGTTGCTGAAGAAATTTCTGCCTTACCTGTACTGCAGTACTCCCTCATAATGGATGGAACCCAGGACATCAGTGGAACGGAGCAGATCTCCATCTGCCTCCGCTATGTCGACAAAGACCTGGAGCCAAGGGAGGAGTTTGTGGGGATGTACGAGGCCTCTTCCACAACTGGCACACATCTTTGGAAAATTGCCTCCGATGTGCTGCTCCGCCTCAACCTCCCACTCTCAGGTCTTCGTGGCCAAACTTATGACGGAGCGGCAAACATGTCGGGGCACATAGCTGGGATGAAAGCTTTGGTCGGCAGAGTACAGCCGCTTGCCATTTTCGTCCACTGTGGGCCGCATTGTGTGAACCTGGTCACTCAGGCAGTCTCCTCATCCGCACCAGTTGTGAGTGATGCCCTCACATGGATCCATGACCTGGGTTGTTTGTTTGGCCAGTCTGGGAAGTTCAAGTCCATCTTCAAACAGATAGCCATATCTGAAAATGGCTCGTTCACCACCATTAAGCCATTGTGTGCCACAAGATGGACTGTGTGCACACCAGCCATCAAGTCGGTCCTCACACAGTATGAGGTAGTCCTGGCTGCACTGGAGGAGATTGCTTCAGACAAAGCGAGTGTCTCAGCTCCTCGTGCAAGAGGCCTTCTTGGCCATTTTCACAAAGGCACCACCGTCCTTGGCCTTGTAATGGGGCAGGATATCCTACTGAAGCTGGAAGGTCTCAATAAAAGTTTGCAAGGGAGAGCAGTATCAATTGGCGGGATGTTACAGGCTGTGGATTGCACCAAGAAAGCCTTCCTGGCGAAGAGAACAAGTGAGTCATTTATGAGTCTTTACTCGAGAGCGGTAGAACTCGCCTTATCTTATGATCTCGAGGCAATAAAGTTGCCACATATTAGGAAACCATCCAACCGATATGGTGGGCCAGCTAACAGTCACATCACATCTTCTGCAGAGGAGTTCTTTCAAGTACAGTTTTTCTGTGCCACCGATACAGCTGTCACTCAGCTAGATGACAGATTTAGCCAAGAGGGCCTTGGCCACCTGGCCAAATTGGAGGAACACCTTCGGACAGGTGAGTCGAGTGAGGTAGTGGAGCTGTACCCAGAGTTGGACCAAGAGGTGCTGCAAATGCAACTGGCTATGCTGAAAGCAAGCTACCAGTTTCATTCTTGCCAGGAGGTCAGTCAGATCCTGAAGACCATGGTGCCAGAAGTGAGACGGCTGTTTCACCAAGTGGAAATAAATTTTACTTTGTTAAAAATACAACACATGGGAAGACTGGCAGAGGGTAGCATAGATAATTCATTTTGAACTCACTTTGTGCTTTGATGTTAACCTGAGGTAAAAAAAAATTAGAACTGCGCATGTGTGAGTGTGAGAAGAATAGATAACCGCTCTACCGACCTTTGTACTCTTTTTTTTATTTCCTTTTTTATTTGTGACCAGAGTTTGCAACTTTACTGTGACAGTTAGCAGCTACTTGGCTTCTAGAAGCTGATGTTGCCGGCTAACGTCAATGATAGAATTTAGCTGCTAAAAGCTATCAATCTAACGTGCTGTTCTTTGTCAAAACTACGAGAAAGGAGTTTTTACTGATTGTCAAGAATAAATTAATAAGTTACCTCCTCCACATGTTCATGCAGGCGGCCAGTAGCACCACGAACAAAATGGTCCAGTCCGGAGAAGAAGTGAAAGTGAACAGGCAAGTCAGCTGAGCTGCACCTGCCTCAGTGACACGACTCCCCCTCCCCCTCCCCCAACCTAGAATGTATCCCAATGTTACAGTTGTTGCAGTTTTAATGAACAGAAAAGCGTGAAGCCAGCGCAGCAGCAGAACGGCTAAATTGAGCTCGAGGTTTAAAAAAAAAAAAAAAAAAAAAAAAAAAGTGGTGGGTACAAAATGACTCATGACGAAATCTGGGGGGGACGCATCCCCCCGTCCCCCCCCGAAATCGACGCCTATGGTTGCCTGTAATTAATAAATAAGAAGCAAATATAGCCTAGCAGACAATGTAACAAGGTGCCGGCACGATCACTTGCATTGCATGTGAACTAAACTCAACGTGTGCCTCACATATTTGAGAAATATAGGATATATATTACAGAAAGCTTGAAATGTCTTCTTTTAAACGAAAATATTCAAACCAAAATAAATGGGCTACTCTCTGATGATGTGATCCATATGAAATGTGCATTTCTCTCTGGCGTTCATGTCTGCATCGTCAACGCCATCTTTGCAGCAACACAGAAACACCAGTTTATTACTAAACAATTAAATGTCTCCTTGCATATTTTGGAACCAGCAGGCCATTGAATGAGCGAGCGGAGCGTAATATATGGAGAAATGCGCTCTCCGCTCACGAGCTCTGATCGGAACAAACCCGAGCCTTAATGTCTGCTGACCTTGCAGAAACATACAAATAGACATAGCCAGACTAGAATATTTTAGTACAAATTATGATTTTTTTTATAAATCTTGACAAAATTATAATATATTAAGTTTTGTTGTAGCCTATTTTTTTTTTTTTTTTTTTTGCCTGGTTAGTTTTGCCTACGTTCCTATGGCCCAATGACGCTACGATGAGCATTTAATGCTTTTAAAAAATGCGGGTCAGGAAGCGGGTCGGGTACAATATTGTATTTGTATTTTTTTTGCGGTCCGAGTTGCGGGCGGGTTAGTTGAAAACGTCGGTCGGGTGCGGGTTATTAATACATTGACCCGCGCATCACTGGTACATATAAGGCACATAAATGTATAGTTTCATTTGTCTGAGTACAAGGTTTTATTTTTTTAAATATTGCACCGTTTTGTCCCACTTCTCAAGAATCAATGTTTTGTAAATCTTGAAAGACTATATACTGTGAAAAACTAAACAAATCCACTTTTGAACCTCTTTTGTAAGAAGCATTCTGGTGGTATAGGTTTTGTATTAGGTTTTTCTTTTTTACATAAGTATGATTTACATGAAGTATGAATTATGATGAGTATCTTTTAAATGGATATCCATATGTTGCTATTTAGATCTGCATTTCCTAAACTAAGTAGCCATTATGTAAAACTGCATGACAGACTGAGACACAGTCAGAGCTGAAATCTGCTGCTCAAACTGTTGAGATCAGACTGAAATCATCAGAGATTCTGATAAACATCATCATTATCATTATGTGACAAACATCATTATGTGGGACCAAACAGACAGAAGCTGCACAATGTTTGATGGACTTTCTTGTCTTATTATTAGTCGTCCTGATTACCTGACTGTGAATGTGAAGTTTCTGATATAATCTTATAGTCTCATGTTTTGTGTTCTGGTTTATACAGCAATTGCTTTACAGCTTATTTCAGCAAATTATTTTTTTATTTATCACTCTTATGAAAGCTGAATCAGAACACTTAAATATTACACGTTAACATCAGACTAATATCATAAAATTGCAATCTGCGTAAAGTTATATACTCTTTTAACTCATGTTATGACATGCTAAACAAGAAGACATGATTTGTATTTGTAGATTTTGGAAAGTATTTTAAATGAAATATAAAAGTATTAATCAAAAGCAAGTCCCAACCTGAAATATTTACATCTGGACTCACAAATCTACAGTTTATTTTGGCCAAGTATCCATGCAAGTTAATAGAGCACATCTTAATAAAAACTACAAGAGGAAATGATGAGGATTTTCATTATAGTGTTTTATAACAAATCAAAGTAAGGAAGCAACACTTGATCTGATAAAGAAACTATTACTGAGTGCTTTATTTTGCTCTGGAGAGGAAGTGGAAACACTGTGTGGTTTAGTGTCTCTGCATTTTGTTCTTATTATACAATTTAAACTTCTACATGTTTTAATATTTGAACAGAAGCAGAATGAAGGAATGACATTTTATCTGTGTTGTGATTCCAGTCATATATCCTATTCAGCTCTAACAGCTGATCTGAATTCAGATATCCACGGGAGAAGAAACACTTTTCCTGGCAAGTCCTCACTTGTGTGAAATACTTTCACTTTAGTTTTGTCTGGTTAAATGTGCCGTGATTTACGCCAGAACAAAAGATTCATGCTGAACTTTTACCATGTAAGTATTTGTGTTTTTAAATATAAAGTCAACCTATGTTTGTTTGTGTGTGTGTGTGTGTGTGTGTGTGTTACTCTATCAACAGTTTTGTTTTCTTTTTGTGGAAAACTGAATCTTCTAGTGACACTAAGGGAATTCATTAACGTTTATGTATTTAGGAATGTATCTAAGTTTGTGATTATCATGATGATGATTGTAATGTTATTTTTTATTATAATTATTTGATTGTTCTACATTGATAGCTCAGATGAGAGGAAAAATAATTTTGTAAACGTTGTTTGTGTTCATTGGGCCTTTGAGTCTGACTGGTGATTTTGAGTCTTATACTGGAATCATTTATTAAAGTAAATATTCAGATGTTTCTTTTTGGGCAATTTTTCATATATGATCCATATGATATATCTGTAAATAAAACTGAAAGTTAAGGTTTAGAGTCACTTTATTATTTCTCAACAGGTTTAACCGGTTGAACCATCTGCTGTTGCTGCTTCTTTGCCTCGTTTATCACAGCGGTCAGTGTCTTTTATTTTTATTAACTCTATTTATTTTTGGTGTTCAGTGTCAGAATTATTTCTTTGGTGTGTCACTCAACCAAGACTTTTGTTAACATTAATCATTTCACTGATTTATCTGCAGTTCACTCCAATTAATTTATAAATAAACATTGTTCAGGAATTCATTACAGCTGGAACCTTACATCTGATACAGCTTTATATTATTATTATTATTTCATCTGTTTATTGAGATGTAAAAAATTATAATAGTGTAATACAACAATATTGTAGTTACATCGTCTTACATTTGAAAGGTGTCAACAAACAAGAGGGAAAAAAAAGAAGAAATGTAAGAAAAAAAACAGCTATGTGATTTCAGGCAGTGACACAACAAAACATGCATACAAGGCATACACAAATCATGATTAAACAATAGTTAATTTATGCAAACTATGAGGGGGGAGGGGGGTACGTCAAGTATCAAACTATCTCGTCTTATCCTGTCTCATTCAGTACGTTGTTAAAATCTGAGTTTGAGATAAAGGAAGATACTTTTACAGCTTTATCAACATTTGAAATGTTAAAATATGAAACTGCAAATATTGTTGGCTCTTTTTGCCCTCATTTATATTTTAAATTCATTATTTTAAACAAATATCTAGTTGCTGCTATTTAAGTTACTTTTTAATGATGTTGTCCTTATTATAAACAGTTGTGGTTTTTCTTCTTCGTCTTTTTTTTTTTAATGTCGCACCTAGATGTGTACTAACTTTCATCAGAGTATTAGTAGAGTTTCGGCTTAATATCAGCTTATTCTTTATTGCGGTGGTCTCCCAACAGATATTTCACTGACTATAAGTAACTCTGAAAGTTCATGTCAACTTATTTCTACACTAACCCTCCCTCTAATATTCTACTAACATTCTAATCAGAGGTATTAGGTTCAATGTTAGTTAAAGTCAACAGATCGTATCAAAAGAAACACCAAAATAAAGTGAAACCAAGTTATGTTTACATGGTAAATCCTATCTGGTATTTTGCATTTAGATTCTGACTGAAGCTGCTGTTTTCTGTTCATTCATGAAGCAGATCTCATTAGTCATTAGTGCTTGAGATCGAGCATTTAATGATTTTATTTCATGTAGAGACGATGAAGTAACCTGAGGTTGAGAGTCTAGATGAAGAGCACAAAGACAAAATAGATCATGTCTCTGATGAGCAATGAACATCCTTAATATTTACATTCATTTCTGATCTTAAATATTAGAGAAACTCCCCCATCAGTTGATGAATCTTCAGCAAAGGAAAATACAGTTGACTAAAAAAATATTATATAAATGAATAGCTATAAAATATTTAGTGATGAGCTTTATTATTTATTTTTCGGTATTGATACTTTTTATCAGTGGTGGACAGTAACGGAGTAGCTTTACTTCGTTACTGTACTTAAGTAAATTTTTCAAGTATCTGTACTTTACTGGAGTAGTTTTATTTTGAGTAACTTTTACTTTTACTTCACTACATTCCAAAGCATAAGATCGTACTTTTAACTTCTCTACATTTAATAAAACATCTCGGTTACATATGTAACCATGGTTACCTGAATAGGGAACGAGATGCTGCGGTGACGTCACCTGCTATGGGAACACCTTCGGTGTGACGAATGTCTGAAGCCCTATACCATCCCGCCAATCCTATTGGCCAAATAGCGCGTGGCACCGCCCAGCATGCGTACGCATCGTATACCTGGGTGTCGCACGCCATTTCGCTCAGATTTCATGACTGAAGAAGAAGAATGCTATCAAGGTACGGCACGGCCAGGACCGCAGCATCTCGTTCCCTATTCAGGGAACCATGGTTACATACGTAACCGAGATGTTCCCTTTCATAGGTCACTTCGATGCTGCGGTGACGTCACCTGCTATGGGAACGCTATACCATAACGCCTGACGTACCTGATAGCTGGGATCCAAGGAAGCATCTGCTCAAGCGGAGAGAACCCGGGAGCCAGGAGCCATCCTCACATCCAGACTGTAAGACTTGATAAAAGTGCTCGGTGAGGACCAACCTGCCACAGCACAGATACCATCCAAGGAAGATCCACTGAGAAAAGCTCGAGAAGAAGCCACTGCTCTCGTGGAATGAGCTTTATCTCCTAAGGGCGAAGCGAGTCCGCGTGCCTCATAGGCTAAAGATATTGCCTCCACCAGCCAATGTGACATGCGCTGTTTTGTAACCGCATGGCCTTTATTCTTATGTCCAAAACAGACAAAAAGCTGGTCAGACTCACGCCATGGGGCAGTACGATCCACATAAGTCTTTAAAGCTCTCACAGGGCAAAGACTTAGATCTCCAGACCCCGCCTCAGCAGGGGATAAAGCCTCCAGGACCACTTGCTGAAAGTGAAAGGGATTAAATGCGACCTTAGGGACATAATTAGGCCTCGGTCACAACAACACCTTCACAGAGCCCGGTGCAAATTCCATGCATGAAGGTGAAACAGAGAGAGCCTGTAAATCCGCAACTCTCTTAAAGAGGATAAAGCCATAAGAAGAATCGTCTTCAGAGTCAGGATTTTATCCGGTACAGTTTCCAAGGGCTCAAACGGATGCCCTGATAAACCGTGCAACACAATGGATAAATCCCATGAAGGAACTCGCACGTGTGCCACCGCGGAGCCACCAGCAGCAGCTGTTTCACTTTGTCCAGCCTTACTCTGCCTAATACCGCTGGGATCATACGAATAGGGGGAAAAGCATACAAGCTGGTCCTGGGCCAGCTGTGAGCTAACGCATTCAAGCCCAGGGGTGATGGAGGGCATAGGGAGAACCATAGCGGGCAATGCGTAGTCATGTTCGACACGAATAAATCCACTCTCGCTTCTCCGAAAATCTGCCATAAGAGATTCACCATTTGGGGGTGCAATCTCCATTCCCCTTGCTCCAGAGTCTGTCTGGATAGCAAATCTGCTCCGAAGTTCAATCGTCCGGGGACATGAACAGCTCGGATCGACAGAAATTTGTTCTGAGACCAAAGAAGAACATGTCTCGCCAGCCTGCACAGGGGGCGAGAGCATAATCCTCCCTGATGATTCAGGTATGACACAACCGCTGTGTTGTCTGACCTGAGCAGCACATGACGACCGATCAGCAGGTTCGAGAAATACTGGAGATCCAGAAAAACCGCCAGTAATTCCAACCTGTTTATGTGCCAACTGCGTTGCGCCGCTGTCCACACTCCGTGGGCTGGGCGCCCTTGACAAACAGCTCCCCCGCCGGTCAAGGACGCATCCGTCGTGACAGTCTCTCGGGAAGCACAAATCCCCAGCCGAACTCCGGTTAGGAGAAACTCGGTTGACATGCATAGTTTTAACGACATCACACACCTCCGTGTCACCGAAATCGTCCGATGCGGAAGACAACGGGGTGAAATATTTCATCTTTTCGTCCACCACTGAAAAGGGCGCATGTGAAGTAATCCCAGACGAATTACAGGAAATGCCGCTGCCATAAAACCTAAAAGTCTGAGGCACAATCTCACTGTCACTGCGCGACCCGCTTTGAAGCGCCGCACACATGACGCAATCGACTGAGCGCGCGGGAGAGAAAGCTTTGCTGTCATCGCGCGAGAGTCCAAGTCTATTCCCAGAAAGGTTATCCGTTGAGAGGGGATTAAAACACTTTTCTGGAAATTTGTGCGTAAGCCCAGGCTGCTTAAATGATTCAGCACAAGATCCCGATGAGAGTGTGCTTGAGTCTGCGATTGCGCTAACACCATCCAATCGTCCAAGTAGTTTAAAACACGAACGCCCTGGAGCCGCAACGAGGCCAGAGCTGCGTCCATGCATTTTGAGAAAGTACGGGGAGCCAGAGCTAAGCCAAAGGGAAGAACGCGGTACTGATACGCTTTGCCCTCTAAAGCGAATCTGAGGAACTTCCTGTGTCTCTTGATGATCTGGATATTAAAGTATGCATCCTTCAGATCGATCGTGACAAACCAGTCGTTTGGTTGAATCGGAGACAAAATAGACTTTACCGTCAACATCTTGAATTTGCTCAGCCTGAGTGCAAGATTCAGACGGCGTAAATCCAGAGTCTTTTTTTTTGGTACCACAAAATAACGGCTGTAAAACCCTGACTCCATCTGAGAGGTGTGTACTTCTTCTATAGCCCCTTTGCTCAGCAGAGTTGACATCTCCTGTCGCAGCACCGCTATTTCCATCGGTTTCACCCCCGTGGAAAGAATTCCGCGGAAAGGAGGCAGGCCTCTTTGAAACTGAATGGTGTATCCGTGACAAATTGTGCGTAACACCCATTGAGAAATGCCGGGCAAGCGTTCCCACGCGGCCCGAAACAATATTAGCGGTCTCAAAATTTCAGTTTCCTGCAACGGTGTCATACACGTTAAAACATCCGGGCCCGAAAAGCTTGTGGCGTTCGTGCACAGGGAAAGTGTATGCGTAAGAGCCGTTACGTCTCGTTGTGTATAATCCTGAAACGTGTCCATGGCAGGAATTAGGCCAACAGATTGAACATTGGGCTCTGCTGCTAGCGAAAAAGCGGCGGCTGTGCGAGCCGTCATAAACGGGTCGTCTGTGCGGGACCCTTGAATCGCCCCTTGAATTCTGAAAGCAGGATTGCGCAGAGTGTCTGAGGGAGTGTTTGGCGTTACAGCTCGATCCAATGCTGCTCGAGGCGCTGTTTGCGGCAAGACAGTCAGAGTTTGAGCATGGGGACTGCAATGAGAGTGTTGGATGCGCGAAAGCGGTCCAAGAGCGCTCTCTAGCGGAGGGCACAGTCCCTGGCAAGCAGCGAAAAGATCAGGAGCTGCTATTCGGTGCCCGAGAACGAGAGGCATTAGCCGTCAAACTCAGGTTTAACCTCTTGCGCTGACGTTGGTGAGCCGGTGGGAAAACCTTAGGGCCCCAGTCCTTGCGAGGCGTGTCGGCGTTCAACCTCCCTGGGTCTGCGGGGAATCAGCTGGCGGATAGCGGCTGATTGCTTTTTCACTGCCCTGAATTTTTCCACCACTGAAGTGACAGCCTCTCCGAACAAACCGTCCTTGGAAACAGGGGCATCCATGAGGAAAGATTTGTCCTTTTCCTTGATGTCAGTGAGATTAAGCCAGAGGTGGCGCTCAACCGTAATCAAACCGGCCATGGAACGGCCCACTGCACGAGCGGTATGTTTGGTAGCACGTAGCGCCAAATCCGTTGTTCGCCGTAATTCCTTTACTGCCTCGGGTGTGATACCCTCCCCTTCGTCTAGTTCCTTTAATAGCTCCGCTTGGTAGGCCTGGAGGACCGCCATAGAGTGGAGCGAAGCAGCTGCCTGGCCAGCGGCCATGTAGGATTTCCCAACTAGGCTAGACGTGACTCGACACGCCTTAGAGGGAAGAAGGGGGCGAGACTTCCTGCTGCATAGCCATGGTTCGCCATGTCAGAGATGGTGGCGAAATCCTCAGCCGCAGCGTTAGTAATCCGAGCTGAGAACGGCAGTTTCCAGGACCTCGAAACCTCTTGGTGGAGGTCCGGGAAAAAAGATAAAGGCCTTCGGGGCTGTGCAGGTGTACGACTGGTTAAAAAACGGTCGTCCAGCTTAGAGGAAGGTTGGGCCTCGGCCTTCTCAACCTCCCAATCCAGCCCCAATTTACCCACCGCACGAGAAACCCCATCCAACAGCTCGCTGTAGGAGGGGGAAACACGCCTCTCCTGTCCGCTAGGAGGGAGAGGGCTAGTGTCGGCCGCGAAGTCCTCAGACCCCGAGGCCGCTGTGGATAAAACGTCGTCCTCATAGCGTCCACAACCGAAGGAGATGGCACTACATGCCTCTGGTGTGGGCTGTGAATCCTCGTTAGAGAAGACGACAGGCTCAATAAAACTCTTATTCTGCACCAGGGTAGGTAGGGGAGAGCGAGTGATGTGGAGAATATTCCAGCGCTGCGCTGTCCTCGAAATCCATGTCGCATGTGTCACCCCAAGCTATCACCTCGTGCAGTGCCTCGGCAGTCGCAGAAGTGACATGGCGGGGGTTAGACACGGGGGCCACATCGGAAAATACTTCCACCCTCGAGCGCAGTACTCTGAGCCGCAGGCTATCACAATGGGGACAGGAAGAAAGGCTGCTAAGCGCCGCCTGTGCGTGATGTAAACCCAGACATACTACGCACCTGTCATGAGTGTCTCCCTTTGTGATGTACCTGGTACACGGCTCCTGCATTTTCGAAAACTCATCGCGTCCGCGAAGAGGAGTTAACATTGCTCGTAAAAACCGCTGGAGAACGCGAGATGAATTCTAGGGCACAGATGATTCGCTTTCCTGAAGGAATGAAATCTGAGCGAAATGGCGCACGGCACCCAGGTATACGATGCTTACGCATGCGTGGGGCGGTGCCAAGTGCTATTTGGCCAATAGGATTGGCGGGATGGTATAGGGCTTTAGACATTCGTCACATCGAAGGCATCAAAACTATGAATTAACACATGTGGAATTATATATGGAACTATATACATAACAAAAAAGTGTGAAACAACTGAAAATATGTCCTATTCTAGGTTCTTCAAAGTAGCCACCTTTTGCTTTGATTACTGCTTTGCACACTCTTGGCATTCTCTTGATGAGCTTCAAGAGGTAGTCACCTGAAATGGTCTTCCAACAGTCTTGAAGGAGTTCCCCGAGAGATGCTTAGCACTTGTTGGCCCTTTTGCCTTCTGTCTGTGGTCCAGCTCACCCCTAAACCATCTCGATTGGGTTCAGGTCCGGTGACTGTGTAGGCCAGGTCATCTGGTGCAGCACCCCATCACTCTCCTTCTTGGTCAAATAGCCCTTGATGCCTTCAGTGTGACTCTACAATTTTCATAGTCATGAAAATAAAGAAAACTCTTTGAATGAGAAGGTGTGTCCAAACTTTTGGTTTGTACTATATATATATATATATATATATATATATATATATATATATATATATATAAACATTTTAGTTTTACTTATTTAGTAATGCTCCTTCAGCTTGGACATCAAAATGTGTGTGTTTTCATCCTCTCTGTCAGCAGCTCCCTTCAGAAATGTTAAAATCAGGAACTTCTCCTCTGTCATAGAGGTTTTTTCTGGCACTTCTGAAATCACAGAACAAGTGTATGTATTTATGTGTTTACCATGAAAGATCAAAACCTGAAGGTTTCAGCCTATTTTCACGCTCTATGTAAGTGATGTAACGTTATCCGGTTATGTTAGTGCACATTTTAGGATTAAACAGTGCATACTTTTAGGGTTAATTTAATTCGGTTACTTCTATTCATCCGTTGATATATATATATATATGGAGAGAGAGAGAGAGAGAGAGAGAGAGAGAGAAAGCTCATCTACACACAAGATGACATTAAAAGCCCAAACTTAATAACACTGTTGGGAACGTTACTTTAAAAAAGTAATTAGTTATTAGTTAGTTACTCACTACTTGTTCCAAAAAGTAACTGAGTTAGTAACTAAATTACTCTATAATAAAAGTAACTAGTTACCAGGGAAAGTAACTATTTGCATTACTGTAAAAAAAAAAAAAAAGTTGCTATATGTCAAAGAATTTGTTTTTTTAGCAGTTTTCACAAGTCAGTTGAAATAAGTAGAATAGACAGTAATAAGTAGAATAGACAGGTGTTCGTACATAACTTTCGAGATTTATTGCACGTCAACAGACAGCAAGAGTTTTATCCTGCACTCTTTGTAAGAAAAGTGTTTTTGGCCACTAGCTTTGTAGATGCGTGTGTCACACATTACATGTACACATTACATGCACGTTCTTGCCTTTGACTACAATGAATTTGAAGTAGTGCTTATATCTTCACCTTGAAAATGCCAACTTTTCATCGGATTGCTCCTGACTCGCCATTTCTGCTGCTGCTGCGAATCTCTGTGTAGCTATTCCGTGTGTGTGACTGTGTGTGTTTGGCGCCGCTGGCGCGTGTGTGTGTAAAAACACTGGCTCTGATTGGCTACCATGAAACACATGACTCTGCCTTAGCCAATCATAATCGCTTATCTCGTTATTAACCCACCTGCTCACTCGCTGTGTGAGCCAGGGGTGCGTTCGGATTGCATATTAAATCAATGCATAGTAACGCACCGCATTTAACGTTCAGTAACGTTAACGGCGTTGTAACGACTGGAAAAGTAATTAGTTAGATTACCCCGTTACTGAAAAAATAACGTCGTTACCTAACGCCGTTCTTTTAAACGCCGTTATTCCAAACACTGCTTAATAAATAAGAGCTCATGTCTATCATTACCTCTTGTAAGTTAGTTAGCCTTACGGTTGAGATGCTAACGGAGTTTTTCTGACGACACTAAAACCATTTCTATAAAGTAATTATTAAACGGAAGCGTATAATTTACATGAAATAAAGTGTCAGAAACACTTTAATGTACTATTTGTGTAATTTTATAGAATAAACTTACCTAAAACAAAATAGTGAAACCACATTGAGTGTCAGCGTTCAGCTGCTTGACGGTTGGGCTGCCGCCTCGTTTCCATGGTGACGTCCTCCGCTCCAGTTCAGCGCGTGCGCCCTTTACAGCACGTAGAAGTCACGCAGAATTTCACTGTTATTTCAACATCTATTTTTGGGCTATATTTGGAACAAATCGGACAGACAAAACAAAGACCATTGCTGATTTTGGGGCTAAATTTGGACCAAATCCGACGAACCAACTTTCAACGTCAATTTTTGAAGTCCATGACGAGCCGAGTTGATTTAGACAAATAATAATAATAATAATAATAATAATAAATAATAATCATAATAAATAATTAAATAAAAAATAACCTTTCCAAATGACGTATGGTGACAATCCAAGACAATACATTTGGTGTCCAGTAGATACCACCAGAAGTTTCCAAAGGTGTTCTATTGGTCCTTAATGGTATCCAATAGACAACACATGCCACCAATAGAAGAAAGCAAATTACCAATAGAAACCCACAGAGACCATTACAGTGTCCATTAAAACCATTAGAATTCCAATTAGAACCATTAAAACAATTACAAATTCTGTTATGGTTCTATTGTTTTTTTCAGCAGGGCCGGGAGATCTTGTGAGCGCGCGTGCATCTGATGTTGCTAAAAGTAAGTTATTAATGTCGAAATTTAGGATTAATTATTGTAACTAAAAATCATATTTAGGTCAAAATTGTCAGTTGTTTGGGAACTAAATCCGCTGAAAAGAGTGATCTATTTAAGCCCACTGAAATGCTCGAATGCAGACGATGCAGACACATCAATCAGCGTCTCTGTGTTTTAGGTAAAAATTAAATAAAATAACTCGTGCATGTTCAAATTCCCCGCTGCCGTAATATTAACAGTTTTATTAAAATGCTACCATGTCCTATGTGACGTCTGTTTTTATATTGTTTATCAACAGTAACGTTATTTTATTTTATATTAACGTTGTTTGGATTAACTAAACGAGTAGACAGACATAAATGTTTATTCATAACCGTACTGAAAATAAGTAAATATTGCTAGCTGATGCTAACTATCTAGCTAACAAGTTTGCTTGTGCTAACTTGAGGTAATTTTTATAAATAATGTCCAAATATTATTTTCAACCACCTATATATATAAATATATATATATATATATATATATATATATATATATATATATATATATATATATATATATATATAAAGATTACATCTGGGGAGAAAAGAAAGGATGTGATGTTCAGAACATGGTAACTACAGTGATTGCGATGCACCCCGTTTGGCCAGGGATGTTTTTACACCACAGACAAGTTTTGAGAAGGAAAAAATCATTATGAAAATATAATTATATTTTCCTTAAAATGTTCTTCCTAACTTCAGGCCTTATTATCGTGTCATATATAACTGTGATGTTCTGTAAAACAACAAACTTTAAAATACTTTTTACTTACTGGTGAAGATAAGATGGTCATCTCTGTTTTCTCTCAAGTACATCACAGTGTAAGCTTTACAGTTAACATCAGTCTCATCAACATAGTCCATATCAACAACAAAAATATATCTTGACTCCATATAGTGGTTATTTTGGAAAAAATCCCAGGTATTTTGAGCATTAGGATTATAAAAAAACGATGTGCTAATATAAAATTAAATTAAGTAGCCTATATAAAAATGCAAACATTATCTTTCAGTACTTTTTTACTTTCACTTGAGTAAAATTGAAAAAGGAGTACTTTTACTTTTACTGGAGTAATATTTTACTATATCTGTACTTTTACTCAAGTAATTGATTTGTGTACTTCGTCCACCACTGCTTTTTATTGATTTAATATTTATTTTCAGGAAATAGCAGCTTATTTCATGTAAACAGGATTAGATTGCATCTTTTTAAGTGGAATTCTGTCCCAGCCACTGCTACTTTATTACAAGAGTATCCTACTAATCCGGGGACAATAATTTAAAATAATAATAATTTTAAAATTAATTTGAAAATAATATTAAAATGTTGTGTAATCTATAATACTATATACATTTTTGCCAGTTTTACTTACTAAAATATTCATTTGTGATAAAAATGTGTTTATAATTGTATTAGAGTCTTACAGTAAATACAGTTAATCTGAGCTGTGCATTATTTTGAGTGCTGATATTATTATGGGAGTGGCTTGATGGAACGCAGGAGATGCAGATAACTTCATTTTGACCCTTAAGAAACTTTAATTAATGCTGCTTTAAAGATAAAATTACATGAATTGCTAGTTACAACACTGAAATAAAAATGTAAAGCCTGTACAAATACTAGAAATCGTGAATATAAATAATTGGGAATCATGAAAAAATAAAAATAGAAAATAAATAAATATATATATATTATATATATATATATATAGTAGTATATGCTAATAAAATAAAAACAGTGCACATTTAATTTATCAATTTTAACATTTATGTAGTTTTATTCACTTGTCTGTTTCATTTTGAAGGTCCAGAATTTCAAGTTTTTCGTCAGGTGTCT
This sequence comes from Carassius carassius, assembly GCF_963082965.1. Lineage (NCBI taxonomy): Eukaryota > Metazoa > Chordata > Actinopteri > Cypriniformes > Cyprinidae > Carassius > Carassius carassius. Next base: position 1,647,771 of record NC_081779.1, on the reverse strand, counting down.
TTTTTATTTATATGATGTCATAACGTTGCTGTCTCGCCGCAATCAGCCAGTCGCAGCATTGCTGATCATGGTTTCGAGTATGTGGCATCTTTAAGTGAGGTACGATGAATGGACCCCCGGAGGGCCCCTGTCCTGCAGAGTTTAGCTTCAACCCTAATCAAACACACCTGAACAAGCTCATCAGTGAAATCTACAGACAGGTATGTGTTTGATTAGGGTTGGAGATAAACACTGCCCAACCCTGATCTAAACAGTGGATCATAACATAAATTGGGGGATTTGAATCCGGGTCCTCTCACACCTGAAGCAATAATCATACCCCTGATACATGCAATGGCTTTTTATATGTTTTAAAACCACTTTTGATGTAGAATTTGTGTTGTTGTTTTTAATGATTAAATGATTTTAATGATGAAGTAATGTCACTGTGTTTGTGTTATTAACTGGGTTTAACCATTTATATCAGAAATAATAATGAATTTTATCCTCTACCCAATGTAAATAACAGAACAATCTGAAATGATTCAGGATTCAAAAAACCGTCATCTGCTCTAAACATTATTCTGAGCTGTATATATGGCACTAAAAGCTGTGAAGTTTTTGATCTAATGTTACAGCCTCGAGAGTTTAGCAATTGGTTGCATTGAAGCAATATTGCAAATCAAGCTCTATAACATTTGTTAAATGTTGATTATTGTGGGAATGAGTGAATATGGGTGAAACTCTATACGGCCGACTGGTACTACGGTAATCCCTTTAATAGAATGTGAATGAAACATATGACAATGTTCTTCACCATTTACATACAGTATCTGCTGCATTAATCAATTGTAATCAATGACTGTTTTGTTTCAGTTATACCCCACTCATGTTTAACATCGTTTTGCTGAGGGTATAACAGGAATTTTTATTTTCTTTTACATTACATTTATTCATTTAGCTGACGCTTTTATCCAAAGCGACTTACAATTGCTATATATGTCAGAGGTCGCACGCCTCTGGAGCAACTAGGGGTTAAGTGTCTTGCTCAGGGACACACTGGCGGTTCACAGTGGATTCGAACCCGGGTCTCTCACACCACAGGCATGCGTCTTATCCACTGCGCTAACACCACCCCTTTTTAAACAGTATGTTGTTCCATTTTTATCTCTGTTTTTAAACGTGTAACTTAATAAATACTTTTACCTGCTTTAAATGTTTTGAAAATCTTTTATTTATCAGTGATGGGGCTAAAAGCTAAAGTGACTGTGACTTGTTCAACATTGCAGCATCAGCTTCCTGTCTCACATTACCTTTGAAAAAAACACTTCCTCCTTCAACAAACCATATTCATTTTTGTAAATAACTTTTTTTTTGTAATTAGGTCAAAATAAATAATTAATCAAATGCAAGTCCCTGAAGCTGTTCAGCTGTTCACAGAACTAATATTGCAATCGATCAATCAATCTATGAATCAATCAATGGATAGATAAATAAATAAATAAATAAAGTACCTGCCATTTTTATAATACAGACTCAGAAATCTATTCTCATAAATTTACCATGTTTTGATAGCCAGCTCTCTATCTAATATAGACCACATCCAGTGAAAACTGCATTGGGAAATCATGAGGATTTTCATTACAGCTCACAGAGGTTTGATGCAATAAATATTGGACTGTCAAATGCTTTGTAATTCTCTAGAAAGGAAGTGGAAACACTTTGTGGTTTAGTGTCTCTGCATTGCTCTGAAACCTGTTGTTTTTATAATCCCACTCCAGATGCATCAGTGCAAGGGTCTTTTGACGTGTTAAGAGTTCAGAAGGGAGAAACAATCAGTCTGAACTGCAGCATGACAGAACGATATGAAATCGCCTGGTATCACCTCAGTTCTGAAGGACTCATTCTTCTGATTTCTGCGAAGAAGGACAAAATGGGAAGAAAACTCCTGATAAACTACGTTCGAAATGATACTCATCTAAAACTTACAAAAGACAGCTGGATCAGCACAGTTTCTCTAGAGATTTCTGGAGTAACAGAGTCAGATTCAGGTCTTTATTTCTGTGGAATAAAGTCTGATGCTCCAGAGATGTTCTTCGACAAACCCATCAGACTAGAGATCGAGGGTAACACTTTTCAGTTCTTCAATCATGTCTTAACAAACTAAAGATTAGCAGAACATGGGTGGCAAGAGAAAGGCTATTCTATATATTTTCTTGATATTTCAGTGTATATGTGTGTGTATATATAATTGGATATCAGAGTACATTTTTAAGTCACAAAAATACAAAAGTTTGGATGCAGTGAATTGTTTTCTTCTTGATCTGAAAAACAAATGATAAAAACCCTCAAATGTCATTATGCAAAATCTCTGTTGCATAAAGAACAAAAAGTTACAGAAGCTCATCTTAACCCACTCTTCCATGTACAACTAAAACAGTTTTGTGTTTGTGTGTGTTTAATAATTTGGTCATATATTTATAGGTCTTTTTATAACAGAAGTGCCAGAAGAGGTTGATGTCACAGGTAACACGTTGGTTGATATCTTTGTCGTTCATTTAATTTTCTAACTCTGCTGTGGAGATCCAACACTAATTCTAGTTATCAGTTAACACTTTCTGGTTCTTCAATTCTTCTCTGTCTCTCTGTAGATGGAGTGACTACGAAAGAGAGGGCGTTGATGTTTGGTGGTGTTGGTCTGGCGATTGCTGTGTTTTTTCTGGCTACAGTCATTGCTGGAGGAATCATTCACTATCGTGGCCGGCAGAAAGGATGGAGCGCAGCCAAACGCTCATCTCTGATTCGTCACAATTCAGCTAAATGACACATTTGTATGCTTTATTTTCCTGTCTGAGCTTTGCACTGCAAGCTAAACCAGAAATACTATACTACAAACTAAAATAAATGCCTAAATGCTTTTCCTGTTGGCCAGATCTACTTTTACACTGTTTTGACAAGTGTCAGCTTTTTCAGCCCAGGTGTTGATCGACTCCATCTACGTTTTGATTATCATTCTGAATTCAATTCATAGTCTTATTTCAGCTTTTGTTCAAAAACATTTTTCTTTCTTTTTTATGAAACACATTAAAGAGTTAAAAAATAACACATGAAGCTAGAATAAAATGTTCTTGTTTAAAAGCAGATACCATGTTTTTTTTGGATGTTTTGTATGTTCAGATATGAATATATATACATATTAATACCTAAATATAGTATATTATATAATAGTATATAATAAGTATAGTAGTATACTTAAAGTGTGATGTAAAGTTCACTTAAAGAAAACTTATGAGTATACTTGCAATATAAAACTACTAAACTAGTACTAGACTATACTTCAAAGTGTACAAAGTATTTAATTAGTAAACTATCAGTGTACCTATAAGTTAACTTTTAGTATAACTGCAGTACAAACTACAAACATAGAGGTAAACTAGTTGTGTACTCAAAGTTTGCTACTGTTATACTTAAGGTATACTTTTATATACTAGAAATTGGGCCAATTTAGTCCCAAGGAGTATTGAAACAGTACACTTACAAGTATACTACTAGAACACTGATATTTGTATATTTACTATATAAAGTAAACAAAAAAATATACTTGAACTTTACTTAAGTATGCTTAATAAAATAACCTTGAAGTATAACACTTTTTCGGGGGAATAAATAACAGATTTTTTGTAAAAAAAAAAAAAAAAAATGGGGGGGGGGGCATAACTTGATTAAATAAAGAGGAGTTCATAGATAAATGTATTGTTAAAAGTTCTGATATGATAAACAGCAGCAAAACTAACAAATGTCAATGTCACCTTTATTTATATAGCGCTTTAAACAAAATACATTGCGTCAAAGCAACTGAACAACATTCATTAGGAAAACCTTGTCAATAATGCAAAAATGATAGTTAAAGGCAGTTCATCATTGGATTCAGTTATGTCATCTCTGTTCAGTTAAATAGTGTCTGTGCATTTATTTGCAATCAAGTCAACGATATCGCTGTAGATGAAGTGTCCCCAACTAAGCAAGCTAGAGGCGACAGCGGGATCTTTCAGGGATGTAGAGGTCCTTTCTAGGTGCTGATCCACCATCTGGTCTGGATACGTACTGGATCCGGGTGACTGCAGTGACCCTCTGATCTGGACACAGACTGGATCTGGTGGCCACGGTGACCTCGGAACAAGAGAGAAACAGACAAATATTAGCGTAGATGCCATTCTTCTAATGATGTAGCAAGTACATAGGGTGTTATGGGAAGTGTTTCCGGTTTACCTAATTAATGCAGCCTAAAAATCCTTTAACGGATTTGGATAATAAAAGCATATTAGTATGTTATGTGTATGCCAGGTTAAAGAGATGGGTCTTTAATCTAGATTTAAACTGCAAGAGTGTGTCTGCCTCCCGAACAATGTTAGGTAGGTTATTCCAGAGTTTGGGCGCCAAATAGGAAAAGGATCTGCCGCCTGCAGTTGATTTTGATATTCTAGGTATTATCAAATTGCCTGAGTTTTGAGAACGTAGCGGACGTAGAGGATTATAATGTAAAAGGAGCTCATTCAAATACTGAGGTGCTAAACCATTCAGGGCTTTATAAGTAATAAGCAATATTTTAAAATCTATGCGATGCTTGATAGGGAGCCAGTGCAGTGTTGACAGGACCGGGCTAATATGGTCATACTTCCTGGTTCTAGTAAGAACTCTTGCTGCTGCATTTTGGACTAGCTGTAGTTTGTTTACTAAGCGTGCAGAACAACCACCCAATAAAGCATTACAATAATCTAACCTTGAGGTCATAAATGCATGGATTAACATTTCTGCATTTGACATTGAGAGCATAGGCCGTAATTTAGATATATTTTTGAGATGGAAAAATGCCGTTTTACAAATGCTAGAAATGTGGCTTTCTAAGGAAAGATTGCGATGAAGTAGCACACCTAGGTTCCTAACTGATGACGAAGAATTGACAGAGCAACCATCAAGTCTTAGACAGTGTTCTAGGTTATTACAAGCAGAGTTTTTAGGTCCTATAATTAACACCTCTGTTTTTTCAGAATTTAGCAGTAAGAAATTACTCGTCATCCAGTTTTTTATATCGACTATGCAATCCATTAGTTTTTCAAATTGGTGTGTTTCACCGGGCTGCGAAGAAATATAGAGCTGAGTATCATCAGCATAACAGTGAAAGCTAACACCATGTTTCCTGATGATATCTCCCAAGGGTAACATATAAAGCGTGAAGAGTAGCGGCCCTAGTACTGAGCCTTGAGGTACTCCATACTGCACTTGTGATCGATAGGATACATCTTCATTCACTGCTACGAACTGATGGCGGTCATATAAGTACGATTTAAACCATGCTAATGCACTTCCACTGATGCCAACAAAGTATTCAAGTCTATGCAAAAGAATGTTGTGGTCAATTGTGTCAAATGCAGCACTAAGATCCAATAAAACTAATAGAGAGATACACCCACGATCAGATGATAAGAGCAGATCATTTGTAACTCTAAGGAGAGCTGTCTCAGTACTATGATACGGTCTAAATCCTGACTGGAAATCCTCACATATACCATTTTTCTCTAAGAAGGAATATAATTGTGTGGATACCACATTTTCTAGTATCTTGGACAGAAAAGGGAGATTCGAGATTGGTCTATAATTAACTAGTTCTTTGGGGTCAAGTTGTGGTTTTTTGATGAGAGGCTTAATAACAGCCAGTTTGAAGGTTTTGGGGACATGTCCTAATGACAATGAGGAATTAATAATAGTCAGAAGAGGATCTATGACTTCTGGAAGCACCTCTTTCAGGAGCTTAGATGGTATAGGGTCTAACATACATGTTGTTGGTTTAGATGATTTAACAAGTTTATACAATTCTTCCTCTCCTATAGTAGAGAATGAGTGGAACTGTTCCTCAGGGGGTCTATAGTGCACTGTCTGATGTGATACTGTAGCTGACGGCTGAATGGTTGCAATTTTATCTCTAATAGTATCGATTTTAGAAGTAAAGTAGTTCATAAAGTCATTACTGCTGTGGTGTTGGGAAATATCAACACTTGTTGAGGCTTTATTTTTCGTTAATTTAGCCACTGTATTGAATAAATACCTGGGGTTATGTTTGTTTTCTTCTAAAAGAGAAGAAAAGTAATCAGATCTAGCAGTTTTTAATGCTTTTCTGTAGGATATGTTACTTTCCCGCCAAGCAATACGAAATACCTCTAGTTTTGTTTTCCTCCAGCTGCGCTCCATTTTTCGGGGCTGCTCTCTTTAGGCTGCGAGTATGCTCATTATACCATGGTGTCAAACTGTTTTCCTTAACCTTCCTTAAGCGTAAAGGAGCAACTTTATTTAAAGTGCTAGAAAAGAGAGAGTCCATAGTTTCTGTTACATCATCAAGTTGTTCTGAGGTTTTGGATATGCTAAGGAATTTGGTTACATCAGGAAGATAACTTAAAAAGCAGTCTTTTGTGTTAGAAGTGATGGTTCTTCCATACTTGTAACAAGAAGTAGAATTTACAATTTTGGCTATATGAATTTTGCAAAGAACTAAATAATGATCTGAGATATCATCACTTGGCTGAATAATTTCAACACCATCAACATCAATTCCATGTGACAGTATTAAATCTAGAGTATGATTTCGACAATGAGTAGGTCCTGAAACGTGTTGTCTAACACCAATAGAGTTCAGAATGTCTATAAATGCTGATCCCAATGCATCGTTTTCATTATCAACATGGATATTAAAATCACCAACTATTAAAACTTTATCTGCAGCCAGAACTAACTCGGATGTAAAATCACCAAACTCTTTAATAAAGTCTGTATGGTGCCCTGGTGGCCTGTATACAGTAGCCAGTACAAACATAACAGGGGATTTATCATTAACATTTGTTTCTTTGGATAATGTTATATGAAGTACCATTACTTCAAACGAGTTATACTTGAAGCCTGCCCTCTGAGAAATCCTGAAAACGTTGTTATAAATTGAAGCAACACCTCCACCTTTGCCTTTTAGACGTGGCTCATGTTTATAACAGTAATCTTGGGGGGTGGACTCATTTAAAATAATGTAATCATCAGGTTTTAGCCAGGTTTCTGTCAAACAGAGTACATCTATATTATGATCAGTGATTATATTATTTACAAAAAGTGTTTTCATAGAAAGGGATCTGATATTCAATAAGCCAAGCTTTATCATTTGTTTATCCATATTGCTTCTGTTTTTTATTTGTTGAACCTCAATTAAATTGTTAATCTTAACTTGGTTTGGACGTTTTTTGTATTTTCTAGTTCGGGGAACAGACACAGTCTCTATAGTGTGATATCTAGGTGAAAGAGTCTCTATGTGCTGAGAATTAACTGACCTCTGTGACGGGAGGCAGCTAGCAGACGGTCGGTTTAGCCAGTCTGTCTGCTTCCTGACCTGGGCCCCAGTTAGTCAAGTATAAACACTAAGACTATTTGCCATATTTCTAGAGAGAAGAGTGGCGCCACCCCAGGAGGGATGAAGACCATCTCTTTTAAACAGGTCAGGTCTGCCCCAAAAGCTCGTCCAATTGTCTATGAAACCTATGTTATTCTGTGGGCACCACTTAGACATCCAGCCATTGAGTTATGACAATCTGCTATGCATCTCATCACCACGGTAAGCAGGGAGGGGACCAGAGCATATTACAGTGTCTGACATCGTGCTTGCAAGTTCACACACCTCTTTAATGTTATTTTTAGTGATCTCCGACTGGCGAAGTCGAACATCATTAGCGCCGGCATGAATAACAATCTTACTGTATTTACGTTTAGCATTAGCCAGCACTTTTAAATTTGCCAAGATGTCAGGCGCTCTGGCTCCCGGTAAACATTTGACTATGGTGGCTGGTGTCTCTATATTCACGTTCCGTACAATAGAATCACCAATAACTAGAGCACTTTCATCAGGTTTCTCAGTGGGTGCATCACTGAGTGGGGAGAACCTGTTTAATGTTTTGATCGGAACAGAAGAGCGGTGTTTTGACCCACGACTACGCTGCCTCACCGTCACCCAGTTGCCCTGCTGCAGGGGCTCTGTTTCCGGAACCGAACAATGTACAGGAATCCCTGAGCTAGACGCATCCAAAGCCGTATCTAGAGCCCTAACATTCTTACTGTCCTCAATTAAAGTTTGGATGCGTGTCTCTAATTCTGAAATCTTCTCTGTCAGCCTAACTATTTCCCTACATTTATCACATGTGAATCCCTCATCAGCGACAGAGATAGATAAACTGTACATGTGGCAAGAGGTGCAAGTAACAATGATGGGAGAAGCCATTACTCACTGTGCTTGATGAAATATTCTTGCTGCGGTTGTTTGATGAACTTGTGAAAAACTAGAGCGAGGGAGAGGAGAAAAGGAAACAGCGATAGGTTCGAATGAAAACGCTAATGACAAGCTAACGAGTGCTAACGCTTTGCAGGTGTGCTGCACTCACGGATATAAAATAAAAGTGAACTATCAAAGTCAAACTCTAACCCCAATTCATCCGCAGCACGTGTCACGACTTCTAAAAGCTCGCTGTAAGATGGGGAAGTGCGTTTCTCTTGTCCGCTCGGAGGGAGAGATCTGCACTCTTCGCCCAAAAAGCCCTCTGAATCGGAGGCCGCTGTAGAGAGCATGTCTTCATCACATGGTGTACAACCGAAGGACATCTCATCGCGAGCTTCTGGGGTAGGCCTAATATCATCATTGATAAAGACAACGGGCTCTCTAAAACGCTCTTCGAGCACTTGCACACGTCCTGGGGAGAGTGAGAGAGAAGGAGAAAACTCTGTCGTCCCACTCACCATGGGCGCCAGCTCGCATGCGTCGCCCCAAGCAGCCGTCTCATGCGGCGCCTCGGCAACCGTAGAAACAGGGTAGCAGGGGGTTAGACGCGGGGCCTACTCCTCTAGAGAAGGCCGCGAGCCTCGAGCGTAATACTTTTAGCCATAGGCTATCGCAGTGTTGACAGTCAGAAAGGCCGCTAAGCGCTGCCTGAGCATGGTGAAAGCCCAAACATAGCACGCCCCTTTCGTGAGTGTCCCCTTCTGCGATGAACCTGTCACACGGCTCAACGCATCTTCTGAAGCTCATCGTGTCCGCTGAAGAGGAGTAAACTGCTCTTAGAAGTAATAACGATAGCCGAGAACATGACAAAAACGCTTTCCTACGGGTGACAGATGATTCGCTTCCTGAAGGAATGAAAATCTGATGAAATAGTGCGCAGCACTCTGATTTAGCTCACTCACGTGCGTGTTAGGGCGGTGCTGAGCGCTATTCGGCCAATAAATTGCCGTCATGATATAAGGGCTTCAGACATTCGTCACACCATAGGTGTTCTCAAGGTGATGACTTCATTGCAGCATCGAAGTGACCTATGAAAGGGAACCTGAAGCATGGTCAAGCGCCTCTAGTGTCATATGAAGATGCAAAATGTGCCTCTCCGCGGCACAATATCGACGCACTATGACCTTCATTGCTTTCAGTGGGAAACTTTTGTTGTCAATATTCGGACGCGAGGGCATGAGATGTTTTATCGCTATGAATTCACGTTCAAAAAGTCTTATTCAGCACACAGAGAAGAGTACTCATTCAGAGTAGTTGTAAATACGCCCTTTTAATGCCTGTTATAAAATGTATTCTGTCTTCTTTATTAATCAGATTAGCGCCATATGTTTAATCGTTGTATTATATCGGTCATCCGCGGCTGTCTTTGAGTTTCATTGTTTTTAAGTAAATGAACACAGCTGCTAACTAGTGTGATTAAGCTCTATCGATCACGTGACGTGCCATATACCTTCTATCCATTTTATACATAGACAGTAAAAGAAAAGGACACAGCGACATCATTGTATTCAACAGAGACAAGTGAAGTGGGTCACGTGAGCAACCTGTCTGACAACTGTGCCAAGAGAAATCTGAATCACCCACCGAATCTTGCAGAGAAAGCGAGCGTGAACAGGAGCAAATTTTGGTAAGTATTCTGATTAATTATCTCCCTTGACTTCATGCCTCCACGTCCCCATGATAGCCTCATAGACCGTAAAAGATTGCCTGCGAGCTTCTCCTCCTGTCCATATGGTAATCTCTATACTGTGCAACAGAGAGTCGCTGGTTATGATGCAATCGTTAGCCTATTTTTACAAAAACTGCTTCTACAGGGCCACAACGTAAGATACAAGGTAATGGAGCCTTTTATACATTTTCGTTTGTGAGGGATGGCTCTTAAAAGAGCTGTTGAGCTCGATATTGTAGACCTGAAAAAGAAGGACAGCTTTATCTGCAAACAATCCTGTAAGACAGAAAGGAAGGAAATATTACGTTACATGCAACTTATAAATTACTGTGGGTTTTTTAGACCATAAAAGCAGCCTCTGTAAAGATGCTGTATCATTAAATGATAAATGCATCCATTATTAAAAGAAAGTAATTAATAGCAAGCTATGTTCATATGAATTTTTTTGATAGTGTCAGATGAGACAGTCTGAGACAGTCCTGGGGCTTGTACAATATCATACAAGTGTTAAACTGAATTATTAAGACTGTGATGTGCGACTGTGTTTAGGGTTCATTTTTAAGACTTTGACCCTGTCCAAATACTTGCAGTCTTGGCCACTTGAGAGTGTGTGCACAAGACTGTTCTCAGTCTTAATAATGCCAAAGCGCAGCGTCCTTAACACACATTAAACCTCTCCAATACTGCTCCGGAGCGCTATTCAACGCTTAGTGTATCCCATCATGCATCATGTTTTGGAATAAATCGTCAGACTTTTTGCCGAGATCTTACAAGAGGTCACGGAAAGCTGTCCAATGTACAGTATGTGAAATATTGATAATACTAATTAGATATTAAAAATCTCTGTAAACACTTAAGTGTGTCCCATAAGGCAATGGTTCCCAATCCTGATTCTGAAGAACCCCAACACCAGACATGGGGACTTGTGACTTGGTGACTTGGACTCGAGTCGACTCGAGTCGCTATTTTTAGGACTTGTGACTTGACTTGACAAAAAATAAAATACTTGAGACTTGACTCGGACTTGGAAGTTAAAGACTCAGGACTTGACTTGACTTGAGACAGGATGACTTGAATGACTTGAGTGTTAATCACATCATGTTTTCAGTTTGAATATAAAATATATAAATTATTTTTAAAAATAAAATTGATTACTCAGCTGGAGCGCAGGCTGAGAATCGCGTTGTCATGACTGGACCAGGACACTATCATCAGTCATGCCCTCTCTACCTTACGCACACCACGGCCACTTAGATCAGATATCACATCACATCAACATCTCAGCTTGAGGGGTACCGAGGGTCATCGCTTTTGTCGTCAATAATTCGCGCCTAAAAACGCGTGGAAATCGCTAGGCGCGCCGCTTTCTCCTTGTTTCCAAAGCGCTCGGGCAGTTGCGCCCCTGAGGTGTCTGCTGTTGCTAAGCAACCATGACGCGCTCTCTCCATGACGAGCAAAGGATAAATGGATTTGCAGCACTAAAAATCGCTTGCAGTAGCTCTGCTACTAAATTTATTTAAAAATGGCAATCCATATACAGCTATGATCAACTGTTCCTTCATCTTGGCTGAGCTTTCAACGTTGTTACGGGAAAGGATGAAGCTGATTGGTTGGTTCTTGTCACATAACTAGCGGTGCGCTTGCGGCTCTCTGAAAAGTTGAGATGTTTTCAACTCGACGCGGTGCGGACGCGATTGGAAAAAACGAGTGTGTTGCACCGCGTGTGCGTCACGACCGCGTTGCTTCCATTATGAGCGCGCATACCGGTGGCGCATACATGGTGGGATAGGCCACATCATACTCGGCTTGCAGACAAGACTCTCGATTCTTATATTTTGCAAGTGCAATACCTTGTAATAGAGATAATGACTTACGGATATACTCTGAGAGAGAGAGAGAGAGAGAGAGAGAGAGAGAGAGAGAGAGAGAGAGAGAGAGAGAGAGAGATAGAGTGTGTGTGTGTGTGTGTGTGTGTGTGTGTGTGTGTTTGTGTGTGTGAGAGAGAGAGAGAAACACACTCGTGCTTCACCTGATGAAGGAAACCCAAACTGAGTCTGACTCCAATCACAACCCCAACATTCAGAAAATAATTGAGAAAAATCTGAAGTATAATTATGATGAAAAATGAAAAAATGAATTTGAGCTCCAAACCAAACTCCAGTGTTATTCGGCCCTAAACAGAACCACAAAACTGGCAAATTACTTATCACTCAAGCAATTAAAAGAAAGACAAATCCTTTCAAAATATCGACTCTGTGATCATGATTTGGAAATAGAGATTGGTAGACATAAAAGATCCTGGCTACCGAGAGAAGAGAGACTGTGCAAACACTGTGAGCTGAATCAAACAGAGGATGAGAAACACTTCCCAAATACAGCACTACAAGAGAAACAATCTTCCCACAGTTTGAAGCTTTGAATCCTTCATTCTTGTCTCTAAATGACTCAGAGAAACTACTCTATATACTTGGAGAGAATGAGACGGCAGTCACAATAGCTGCTAAATATTTATACACCATACACACCATACGAAAGGGATCATTTATTATATTCAACTGTTTTATTTGATATTCTTAATTGTATATAATTACTATTATTAATATTAGAAATATTATCTGCTGCTGCTATTTTGATTGTATTGTATTTTATTGTAATCATATTTTATATTTTATTCTGTATCTAAATGCTTTGGCAATACTGTAACTCAAATGTCATGCCAATAAAGCAACTTGAACTTGAGAGAGAGGAGAAATGTAAGGAAGTTTAATGTTGTATGTAAACTGTGTTTGAGGGGAAGTTGTGGCCTAATGGTTAGAGAGTCGGACTTGCAATCGAAGGGTTGTGAGTTTGAGTCTCGGGCCGGCAGGAATTGTAGGTGGGGGGAGTGCATGTACAGTTCTCTCTCCACCTTCAATACCACGACTTAGGTGCCCTTGAGCAAGGCATCGAACCCCCAACTGCTCCCCGGGCGCCGCAGCATAAATGGCTGCCCACTGCTCCGGGTGTGTGTTCACAGTGTGTGTGTGTGTGTTCACTGCTCTGGGTGTGTGTTCACAGTGTGTGTGTGTGTTCACTGCTCTGGGTGTGTGCTCACAGTGTGTGTGTGTGTTCACTGCTCTGTGTGTGTGCACTTCGGATGGGTTAAATGCAGAGCACAAATTCTGAGTATGGGTCACCATACTTGGCTGAATGTCATGTCAGTCGTGTTACAGAGAGAGAGAGAGAGAGAGAGAGGTGTTCAGAGAGGAGTCTGTTGGATGTTTAGCTGTTATTTGTTTTATGGACTCAATGTACATGAAAACATTTCAAACACTGTTGGCAGAAGTGAAAAATAAATAATTTTATGAAGTTACAATTTTGTTTGATTCCATGTTTACTGAACATGAGTATTTACGATGCAAATCCAAATTATTTTAATTTACTGACAGTTACTTATATCTTGTCTTTTAACTTTATTAAGATCAGATTCTGCAGGTAAAATTACAATAATAAGGTGACTTGACTTGACTTACTACAGGACTTGACTTGACTTGACATAACTTGTGACTTGACTTGACTTGCCCAAGAAAAAAATACTTGGGACTTACTTGAGACTTGAAGGTTAAGACTTGAGACTTACTTGAGACTTGCACATGTGTGACTTGGTCCCATCTCTGCCCAACAGAGATTTGTTGGTTTGAGATGTCTCCCTGATCAAACACACCTGATTCAGCTCATCAGCTCATCAGTGAAGTCTCCAACACCTCAAAAGTGTGTTTGTCAGATAAGAGAGACACCAAAACCGTGCAGTGTTGGGGATCTCCAGGACCAGGATTGGGAAACACAGTCATCAGGTCATGAAACGTTCGACACACTTGTGGTCATCATGCTCACTAGAACGCTTGGGCCAAATACAGGAAATACGTCAAATAAGTAATCATGTGGTCAAGTGCAAAGATGGCATGTGTGGGTATTTGGACACTGCAGCAGTTTAAGAAACAACAAATGCTGGACAAATAATAACAGCAGGAAATTTTGATAAAAGGGTAAAAATATCACAAACTTACTGCTGCAAATGTCTGCCTCTGCAGCTTTCTGTCTTCTCCATTTCTGAAGGAATACCTCTCCAGAAACACCACTGGGCTGACTGCTTCCTTCATGTCTTTTCATCTTAAAATAAAAATACAAATAATAAAAAAGGGGAGAGAAAATAAGATTGAATTATATACAGAATGTTAATAATGATCTGTGAGCAAAATATTTAAGATATAAACTGATATGAATTTTTTTTTTATTTAATTATTTTTACATTAAAAGCATGGTACAGTACATATGATTACTGTGATATCTGTCATATAAAAGCACATAAAAACACTAACATTACAGTGATACAAACATAGTCTGGTGATTATTGTACCATTAATATACTATAGTAAAACTACAGTTACTGTGGTAAAAACATGGCAAATGTCCCGTTTACTGTGTTTTAACTTCAAATTTCATTTGTTACTATTGTAAGTGTCGTGATTACCATGATTTTACTACAGATACAACTTACATCATTGAACCTGAAATTAATATTAAACGTATGGAAGGTCTATGGCACGTCACGTGACCGATAGAGTTTAATCACACTAGTTAGCAGCTGTGTTCATTTAGTTAACACAATGAAACTCAAAGACAGCCGCGGATGACCGATATAATACAACGATTAAACATATGGCGCTCATCTGATTAATAAAGAAGACAGAATACATTTTATAACCGGCGTTATAAAAGGGCGTATTTACAACTACTCACCCAAACTGTGGAACTGATGGCAAGTATCGTGATGTGTGCCGAATGAGACTTCTTGAACGTGAATTCATAACGATAAACATCTCGTGTCCTCGCGGCCGAATATTAACGCAGAAAGTTATCCACTGAAAGCAATGAAGGCAAATTTTCGTAAGGGATTGAATATAATAATACGAAATAAATGTTTTAATAGATTACAACATCATCAGGGAGTGAGATTATTTGATGGTGATGTAAGCCGTGCAGGTGACAGGACTAATGACAGTAGTGTAGTCTATCCGTGGTACCCATCTGTTTATCAGTCATATACAGCTTCAGTTCAGGTTTTTTTTTTTTTTTACTTATTAGAGGTACAGAACGCCACACAGCAACTTTTTGTTACTACACCAAGCAAAAATCAAAAAGTAAAATAAGTGACGTCACATTCAGCCAAGTATGGTGACCCTTACTCAGAATTCATGCTCTGCATTTAACCCATCCAAAAGTGCGCGCGCACACACGGAGCAGCGGGCAGCCATTCATGCTGTGGTGCCCGGGGAGCAGTTGGGGGTTCAAGGCCTTGCTCAAGGGCACCTAAGTCGTGGTATCGCCAACCCGGGACCCTAGCCCTAGGGTCAGGAGTCATACTCTCTAATCACTAGGCCGCGACTTCCCCCAAAGATCAAGCGCCATATAAGGTCTCGGCGCGTTAATTCGAATGGTTTGTTTCCCCCCACTGCATAAACAGATATGACGTTTTTGTGAGCGTTCCCACCAATGGCGAACAAGTCACTACAGCATTTTTAAGGTGGAACGGATAGCTCGGCGAATAAGGAACTGGCGATGGACTAGCTGGAGACAGCCTCGTGCAGCCCCACACATCCTCGTTGCAGAACCACAGGTTCGTCGGCGCAAGTTGCAGACCACAGGTTCGTCGGCGCAATCTTGTAAACGACAAATCCCTGGCGGTACAGTTGTGAAACATACATGCAGAACATTTATCATGTACGTTTTCGTTGTTGTTGTTTTTTTTTAATAGAGAGACAACTTTTGTGTTTTGTGTAATAGCAGTGTTTTTGTGTTTGTGTAAAACTAAAGCTAGTGAAGGATTGTCTGTCTCTGCTGTATGAACATTAATGTGGATACGATGATGATTATGATTATAATCTTACAGTGGGATTATTAATATAAATGTTCAGTTGTTCTACCATGATTACTCGGATCGGTGAAGGAAAAATAACTTCTAAAAGCTCTTGCTTGTGTATTGGGACTTTGGGTTTGACTGAATCTGGACCATTCTCAATCTGAGGATTAGATACACTTTAGTAATGTATAAAAATGTATTATTCAAAAATGTTAGTTCTTAATGTGAAAGATGAATGTTGACACCGTGTCTTCACTCGACGATTCATCAGTTCTTGCTGTTCAGGGAAGACCCCCCCGCCCCCCCCCCCCCAAAAAAAAAAAACTCTGCCAAAACACTCAAAACGAGACCAAAACACATTCCGGGGGTAAATATCATGTTATTGGGGTCACTTCAACCCGAAGTAACAGAATTAAAGTAGCTCAATTCCGCTGAAAAACCGTGGACCTGGCAACACTTGACTTTACCAACACGTTTCCTGGTTTAACTGCACTCGTCCTCCATAGATATCCTTTACAAAAAAAACATTGTTTTACCACAAATACAACCAAATCATAAGTTCTGCACGAGTTTTATATTCTGTATGTCTAAATTTCCTAAACCACAGCATGTTTAGTGAGATTTAAGTTAAGATGTACAAATGTTGAAGTGAAGTGAAAGTGAATGTTTAGAGTTTGCTGTAACTCTTTCTAGAGTCTGTTTGTCTCATTCCATCATCTCTTGTGTTTCTCATCAGGGTGAATCTGCTGCTGCTGCTGGGTTTGATCACTTACAGCGCTCAGTTTAGTGAGTATTTGTGACTGATGATGGAAATCTACAATCATATTACAGAAATAACACACACTGCATCACTGGTGTATCTGTGCAGTTCATTCATTCATTAAACACTACAACTGCACTCATATATCTGCTTCAGATTTATACTATATCTTGTCTCTTCTGATATCATTGACTACCTGTTGCCTTAATTTACACACAAACACACGTATACATATGCACATATACACACACACACACACATATATACATATATATATATATACAAACACACACACACATATATGCACATATACACACACAGACACATATATAAGCACATATACACACACACACACACAGACACATATATATGCACATATACACACACACACACATATATATATTATGCACATATACACACACACATATACACACACACGCGCACACATATAAATGCACATATACACACACACACATATATATATTATGCACATATACACACACACATATACACACACACGCGCACACACACACAGGCACATATATAAGCACATATACACACACACACACACACATATAAATGCACATATACACACACGTACACACACACACATACTCACACATATATATGCACATATACACACACACACACACACGTATATATGCACATATACTCACATATACACACGTGCACAAACACACACATACACACGCATATATATGCACATATACACACAGACACATATATATGCACATATACACACACACACACAGACACACACATTTATATATTATGCACGTATACACACACACGCACACGTGCACACACGCGGACACAAGGCACACACAGACACATATATATGCACATATACACACACACACACACACACACACACATATATATGCACATATACACACACACACACAGACACGCACAAATATATATACACACACAAACACACACACACGCACAAATATATGCACATATACACACACACACGCACAAATATATGCACATATACACACACACACACACATATATATGCACATATACACACACACACAGACACGCACAAATATATATACACACACACACACACATATATATGCACATATACACACACACACACACACATATATATAAGCACATATACACACGCACACACATATAGAAGCACATATACACACGCACACACATATATATAAGCACATATACACACGCACACACATATAGAAGCACATATATACACGCACACACATATATATGCACATATACACACACACACACACATATATATATAAGCACATATACACACGCACACACATATAGAAGCACATATACACACACACACACATATATATAAGCACATATACACACACACACATATATATGCACATATACACACACACACACACATATATATATAAGCACATATACACACGCACACACATATAGAAGCACATATACACACACACACACACATATATATAAGCACATATACACACACACACATATATATAAGCACATATACACACGCACACACACGCTCACTTGTTTTTGTGCATTGTGGGGGTCACCTGTCAGGATTGCTACATAGTGGGGACCACCCTTTCCTATGATCCTACAGACCTAAAAAAAAATATTTGACAAAAACTACAAAGCCTTTTTAAAAGTATCTCTTCAGATTACAAATATTTCACTAAATAAATTCTAAACCTGACACAGTGGTCACTTGTGGGGACATTTCAGGTATTGAGTATATCTGGGGACCGGCAAACACACAACCAGTTTTTGGTCATTGTGGGGACTGGACTCACACACTCAACACCAGTCTTTGGTCATTGTGGGGATCGCATCTAAACACACTCAACACCAGTCTTTGGTCATTGTGGGGACTGGACTCACACACTCAACACCAGTCTTTGGTCATTGTGGGGATCACATCTAAACACACTCAACACCAGTCTTTGGTCATTGTGGGGATCACATCTAAACACACTCAACACCAGTCTTTGGTCATTGTGGGGATCGCATCTAAACACACTCAACACCAGTCTTTGGTCATTGTGGGGATCACATCTAAACACACTCAACACCAGTCTTTGGTCATTGTGGGGATCACATCTAAACACACTCAACACCAGTCTTTGGTCATTGTGGGGATCGCATCTAAACACACTCAACACCAGTCTTTGGTCATTGTGGGGACTGGACTCACACACTCAACACCAGTCTTTGGTCATTGTGGGGACTGGACTCACACACTCAACACCAGTCTTTGGTCATTGTGGGGACTGGACTCACACACTCAACACCAGTCTTTGGTCATTGTGGGGACTGGACTCACACACTCAACACCAGTCTTTGGTCATTGTGGGGACTGGACTCACACACTCAACACCAGTCTTTGGTCATTGTGGGGACTGGACTCACACACTCAACACCAGTCTTTGGTCATTGTGGGGACTGGACTCACACACTCAACACCAGTCTTTGGTCATTGTGGGGATCACATCTAAACACACTCAACACCAGTCTTTGGTCATTGTGGGGATCGAATCTAAACACACTCAACACCAGTCTTTGGTCATTGTGGGGATCGAACTCACACACAAAAGAGAATCTGCGTACTTTAGACAGAACAGGAGCTACAATTTGCTCCATGCTTTAATTGATTTTGTCGATGTTTGTTTTATATGTAGAAACAAAATTAACTGTTAGTACTTTAAAAGGTTTAGTAAAAAAAGTGTTATACAGTATATGACATACATTTTCAAAACTCATAACATCAGTACGTCAAAATAGTCAAGTCAAGAAACATTAGCATAAGTTTCAGTCGTCAACAAACATTAGTATAAATCCTTCATGAAGATGTTCACAGTAAACACTAGTTGTTTAAAAAAATATATTAATTAATAAAACCCTTCATGACAAACACTGCATTCTCAAGTTTTTGAAAACAAGTACAATAACTTTAGCATGAAAGTCTACCATGCTTGCGTTTATAGAAAAACAATTATACATTTGAAGCAGACAAGGATGAAAAAAAGTTATTTAAAACCTTAATTTTCGAAAGAACAATCTACATTTCCATACAATAATATGGAACTGATGGTCTATTGCGTTATAACCATGTGACTATGGAAGCTTGTTTTAAAACTATAAAAGCTTGTTTCTACCAGTGAACAATTAAATCTGCCAGTGTGTCAATTAATTTGGCAGATCTTTTCTGTTTAGAGCGGAGATTCGATTTTTGATGTAAAATTTAAGTGTGGACCACTCTCTATTTTTAAGTGCAAGTGGTTCCGCCTCTTTACACCTCATGCAGTCCGCCTTTCCTGGAATTTTGCGGTTGTTAATAAACCTCATCATATGCTTCTCCACAGCCTGTATCTCATGTTTGTTCCAGGCCGTCTTCTTAACGTAACCTGTGGGGGGAACACATTAGCATTTTACTCATGAGAAGCACTTGCATCAACAATGCATTAACCAGTGGTCTTATGCAAATGAGTGGTACGGTACAGTACAGTTCAGTACAGTTCAATTCGATTCGGTACAGGTAACCTTGATCAGGCTTGTGCTTTCACTGCCAATAGTACCCTTACTTGGTAGGCGTGGTGTATGGGGGAAAGCACGACATAGGCACAACTCTGCCTCTTTTTGTTAATGTCAGTTTTAATTTGGTAAAATTCCGAATAAATATATAAAGTTAAACATAATTTGTGCTCAGCCAAAACGACGACCAGGAACAACTAATAGATTCATGAGACCACGAATGCATGTTAGATATAGCCTACCCAAAACGAAGTGTACCTCTTGCTTAATCACTACACAGACATCAGAGTCAGCGGAAAATGTGGGAAGCACTAGCCGAGCTAAGGCTGCTCTCTCAGCGGATACATGAGCACTGAGGGAGAGTAAATCAACAGCACCTATCCCTTTAATTGGCTCACCCATAGTTAGAATACTAAAATGCGTCAAAAACATGTTGTAAATAGAATCCTGATGCAAAAGGAAATTTTTTTTCAGGACAATCAGCAATAAGTGAGGTGTAAGTAAAATGATCATACCTCTCTTTTTTTTGGAGACTGGGTCTTCTGGAAGTGTGCTGTTCTCACAAACAGTGTGCTGCGGTGATGATATTGTGGTGCATTCTGAAAGTAAAAATTAAGCCAGTCTTGAGTATTGACAAGTCTCTGCAGCAAAAAGACAGTCATCTCAAGAATACAAAGTTCCTGAGGTGCAGTCAGGGTCAGGGCAGGACAATATGGCCAAAATTTACATCACAATACATTTCTTAATTTCGGTCTATAAGATATCATTCCGATATCAATATTAATTTTGAAATGTGCAGTGCTCGTGTTTATTTAGCAATTTCAACCACCACAAATAAATAAATGTATGGGATAATGTAGCCTATATCCATATTCTATAGCCTAGATCCAGAAGGCCATGGCGGATCAGGTACCTGGGGGGCCATGGCGGAGCAGGCAGCTCAAGGATGATAACCTTGGCCCATAGCCTACCCACCCTTAATTCAGCCATGGCTATATAGCCCCCCCCCCCCCCCCCCCAAAAAAATATTCTTGGGAAAGTCCAGGGTCTTAGGTTCATGGGGGCGCTGAGGAGGAGTGGGCTCTGGTGGGCGCTCAGGAGAAGCTGGCACTTAAGGACACTCTAGAGGAGCGGAGCTGGACGGGACCAGCGGAGGCTCTGGAGGAGGAGAGCTGGACAGAACCAGTGGAGCCAAGGGAGATGAAGGCTCTGAGGGGAGGAGAGGAGCTGAGAACTCCGGGAGAAGTGTCCCTCCTGGTTTGCCTACAGGAACTGATGGGTGCTCAGGAGAAACTAGGGTGAGTTCTGGGGAATCGGCCACAGGGGAGGTTATTTCCGAGGAGCAGGCTTTAAAGGGGACTTGCGAGGTGCGGGCATCTTGATGTTAACGGGGCTTGCCATGGAACCCTCTGGCGGCATTAATCTTGCTTTGGTCAGCGGCACAGACTTTGCCACAGATGGAACCCAGCCTGAGAGAGCCGTGGACGGCTACGGACTCGTGTTGGCCATGGATGGTGGCGGGCATGAGTGCGGGCTGAACAGCGGAGCCACGGACAGTGATTCAGGACTTGAGGCACCGGCGGCTGGAAAATCCGAGCTCAGCTGGGGAACAGCAGGTGGAACTGATAGCGGAGGGGCAGCCACATGTGACGACTGCGGACGGGAATTCGCCTCGTCCACGGTGAAGTCTGATCTGGCGATCCACAGCGCGAAGTTAATGTAATTCTTCAATGACCAGCATGGATCAGCTCTCAGCATGAAGAGATGGATATCTTCCTTCAACCTGCACCAGAATCCCTCCATTAAGGTAAGGTCATCCTAATGCGGCGAGTTGACCATAATTCACAAACTCCTGCACAAAACCCTCTAGATCTTGGCCGTCATGGAGGATAAAAATTGTGGCTCCTGAAGGGCTATGCTCACCATCCCTCGGGTCCACATTAATGGATGCCAGCTCAAGCCTCATCTTCTGTATTGGTTTGATCTTCTGTAATGGTCACTGGTCGGACTAAGAGGTAAGTAAACAACAGCGAAGTTTATTAAACAACAGGACAGCAAAGGAGCTGAGTGGAGATTGTTCAGGTGAGTATGCCAGCACTGAGATTCGTCTAGAGGATGATCCAGGAAATAATTTGATCTTTCTTGCCTTACAGGAGACTCGTAGAGACGAAGAGTGGAGACCAGGACTGACGGGAAACAGACACCTCGACTGGAGAATTGAGCTGGAGACGGAAGGGATCACTGAGGAAGGAGACAGGTGGTAAGATTCATAGGTAGGTAATAGCTTGCTTAGGATAAGGATACCAAGGGTAGAGTCCACGTAGAGTTTACGAGACCAGTTGGTGAATGATTCTGAGGTGTGTGCTTTTATGTGGGGCTTGATGAGTGAGTTAATTGGAGCGCTCATGGGGTGCAGGTGTGCCTGATCAGGAGCCAGGTTTGGGCGAGTGCTGTGATAAGAAGAGGAAGAAACAGACCCATCTGTGACAATTTCGGCATATAGTGTACGTCAACAGACTCCAGATGGTTGAGTTGTCAGCTTCAAAAGAGCAATAAACACTAAGTATATATATATATATAATATGTGTGAGGAGTGGGGCGGGGCCGAGAGCCGTGGGAACGGAGCAAGGCCGGTGGAGTGATTGAAGATGAGCGACACTTGCTCAACCCACCGGTCTCAAGTCCCATGGAGGAGATTGGAAGGATACAAAAGAGTTTTGTGTTTATTTTGGAATTAAAGTCTTTATTTGATTGTCCGCCAGTTCCCGCCTCGGTCCCCGCCCCACTCATCACAATATGCTTTATAAACGCCTTTCTCACGTCTGCTGAATCCTCGCTTTGTGCTTCTAATTCGCTTCAAAACAGCGTTTTGTTTTGTTCTCTCTCTGCGCTCTCAATAATCACACAATGCCGACGTGCTACATCATCCGCTTGAACTGCTTCCGGGTTTCAGAGTCGGCAGACGGGTATTTTGCGGACATTCCGTGAATCAGTCCAACTCATGAACTCAGAAATGGGCAACCGATGTCCCATTAATTGGGCAAACATAAATGGAACAAACTGACAACATGTAATCATTACCTTTCAAACTAGAAGGGGACTCCTCCAAATCACTGTCCACTGTAACTTCCTCTAAAGGTAGAAAATACAGAAATATATAATTTAAAACACAAGGTAATGTTATTCAAAGCATTCCCAAAATCTGAACCCATGTTGTGTACAGTGTATAGTACCTTCTGGATCAATGTTGATTTCATTAAGATTTCGCCCTTTGAAGTCTGCCAAGCGTCCTTTTTCGAGGGCCAGAAAAATTTTACTAATTTTGGCCAGTTGGAGGGTGCCTTCGGGTAACCTGTAAAATTGACGATGAACTCGAATGTCATGGCCTAGAAAGTCTGCCAACTGATCTAGCTCTGTGTTGCTAAGATTAAGAACTTCAGAAAGTGTCCCGATCTGTTTCCTCAACTTTGTTGAAGTAAGAGTCTGAGGATTTTTTGCGCTGCATGCAACAGCAAATTCTCGAATGCAATCAGAGCCTCTGAAAAACGTCATTGCAGATGGACGTGCAAAGAGGAAAGGATTTTCATTTGGTATTCCACACCTACTCCGATTTTCAATAAGCAGGCTGATTGATTCTTGCATGGAAGGTGTGAGAAGCACAGGAACCTTTCTGCCTCTTTTGCCTCTGATTTCTACACGCTTGAAGTACTGACATAGTTTATTTTCTAAATCTGTGAGGGCCATGCTAATATCTGGATGAGCCTCCGATTGGTTGCTGGAGATGTATGCAGACAACGGCATTTGTGACACTTCCCCTTCTCGTCTACGATTGAAAAGCATAACCTGAGTTAACGTGATCTTGGCCAGTTTTGCCCAGTGCTGAGAAGATGGCTGTGTTAACAATAGTTTGCGATAGGTCTTCTCTTGCTCGTCAAGATATATATGAAGGAGTTTAACATCTTCAGTGAATGGAAGTAATTGTGGGGAATTCCACTTTGCTTCCTCCAGTGTTCGCCAGGCTGTTGAAGAAATGTATTCAGGCCATCTAGACTGATAAAGCTGTTCGCAATTTTTCCTGTCTCTTCATCTCCACTAATAGTAGAGTGGCTCTCAATGAGCATTGCGATTTTGTTCAGACTCTGTCCAAGTTTCACAGCCACACTAGCCTTTTCAAATACATTGGTCTCTTCATTGTAGCCAGCAGCCCTTTTAACTGCATTGATGGTATGCATGAAGTTTGTGGGATGAATGAGCTCTTTAATAGATGTAAGTGGGGAAACCTCTCTCGCACATATTAGGAGTCTTCCAAGCTCCCTCATCTTTTGGCGGATGTGTTCATGCATTTTAACTCTTGATCCATACTTGTTGTAAAGATGCTTTCCTAACTCTAAAATGCACCAGTCATTTCTAGTTTCAAGGGCCACTCGGTCCTGGTTCATTGAATTTAACAGCTTCCAAACACCATGAGTTACTCCTGGTGGGGGAGGTTGTGCAAAGCCACAAAGAACCTGGACACGGGTTTTTCCAGGTTTCGGCTTCTCGTCACCAGGCTTGAATTTGCAAACCTTGACATGTCGCCACAGAGTTTTCTTTAAGAAGAGTCCTTTGCAGTAAATGCAGTGCATAAAACTTTCCCCATCCAGGTTCTTTTTGGGCAGTTTCCGCGGAATCATCAGTCCTGCACCTGTATTAATAACAGTACTATTGTAAGCAAAGTTCCCTTTGTTACGTAGATACTCCAGTTGCATCCTCCTTTCTTTTGAGCCCTTTGGATGACTTAATGCTTTCGCTACCTCTACCTCATTTCTATGCTTTCGTTCCAGGTGTCTAGAAATTTTTGTAAAAGCACCGTCACAAAAAAAGCACTGTTGTTTTTTGCTGTACATTCTCAATCCACCTCTCTTTTTAATTATAGCTGGGATAACTACTGATGCTGCGCTGTCAAGAATGGAAGATGTGTCAGGAACTTTGGCTATGTCGTGGTTCTGGGAGCTCCCTAAGTCACCGCTGCTTTTAATGCTGAACTTTTTGATTCTGTTCACAGCTGAACTGGTCCGGACTGGCAAAGTCTGTAACTTTTTTCCTTTACCTTTTGGTGAAGCAATAAAGCTCATGCTACTATCTGATGTGTAACTCTCTGATGTGTCAGGAATATACTCCTCCTCACTAACAGATAACTCATCTTCACTCGAACCATCTGAGTACTCAGCAATCTTCCCTCTAGCCTTGAAAGACAATGACCATTCAGTTCATTTAATCCTCCATCATAGGCTATTCTCTACTCTATTCTATCCAAGCTATTAAAGTAATTAACACTTACTCTGGTGTTTTTTGCTCTTTTGGATGCTGTGGTACAAGCGGAATGTTGTTCACTCATTGCAAATGATGCATGATTCTGTCTGATGTCATCTTTAATGTCTGTATGGTCATCTTTACTGTTTACACTGGACTTTTCAAAGAGATCATCCGAATCATCACAAATCACAGATCTCTAAAAAAACAAACAAAAAACATCAGAATGACAAGTTTTAAATGATCTAGAAAAAAGTATGTTTATCATATAATGAAAAATAACTGTTGCCTTTTTTACACTTTATAATTAATGTGTAAAATCTGTATCTATTAAATCAACATTTGTTAAATGCTCGATCCATGTCTATCAATTTAAAGGGATAGTTCCCCCAAAAATGAAAATTCTATCATTAACATTACTCATCCCCATAAGACCCTTATTCATCTTCAGAAAACAGATTATAATAATTTTTATGAAATATGACCTTTTGCCTGCCATTCGAACTTCAGATGGAGGGAAAGAAAGCACTTGGATTTCATCAAAAATATTTTAATTAGTGTTCTGAAGATTAACAAATGTCTTATGGGTGTGAAACGATATTCATAATAGTAACTTGCATTTAGAAAACAGATTTTAAGAAGGTCCAAAAGATGGTCCTCTTTCAATTTTTATTTGTCCTTTTAAATTTACTTCACATTATTGAGCTAAAAATAGTGCAATTTAGGTATGGGGCAGGTAAAAACAAACGGAAGAAAATATACAAATAAATACCTTTTCAAAAGATGTCATAATTTTAGAACACAAAACCTCATCTTCGCTGTCCGAATAATCAACCAAAGGCTGTTAAGGACAAAAAAGAAAGAAAAATATGAAAATGAAGTGGAAGGGAGAAAATCCCTGTCAGACAGAGACCGAGACAAAGACACAGAGAGAGATAATAAATACACATACCTCAGCTGTGAATCGTGAAGTGCCTGCAGTAGTTACAGAATCCTCAGAGCAGTTCTCTATGGCTGTCATGTTGTCATCATCATTGCATGGAGGCTATAATAAAGTTGTTTAAAAAATAGTTACAAGTCATCACTTATTAGACAAGGTCCCCACTATGCTAAACCTGTGAAATGTGTGTATTTGTTACCAAAGGGTTTGTATGGCTTTCCTAAAACTACAGGTCCCCACTACGTACATTACACTGGAAACAGTGTGCAAGACTTTCCCAAGTCAAAACCACATGTAATAAATTAATAGACAGACAGAAATAGACAGGCACAGACAGATAAAGAGACCGACACAGACAGGCACAGATAGATAAAGAGACCGACACAGACAGACAAAGACCGATAAAGAGACTGACACAGACATACAGACAGATAAAAGAGACCGACAAAGACAGAGACAGGCACAGACAGATAAAGAGACTGACAGACAGAGACAGATAGGCACAGACAGATAAAGAGACTGACACAGACAGAAAAACAGACATATAAAGAGACAAATACACAGACAGAGATAATAACACTGGAAACGGTGTGTAAGACTTTCCCAAGTCAAAACCACATATAATAATAGACAGACAGACACAGAGACAGGCACAGACAGATAAAGAGACTGACACAGACAGAGACAGGCACAGACAGATAAAGAGACTGACACAGACAGAAAGACACAGACACATAAAGAGACAAAGACAGACAGAGATAATAAATACACATACCTCAGCTGTGAATCGTGAAGTGCCTGCAGTAGTTACAGAATCCTCAGAGCAGTTCTCTATGGCTGTCATGTTGTCATCATCATTGCATGGAGGCTATAAAAAAGTTGTTTAAAAAATAGTTACAAGTCATCACTTATTAGACAAGGTCCCCACTATGCTACACCTGTGAAATGTGTGTATTTGGTACCAAAGGGTTTGTATGGCTTTCCTAAAACTACAGGTCCCCACTACGTACATTACACTGGAAACAGTGTGCAAGACTTTCCCAAGTCAAAACCACATATAATAAATTAATAGACAGACAGAGACAGGCACAGACAGATAAAGAGACCGACACAGACAGACAGATAAAAGAAACCAACACAGACAGAGACAGGCACAGACAGACAGAGAGACTGACAGAAATACAGACAGATAAAAGAAACCAACACAGACAGAGACAGGCACAGACAGATAAAGAGACCGACACAGACAGACAGATAAAAGAAACCAACACAGACAGAGACAGGCACAGACAGATAAAAGAGACTGACACAGACAGAGACAGGCACAGACAGATATAGAGACTGACAGACAGAGAAACAGACAGACAGGCACAGACAGACAGACAGAGACAGATAAATAGACCGACACCGACAGGCACAGACAGATAAAGAGACCGACACAGACAGATAAATAGACTGACACAGACAGAGACAGGCACAGACAGATAAAGAGACCGACACAGACAGAGACAGGCACAGACAGATAAAGAGACAGACAGACAGAGACAGATAGAGAGACTGACAGAAATACAGACAGATAAAGAGACCGACACAGACGGACAGACAAATAAAGAGACAAAGACACAGAGAGAGATAATAAATACACATACCTCAGCTGTGAATCGTGAAGTGCCTGCAGTAGTTACAGAATCCTCAGAGCAGTTCTCTATGGCTGTCATGTTGTCATTATCATTGCATGGAGGCTATAATAAAGTTGTTTAAAAAATAGTTACAAGTCATCACTTATTAGACAAGGTCCCCACTATGCTAAACCTGTGAAATGTGTGTATTTGTTACCAAAGGGTTTGTATGGCTTTCCTAAAACTACAGGTCCCCACTACGTACATTACACTGGAAACAGTGTGCAAGACTTTCCCAAGTCAAAACCACATATAATAAATTAATAGACAGACAGAGACAGGCACAGACAGACACAGACAGATAAAGAGACTGACACAGACAGACAGACACAGACAGATAAATAGACCGACACCGACAGAGACAGGCACAGACAGATAAAGAGACCGACACAGACAGATAAAGAGACTGACACAGACAGACAGACACAGACAGATAAATAGACCGACACCGACAGGCACAGACAGATAAAGAGACCGACACAGACAGATAAATAGACTGACACAGACAGAGACAGGCACAGACAGATAAAGAGACCGACACAGACAGACACAGACAAATAAAAGAGACAAAGATACAGACAGAGATAATAACACTGGAAACGGTGTGTAAGACTTTCCCCAAGTCAAAACCACATAATAAATTAATAGACAAACAGAGACAGGCACAGACAGATAAAGAGACTGACAGAGACATACAGACAGACAGACAGAAAAACAGACAGACAGACACAGACAAATAAAGAGACTGACACAGACATACAGACAGATAAAAGAGACTAACAGACAGAAAAACAAACAGACACAGACAGATAAAGAGACTGACACAGACATACAGACAGATAAAAGATACAGAGACAGAAAAACAGACAGACAGACAAATAAAGAGACTGATACAGAGAAAGACAGGCACATACAGATAAAAGAGACTGACACAGACATACAGACACAGACAAGCACAGACAGATAAAGAGACAAAGACACAGAGAGAGATAATAAATACACATACCTCAGCTGTGAATCGTGAAGTGCCTGCAGTAGTTACAGAATCCTCAGAGCAGTTCTCTATGGCTGTCATGTTGTCATCATTATTGCATGGAGGCTATAATAAAGTTGCTTAAAAAATAGTTACAAGGCATCACTTATTAGACAAGGTCCCCACTATGCTACACCTGTGAAATGTGTGTATTTGGTACCATAGGGTTTGTATGGCTTTCCTAAAACTACAGGTCCCCACTACGTACATTACACTGGAAACAGTGTGCAAGACTTTCCCAAGTCAAAACCACATATAATAAATTAATAGACAGACAGACATAGACAGGCACAGACAGATAAAGAGACCAACACAGACAGGCACAGACAGATAAAAAGACCGACAGAGACAGATAAAGAGACTGACACAGACATACAGACAGATAAAAGAGACCGACACAGACAGAGACAGGCACAGACAGATAAAGAGACTGACAGACAGAGACAGATAGGCACAGACAGATAAAGAGACCGACACAGACACAGACAAATAAAGAGACTGACACAGACAGACAGACAGACAGACAAATAAAGAGACTGACACAGACATACAGACAGATAGAAAAACAGACAGACACAGACAAATAAAGAGACTGACACAGACATACAGACAGACAGATAAAAGAGACTAACAGACAGAAAAACAAACAGACACAGACAGATAAATAGACTGACACAGACAGAAAGACAGATAAAAGAGACTAACAGACAGAAAAAACAAACAGACACAGACAGATAAAGAGACTGACACAGACATACAGACAGATAAAAGATACTGACAGACAGAGAAACAGACAGACACAGACAGATAAAGAGACAAAGACACAGACACAGATAATAAATACACATACCTCAGCTGTGAATCGTGAAGTGCCTGCAGTAGTTACAGAATCCTCAGAGCAGTTCTCTATGGCTGTCATGTTGTCATCATCATTGCATGGAGGCTATAATAAAGTTGTTTAAAAAATAGTTACAAGGCATCACTTATTAGACAAGGTCCCCACTATGCTAAACCTGTGAAATGTGTGTATTTGGTACCATAGGGTTTGTATGGCTTTCCTAAAACTACAGGTCCCCACTACGTACATTACACTGGAAACAGTGTGCAAGACTTTCCCAAGTCAAAACCACATATAATAAATTAATAGACAGACAGAAATAGACAGGCACAGACAGATAAAGAGACCGACACAGACAGGCACAGACAGATAAAGAGACCGACACAGACAGACAGAGACAGATAAAGAGACTGACACAGACATACAGACAGATAAAAGAGACAGACACAGACAGATAGACACAGACAAATAAAGAGACAAATATACAGACAGAGATAATAACACTGGAAACGGTGTGTAAGACTTTCCCCAAGTCAAAACCACATAATAAATTAATAGACAAACATAGACAGGCACAGACAGATAAAGAGACTGACAGAGACATACAGACAGATAGAAAAACAGACAGACAGACACAGACAAATAAAGAGACTGACACAGACATACAGACAGACAGATAAAAGAGACTAACAGACAGAAAAACAAACAGATAAAGAGACTGACACAGACAGAAAGACACAGACAGATAAAAGAGACTAACAGACAGAAAAACAAACAGACACAGACAGATAAAGAGACTGACACAGACATACAGACAGATAAAAGATACTGAAAGACAGAGAAACAAACAGACACAGACAGATAAAGTGACTGACACAGAGAGAGATAATAAATACACATACCTCAGCTGTGAATCGTGAAGTGCCTGCAGTAGTTACAGAATCCTCAGAGCAGTTCTCTATGGCTGTCATGTTGTCATCATCATTGCATGGAGGCTATAATAAAGTTGTTTAAAAAATAGTTACAAGTCATCACTTATTAGACAAGGTCCCCACTATGCTAAACCTGTGAAATGTGTGTATTTGTTACCAAAGGGTTTGTATGGCTTTCCTAAAACTGCAGGTCCCCACTACGTACATTACACTGGAAACAGTGTGCAAGACTTTCCCAAGTCAAAACCACATATAATAAATTAATAGACAGACCGACGGACAGACAGAGACAGGCACAGACAGATAAAGAGACGACACAGACAGAGACAGACTGACAGACAGAGAAACAGACAGACAGGCACAGACAGACAGACAGAGACAGATAGAGAGACTGACAGAAATACAGACAGATAAAGAGACAGACACAGACGGACAGGCACAGACAGATAAAGAGACAAAGACAGACAGAGATAATAAATACACATACCTCAGCTGTGAATCGTGAAGTGCCTGCAGTAGTTACAGAATCCTCAGAGCAGTTCTCTATGGCTGTCATGTTGTCATTATCATTGCATGGAGGCTATAATAAAGTTGTTTAAAAAATAGTTACAAGGCATCACTTATTAGACAAGGTCCCCACTATGCTAAACCTGTGAAATGTGTGTATTTGGTACCAAAGGGTTTGTATGGCTTTCCTAAAACTACAGGTCCCCACTACGTACATTACACTGGAAACAGTGTGCAAGACTTTCCCAAGTCAAAACCACATATAATAAATTAATAGACAGACAGACATAGACAGGCACAGACAGATAAAGAGACTGACACAGACAGGCACAGACAGATAAAAAGACGGACACAGACAGACAGAGACAGATAAAGAGACTGACACAGACATACAGACAGATAAAAGAGACCGACACAGACAGAGACAGATAGGCACAGACAGATAAAGAGACCGACACAGACAGACAGACACAGACAAATAAAGAGACAAATATACAGACAGAGATAATAACACTGGAAACGGTGTGTAAGACTTTCCCCAAGTCAAAACCACATAATAAATTAATAGACAAACAGAGACAGGCACAGACAGATAAAGAGACTGACAGAGACATACAGACAGATAGAAAAACAGACAGACAGACACAGACAAATGAAGAAACTGCAGGTCCCCACTACGTACATTACACTGGAAACAGTGTGCAAGACTTTCCCAAGTCAAAACCACATATAATAAATTAATAGACAGACCGACGGACAGACAGAGACAGGCACAGACAGATAAAGAGACGACACAGACACAGACAGATAGAGACTGACAGACAGGCACAGACAGACAGACAGAGACAGATAGAGAGACTGACAGAAATACAGACAGATAAAGAGACAGACACAGACGGACAGACACAGACAGATAAAGAGACAAAGACACAGAGAGAGATAATAAATACACATACCTCAGCTGTGAATCGTGAAGTGCCTGCAGTAGTTACAGAATCCTCAGAGCAGTTCTCTATGGCTGTCATGTTGTCATCATCATTGCATGGAGGCTATAATAAAGTTGTTTAAAAAATAGTTACAAGGCATCACTTATTAGACAAGGTCCCCACTATGCTACACCTGTGAAATGTGTGTATTTGGTACCATAGGGTTTGTATGGCTTTCCTAAAACTACAGGTCCCCACTACGTACATTACACTGGAAACAGTGTGCAAGACTTTCCCAAGTCAAAACCACATATAATAAATTAATAGACAGACCGACGGACAGTCAGAGACAGACACAGACAGATAAAGTGACTGGGACAGACAGAGACAGACACAGACAGATAAAGTGACTGAAACAGACAGAGACAGACACAGACAGATAAATAGACCGACACATACAGAGACAGGCACAGACAGATAAAGAGACTGACAAAGACAGACAGAGACAGATAAAGAGACTGACACAGACAGAGACAGGCACAGACAGATAAAGAGACTGACAGACAGAGACAGGCACAGACAGATAAAGAGACTAACAGACAGAGACAGGCAGGCACAGAAAGATAAAGAGACTGACACAGACATACAGACGGCTAAAAGAGACCGACACAGACAGAGACAGGCACAGACAGATAAAGAGACCGACACAGACAGAGACAGGCACAGACAGATAAAGAGACTGACAGACAGAGACAGACAGGCACAGACAGATAAAGAGACCGACACAGACAGACAGACACAGACAAATAAAGAGACAAAGATACAGACAGAGATAATAACACTGGAAACGGTGTGTAAGACTTTCCCCAAGTCAAAACCACATAATAAATAATAGACAAACGGAGACAGGCACAGACAGATAAAGAGACTGACACAGACATACAGACAGACAGAAAAACAGACAGACAGACACAGACAAACAAAGAGACTGACACAGACATACAGACAGACAGATAAAAGAGACTAAACAGACAGAAAAACAAACAGACACAGACAAATAAAGAGACAAAGACAGACACAGATAATAAATACACATACCTCAGCTGTGAATCGTGAAGTGCCTGCAGTAGTTACAGAATCCTCAGAGCAGTTCTCTATGGCTGTCATGTTGTCATTATCATTGCATGGAGGCTATAATAAAGTTGTTTAAAAAATAGTTACAAGTCATCACTTATTAGACAAGGTCCCCACTATGCTAAACCTGTGAAATGTGTGTATTTGGTACCATAGGTTTTGTATGGCTTTCCTAAAACTACAGGTCCCCACTACGTACATTACACTGGAAACAGTGTGCAAGACTTTCCCAAGTCAAAACCACATATAATAAATTAATAGACAGACCGACGGACAGACAGAGACAGGCACAGACAGATAAAAGAGACCGACACAGACAGACAGACAGACAGATAAAGAGACTGACAGACAGATAAAAGAGACCAACACAGACAGAGACAGGCACAGACAGACAGAGAGACTGACAGAAATACAGACAGATAAAAGAGACCGACACAGACAGGCACAGACAGATAAAGAGACTGACACAGACATACAGACAGACAGATAAAAGAGACCGACACAGACAGACAGACAGACAGACAGATAAAGAGACCAACACAGACAGAGACAGGCACAGACAGACAGAGAGACTGACAGAAATACAGACAGATAAAAGAGACCGACACAGACAGATAAAGAGACTGACAGACAGAGAAACAGACAGACAGATAA
This sequence comes from Carassius carassius, assembly GCF_963082965.1. NCBI lineage: Eukaryota > Metazoa > Chordata > Actinopteri > Cypriniformes > Cyprinidae > Carassius > Carassius carassius. The sequence continues at coordinate 1,613,615 of NC_081779.1, read as the reverse complement.
AGAGACTGACAGACAGATAAAAGAGACCAACACAGACAGAGACAGGCACAGACAGACAGATAGAGAGACTGACAGAAATACAGACAGATAAAGAGACCGACACAGACGGACAGACACAGACAGATAAAGAGACAAAGACACAGAGAGAGATAATAAATACACATACCTCAGCTGTGAATCGTGAAGTGCCTGCAGTAGTTACAGAATCCTCAGAGCAGTTCTCTATGGCTGTCATGTTGTCATCATCATTGCATGGAGGCTAAAGTTGTTTAAAAAATAGTTACAAGTCATCACTTATTAGACAAGGTCCCCACTATGCTAAACCTGTGAAATGTGTGTATTTGGTACCATAGGTTTTGTATGGCTTTCCTAAAACTACAGGTCCCCACTACGTACATTACACTGGAAACAGTGTGCAAGACTTTCCCAAGTCAAAACCACATATAATAAATTAATAGACAGACCGACGGACAGACAGAGACAGGCACAGACAGATAAAAGAGACCGACACAGACAGAGACAGGCACAGACAGACAGAGAGACTGACAGAAATACAGACAGATAAAAGAGACCGACACAGACAGGCACAGACAGATAAAGAGACTGACACAGACATACAGACAGACAGATAAAAGAGACCGACACAGACAGACAGACAGACAGATAAAGAGACTGACAGACAGATAAAAGAGACCAACACAGACAGAGACAGGCACAGACAGACAGAGAGACTGACAGAAATACAGACAGATAAAAGAGACCGACACAGACAGAGACAGGCACAGACAGATAAAGAGACTGACAGACAGAGAAACAGACAGACAGATAAAGAGACTGACAAACAGATAAAAGAGACCAACACAGACAGAGACAGGCACAGACAGACAGATAGAGAGACTGACAGAAATACAGACAGATAAAGAGACCGACACAGACGGACAGACACAGACAGATAAAGAGACAAAGACACAGAGAGAGATAATAAATACACATACCTCAGCTGTGAATCGTGAAGTGCCTGCAGTAGTTACAGAATCCTCAGAGCAGTTCTCTATGGCTGTCATGTTGTCATCATCATTGCATGGAGGCTAAAGTTGTTTAAAAAATAGTTACAAGTCATCACTTATTAGACAAGGTCCCCACTATGCTAAACCTGTGAAATGTGTGTATTTGGTACCATAGGGTTTGTATGGCTTTCCTAAAACTACAGGTCCCCACTACGTACATTACACTGGAAACAGTGTGCAAGACTTTCCCAAGTCAAAACCACATGTAATAAATTACTAGACAGACCGACCGACAGAGACAGACAAAAGAAAAGAAAGACTGATAGGCAGAAGGGATGTCATGATTACATAAGGAGTACTCCATTTTAAAAATGTATGATTACTATTTTAACTGTTGATTAACTGGCAAAATATCCGAAGTGGTGCATTCCATGGATGAGAATCCATGAAACGCTTTAAACCACTTCCTAAGGCTGCACTATGCATTTAAACCATTTAAAACTCTTACTTTAGCAAAGTGCTATTGTGAATTCACTAAGGCTGCTATTCCATTAAATAAAAGATAAATTAAACCTACACTAACACAGGACAATACATTATCTTCCTAAATATTCTGCTCATAGAAAATTCATCACGTTGAAAAAAACTAAATTAAAGCAGTTTGCATGTTTTGATGTCCACATGTTCTTGTTCAAGAAGTGACAGTAGCTGTAGCAATTCTATTGTAAAGAAATAGCCAAATGTTAATGATCAAGTGAACATTTGAATTAATTGTTGTTAGACAATATTAAATAAGGATTGGATAAAACTTAGGCCAGTTTCACAGACAGAGCTTAGACTAAACCAGAATTAGGCCACAGTTCAATTGACCACTCGCAATACCTGCCCACCCTTAGTTACTGTTGCTATGGATGACAAACAATGCCCCTCACACTACACACGTTCTCAAGCAGTAAAAAAATACAATCGCAAAGCAAAGAGAAAACTGACAACACATCAACAGAAAAGACAATGCGGGGGGGGGGGCTGTTTTATAAAAGATGCTAAGAAAAGTGGTGATTAAAGTCCAAAATCTGACTTGAAATAACCTAACAAATCAATTGGGACTAAAGCTGTTTCATAAACGACAATTTAAGCTCACGCAGTCTCACTAATTTGAGCCAGGCTCAATGAGTCAGGATAATTTAATGTGCACACATAATCGTAATTTTATGACAGCACTAACTGTAAATCAAAAGCAGTCTATGAGTCATGAGTTAAATGTGTGTTCCTCTTATCAGTTAAAATGTATTCTGATACTATTATTTATTTTATTATTTACCAACTGTATTTGTTTTTTTTGTGCCCAAAATGTAATGACCTTAAAAAAAATAAAAAAAAATTATTGGGCACAAAACACCAAATACAGTTGGTTGTAGCCTATATATTCATTTATTTGATTAAGTTACATATTCTGTATACTTTTATTACAGCTGCATTGAAAACAGATGAGCGTTACCGGGGTTATGTCCACAGAATAAGCACACATTTTAACATATCATTTTATTAAATCACATTCAGTATTTTAACTTAAGCGCTGCAACAAAGACTATTAAAGGACTTTGGCTGCAAGCCGTGCATATAGCACCGAACATGTACTCGCAAAACAAGTACTTTAAAGGATTTCCTTATCTTATTTCTGTTACTATAGGCTTAAACCTTGTCTGTGAAACTAGGGGATAGTACACTTAAAGGGATGCTCCAACCCAAAATGAAAATTTAGTAATTAATCAATTACCCCCATGCCGTTCCAGACTTATAAAAGCTTTTTTCGTCTTTGGAACACAATTTAAGACATTTTAGAGGAAATCCTTGTCACTTCCTAGCATTCAGGTTGAACCACTGATAGCAGATGGAGTACTCTGACGATGTCTTTCAAACTTTTCTGGACCCTGATGCTGTTATTTACCAGGCAGTCAATGGGACAGTCACAAGACTCCCGGATTTATTATAAAATGTATCTTAAATTATTTTCTGAAGATGAACAGAGCTTTTAAAGGTTTGGAACAACATTGTACCAATGGTAATGACAAAAATTTCATTTTGGGGTGGAGTATCCCTTTAAGTTATGATTATATATTTTTTAAATATTACATTATGTATTCTAACATTTTTGTTCAATAAAACTATATAACTTGCTTTGATCCTTGATTGAACCAAAATTTTTATTGCCTCATTGCTGTTATATATGTATTTTAAGCCTTTGTAAAGGCTTTTATTCCCTTAGATAAATTTGTATTACCACAAAAAGAAAAAAAAAAGTTATTCATTTGACGTTTCCATGCAGGTATGACATTGTTGACAGGTGATGCAATGACACCACTACACTGGTTAAAATAACTGATTTCTTTTGGTTTCAAACATTCTTGGAAACATTAGGGATAATGTATGGAGGTCAACAAAAATATATAGCATTGTTCTAGTAATTTATTTATATATTTTAATCTAAAAAAAAATGCACATACTGGGTCTTTAATTAGAAACTTTCCATTTCCTCTACTGTACAAATTATAAAAGTAGTAAAATAAATTTTGCCAAACCTTTCTCCAAGGCCAGTGACTTCCTCCATAGTCATATGTGAGTTCCTCTCCAGGAATGATATCTCTTGCAGCGAATAGGCACAAACAGGGTTTTCCCTCAACGATAATCCTTTTCATTGTACAATTTGGGTTTATGTGATCATCATTTATAAGGCGGCCAAGGGTGCCATCCTCATGAGTTGCATCAATGCTTCAGGAAACAAAAATTGATCGTTTAGCCTAACAAACTACAACAAGAAAAATTTGGATTTGAACAAAATGAAAATTACTTTTTTTTTCTGTAAATTTTCAAATGTATTCAAACAAAAAACAACTACCTCCACTTCTTGTTCTGCCAGATGAAGTCAAACATAAAAAAAAATTCTTGATTGGCCTCTCTTCTTTGTTCGGCTTCAATTAAGGTGATCATTTCACCCCTATATTCGACAACAAAATCTCCTTTAATAAAAGGAATTAAGGCAAACACTCCACGACCTGAAAAAAGGGGGTAAATACAATTGTTGATACAATTCCTTGTAGACCTGTAACTAATAAATTGATGGTTAGCCAACTGTAAACAACTTTTATGCTTTTTAATAGTTTAACCAATGTATTCAACATTCTTTCATAGTTCATGCTTATTTCTTTCATTAATTTAGATACTATCACAAAGAGCAATTTAAAACTGCTAAAACAAACAAACAAACACAATATCCTTTATATCCCAATGGACCCAGATCCCATAAAATAATCATGGTTCATATAATCAATATTTAGTGTTTTTAAACCACTTAAATCATAGTTAAAACGTATGTGATTACTGTAAATGTACCACTCATAACGTTGCCAATTCAGAAACCCAGTCTTGCTAGCAATACGTTACCTAGGCCTTACTATTCAGTACTAACTTATAGGCTCTTTGCTATATCGTGGTAACAAAAATAAGAAATCATTCGCTGCCTTGTTTATTCGTGGCCACGATTTGCTGTTTTATTCCCTGGTGTTAGCAGTTTCACAATTCATTCGTGGAAGACTTCCTATTCATGGCCATGAAATATATTTATATTTCCCGCATCATGTGGGGAGCGCCATAGTGCTAATCACAATCAGTCACGACAACATCTAAGTTCTTTACAAACCTACCTTTATAATCGTTTATGTGTTTGGCCTCCAGTGCGTCGGTCTTGTCAATGCAACGGAGAACATGATCTTCCGCTTCTTTTAACGGTTTTATTCTTCTCGGTCTCATCTCAACAGGCTGCCTCAAGTCGCTCCTCCGGTTCCAGTGACTCAGAGAGGTCACGCGGTCTCACAATCTCCCGCCACGCCGCACTTTATAACACTTTACAATACCAGTTACACGCACAAGTAAACACTTTCAATTATATAACGACGTGAAATTTAAGTTTATCAATAGTTCATTCGCCACATTCAAAGATTCTGATTCTGATAAAACCTTTAACGTTAATTAATCGCATTAGAAAACTCCATCACATAAACATACTTAAAATAATTCGAATTTGTGATGTTTATTTGTTAATATTATATTACATAATTCAATAAGTAGGTTAATTACCTGTAAGAATGTACTTTTCCCGTTGACAGACACTGTTTAAAGTTGGTTTTGTCGTTTAATTAAGCGACTTGCGCAAGAGCAGTTGAAAAAAATGTGTACCTTCATATATTACGTCATGTGTGTGTGTAGAGGTGCAGTTCCGCGACCCGGCTACAGGGGCGCTGTAGAGCAGCGCAGCCACACACACTCACACACAGAAATCCGGTTTTTGTTCATGGAGGGGATCAAGAAAAAAACTGTACTAGCCATATCAGCACCGCCTCCTGAGCCGATTACAAGCAAAACATTGTGGGGACCGGGGATTTGGTCCCCACTATGTTTTCGGTCCCCACTATGTGAGTGTGCTAACGTGTTGAGGACCCCACTATGTAATAAAAACAAACACATATAGAAGCACATATACACACACACAAACACACACACACACACACATATATATGCACATATACACACACACACACACACACATATATATAAGCACATATACACACACACACACATATAGAAGCACATATACACACACACACACACACACATATATATAAGCACATATACACACGCACACACATATAGAAGCACATATACACACACACAAACACACACACACACACACATATATATGCACATATACACACACACACACACACATATATATAAGCACATATACACACACACACACATATAGAAGCACATATACACACACACACACATATATATATAAGCACATATACACACGCACACACATATAGAAGCACATATACACACACACAAACACACACACACACATATATATGCACATATACACACACACACACACACACATATATATAAGCACATATACACACGCACACACATATAGAAGCACATATACACACACACACACGCACACATATATTCTGTTGACTAAAATAACTACTAGAATATTTTATGACCTTCATGACAGAGAAAAGAGAGAAACAACATTTATTTCTATATTTATACTTTGTATTGAACTTTGTATTGTATTAAATTAATATTCTTATTGTCTTTATTTGCAGAAACCTCCACTATATCTGTGTCAGGAGAAAACAGAGGAAACGTCACACTCAAATGTGAACATGAGGACAGTAATATTGTTCAGATTAAGTTATTCACTCCGTCAGAAATCATATCTGTGTGTCAGACTGAAGAATGTAGAGGACGAGTGTTTAAAGAAGGAAACTGTGACGTCGTCATCAAGAATCTGATCTTCAGTGACGCTGGGAAATACACTTTGAGAATCGATTACAATAATGATCAGACAGAGCTGAAGTCAAATAATGATCAGATAGTGCCGAAGGAACGAAAGCAGTGGACGTACCATCTTCATATTCATGGTGAAGACTAAACTGATCAAACATCAGCATCTGCTTCTTTAAATGATTACATTTGGTCACCAATCATAAATCTGTGTTTATGGTCTTGATTGATTGACAGCATTATAATAATGATTAATATCTTTCTGTTTCTCCTCAGATGAGATTTCTGTGAAAACAGGCGAGGAGCTAAAGATGTCTGTTCTGGTGTTTAATGCTGATAAAGTGAAGACAAACTCTAGTGGAGAGTGGAAGGAGGTTTGGACGAGAGGTCACGGGGTTCAGAGCGACCGAATGAATGATGATACTGATGGAAATCTGATCATTAGTAACTTTACAGCCAGAGACACAGGATCATACAGAGTTCTGGAGCCTTCAGGAGAAACCTTGATCACAGTCACAGTCAGAGGTGAGAGAAGCTCAGTGATGTGTAGAAATATTATCTTTAAACAGCAAATTCAGACTAAACTGTGAGACTAACCTTTCAATATTCTGTACAGAATCAAAGGAAAAACTGGAGCACACTGTTGACACTAAATATGATCGTGAGTGAAACAGGAGGCATTGAGAGCTTCACAATGCAATTGTTTGAATGCAGCTGAATTGTTGACTACCATGGACTCGTTTAATTTTGTACAGCACGTTTCTGCCCCCACCCATAAAAAAGGCCACACATTAGATTTGGTCTTCTCTTGTGGCCTAACCATTGATAAACTGAGTGTGGAGGATTTTCTAATTAGTGTTAAAGTTCCCATAATCACTGTGTGTTCTACTGAATTTTCAATGGTGTTGTCTTGGTCGTCCTTCACTCCTGTCAGCCTACAGGAGGTGAAGACCTTAATAGGAAATATGAAACCGTCTTCAAGCCCTGCTGATATTGTCCCAACACCTCTATTGTTGAAAATGTTTGATATTGTTGGCCCCTGTATGGTAAAAATAATTAACCTGTCACTTGCATCTGGCTCAGTCCCCAACTACTTCAAACACGCTGTGGTAAACCCGATCCTTAAAAAGCCGAATCTTGACCCCTCAGAACCTCATAACTATAGGCCCATATCAAAACTTCCATTTATTTCAAAAATTTTGGAAAAAGTGGTGGCAAGCCAGCTGACCTCCTTTATGGAGCAGCACAACTTGTTTGTTATTTTTCAATCTGGTTTTAGAAAATTGCACTCCACTGAAACAGCTCTTATTAAAGTCTCTAGTGATGTGATGATGGCAGCGGACACTGGCCGCTACACTGTACTTGTACTTCTCGATTTGACTTCCGCTTTTGACACGGTAGATCACAGTATACTGATCAAACGGCTTCACAATGAGATGGGACTATCTGGATCTGTCCTCCAGTGGTTCTCTTCCTATATTCATGACAGAACCTTTAATGTCGCTATAAACAATGTACAGTCAGATGTGACCAATTTGACCTGCGGAGTGGCACAAGGGTCAGTTTTGGGCCCTATTTTGTTTTTACTGTACATTTTGCCACTTGGTCATATTATGGGTTGTTTTAAGGATGTTTCATATCATCTCTATGCCGACGATGTCCAGTTGTACTGTTCTTTCAATGATGCTGAGTTCCATCGTTTATCACTGTTTTTAGAGTGTGTGTCCTCCATTAAAGACTGGCTGGCCTCTAACTTTCTGCAGATAAATGCAAGTAAAACTGAAACACTGATCTTTGCTCCAGACCACAAGATCCCGCTGATCAAACAGCACCTTGGCTCTCTTGGCTCTTCTGTTAAATCCAGTCTCAGAAACCTGGGGGTTGTGTTTGACCAGGCCATGTCTTTGGAGATACACTCAAAACAGCTTGTCCGAAACTGCTTTTATCACCTTAGGAATATCTCTAAAATACGCAAAATGTTGTCAAAGAAGGATCTGGAAATTATTATTCATGCTTTTATATCAACTAGACTTGATTATTGCAACTCTGTTTTTACCTTCTTGAATAAGTCAGCCTTGAACAAACTGCAAATGGTTCAAAATTCTGCTGCTAGACTTCTAACTGGTGCCCCCAGAAGGTCTCATATCACTCCCGTTTTATTAGCTCTCCATTGGCTCCCTGTAAAATTCAGGATTGATTTTAAGATTTTAGTGTTGACTTATAGGGCATTAAACAGTCAGGCCCCACAATACATCAAGGACCTTTTGACCCCGTACTCCTCAAGCCGCACTCTTCGGTCCTCTGGCCAGAACCTGCTTATGGTCCCAAAAACTCGCTATAAGACCCGAGGGGACCTGTCTTTTCAGTCTGTTGCCCCCAGACTGTGGAATGCCCTGCCTCTGTCTCTGCGTCTGGCAGACTCTGTTGTCTCTTTTAAAAAAGATTTGAAGACTTGTTTATTTAAGAAAGCTTTTGGTTGATGGGTTTTTTCAGTAGTGTTACTTTGATTTGACTTATGTATATACATTTTTATTGTTTTGTTCTACTTTTCTTGTGTACAGCACTTTGTGATTTTATCTGTGAAAAGCGCTTTAGAAATAAACTTTACTTACTTACTTACAAATCTGTTAAAGAGTGAATGTGAAACTAAAAGAAGTGCTCTGTCTCTACTTTTCTCTTCAGCTGTCGTCTCTTGGATTGCACTGACTGTGGTTGTGCTTCTGCTGGCTCTGATTCTGACTGCTGTCACGTTACACAAGCGTCTGCTCAGAGGTGACCTGCGGTGTCTCTCGAGGAGGACAAGAGCCCCAGAAGCACTGAGGGCCCATAATGATGTCTGCTGAGGGCCCCACAGACTCTGATTAAACTGGAGAGGTGTGCAGGACATTAGTGACCTCACTGCTGAACACTGAACTCACCAACACTTCAACAGATGTGTAAAGAAGCAGAAACATCAGTAGAAACGGTTAGAAACAATATGTGTTCAAGAACTGGCTTCAAATATCAGACGTGTGTGAATCCCTCAGACTCGATGAAATCAAAGTCTGAAACTAAAGAAATCATGTGTTCATCACACAGTTCAGGATTTTCTGGTAAATCTGTCAGATCTGAGCAAAGTCTAGCAGCACACACTGACTGAAGGAAAATAACTTCATCTCAACATTATGACATTTATTCAGCTCTTATTTGTCATTTGTCCTCAGAGTCAACAGATCTGCAGAAGATTCTCTCAACATATTTCTGCAGTATGTTTTTAATTTTAGTGTTTATGCACATTTGGGCTGGGGCCTATCTCTGTTTGTTAACTGTATCTGCATTTACTATTAGACAGTGTGCATGTAAATATGTATATTTTTACAGTTTCTATTTAAATCTATATGTTTTAAAGTTTTTTTGTTTAATAGAGAATTCACATTATTCTTGGTAAATCTGCTTTGAAACAGTATTTATTGGGAAAAACTATATTAAAAAAAGCATTTTTAAGACAGATTTTTGTAGTTCTTGTTTTATTGGTTTGTATGAATTAAAGCTGATAGAGCACACATCTTCAGCTCAATCTGTTTTGACAGAATAACCAGCAGAGGACAATAAACACCTCGAGACTCAACCATTTTCTCTCTGAAAGCTCTCAGCTGTGTGTGAATTATACTTTCACTTTCGTTTTTACTTCAATCTCTAAACGCTGTGGTTTATGAAATTTAGACAGACAGAATATAAAACTCACGCAGAACTTTAACAATGTAAGTTTTTATCCTTCTGCCTATAAAGCTTTTGTTTTTGTGTTATTATACTAATACTTGTGTTTTATTTGGGGAAAGAGTTGCCTGCTAATAATGCTAAGGATATGTGTGTTTATCATTATGATGATGATTTTTATTAGTGAATTATTCATGTAATTCTTCACTGTTTACTGATTGTAATCAAATGATTTGTTGGTAGCAGGTTACTGAATTGGAGATTTGTGTTTAAGATCATGTGGAGGAAGATTACACTGAACGCTCAGCGTCATTTATGTTTATTAATTGTAAAAAAGTTTGATTGGGAAATACTACTGGCATATCTAGTATTATATGTATCTATATTCAGAAGCAAACACATTGCATCTCTGTTATCAGAAAGTTAAGAGACATTAATTCACGCTTATTAATATTCAAATGAAGGCCTGAAACTTGAGAGAAGATATGGATAATATTAATAGCTTTCCCATGCATCTTTAAAAAAAAATTAGTGGCATGCTATTGGTCAAACAAGCTTACAATCATTATGAAAACAACAGGTGAACAACACAAACACCGCACATTTCAGGCTTTTTAAAAATCTTGGCTGAAAAAAAAAACATGAAATGTTCTCATTATTAAATGAATAGTTAGGGTTTTGATTGTAGCCTACTTGTTTTGTTTACAAACATGAAACTGATGAAGCGGAGCAGAGCTCAAAGATGAAAGCGTTCTGCGGCTGTCACGTGACCTGTGAACCCAAGCTGTGTGACGTCACTGACACCAGACTCAAAACACTCAGCACATCGAACAGTTTTGCTGATTGTAAGCTCCATTCTCTGTCAACAGCTCACATTGGCGAGAAAAAAAATGTTTGTGTTCTTTTGTAAAGAAGATACAAAATGAAATGCAATGAAAAATAACGTAGGAATTAAACATTCTATTTGTGTGTGAAGACACAAGTCTGATGCAAGTAAAATATATACAGTGATGACCTTATTTTGCAGAGTGTGTTTGTGAGATCAGCACCTTGGCTGGTTTAAACCGGTCATGGATAAATAGATATAACACTAGAGTTTCCAGTAGATGGCAGCAAGTCTGCACCTTATTGTGATTGTAGTATAACCATAGACTATAAAAACAGGTTTAAACCTGTCATGGATTAATAAAGTCTCCAGTAGATGGCAGCAAGTTATAATATCTGCACAAAGGACACATCGATCAGCTGCTTGATCTCTTCTTTAGAGAAAACTGTTGATTTTACAATTGAACAAGTATTATTATTAGAAATTAAGATTACCCCAGAACGCATTTCTAGCCCACCCCCACACTTATCAACAATAATAATCATAAATGGTGACTAATAATTATATATTTATTTATTTATCTTTTTTCATATGCTTTATGACTTCACACTGGACAAATGCAGCTAAGATGAATACATCTAAATATTCAGTCAAGTAATGAATGAATGCATGTGTTAATGAAACAATTAGACTATATTTTATTTACTGACAACAACAGAAGACATTAATAAATGAGTAAAAGAATAAATACAAGTCAACAACAGATGAAACAAAGCTTTATTCAAACACTGTTCTGTTTATGAAAGTGAACAGACGGTGACCCCACATCTGTCCATCAGGTCCTGAATCTGATCTGATGAGAGAGAGACATCGAGTCCTGTCTGAGAGCACAGAGAGGATGAGGAGGACCATGATGAAGACCCTGAACATGAGCAGGAGAACATGTGCAGGACGATCTGAATCTGATCATGATGAGAGAGAGACATCGAGTCCTGTCTGAGTGAACAGAGAGGATGAGGAAGACCAGGATGAAGATCCTGAACACGAGCAGGAGAACATGTGCAGGACGATCTGAATCTGATCATGATGAGAGAGAGACATCGAGTCCTGTCTGAGAGCACAGAGAGGATGAGGAAGACCAGGATGAAGATCCTGAACACGAGCAGGAGAACATGTGCAGGACGATCTGAATCTGATCATGATGAGAGAGAGACATCGAGTCCTGTCTGAGAGCACAGAGAGGATGAGGAAGACCAGGATGAAGATCCTGAACACGAGCAGGAGAACATGTGCAGGACGATCTGAATCTGATCATGATGAGAGAGAGACATCGAGTCCTGTCTGAGTGAACAGAGAGGATGAGGAAGACCAGGATGAAGATCCTGAACACGAGCAGGAGAACATGTGCAGGACGATCTGAATCTGATCATGATGAGAGAGAGACATCGAGTCCTGTCTGAGAGCACAGAGAGGATGAGGAAGACCAGGATGAAGATCCTGAACACGAGCAGGAGAACATGTGCAGGACGATCTGAATCTGATCATGATGAGAGAGAGACATCGAGTCCTGTCTGAGAGCACAGAGAGGATGAGGAAGACCAGGATGAAGATCCTGAACACGAGCAGGAGAACATGTGCAGGACGATCTGAATCTGATCATGATGAGAGAGAGACATCGAGTCCTGTCTGAGAGCACAGAGAGGATGAGGAAGACCAGGATGAAGATCCTGAACACGAGCAGGAGAACATGTGCTGCTGTGTCTGCTCTCCATGAGCACACGACCTGTGAAACACTTACACTGAGTGAAACACTTTATATCTCATGCTGTCAGTATTATATTTATTGCTGAATTTAATTTCATATTTACAGCTGCATGTTAATTTGCTAAAGCTTCATTACTTCTGTGCTGTAGTGAAGTGGACTGGTCAGCAGAAGGTTGCAGGATCAATCTCTGCAGTCGTCTCCACCAGATACACACGTCTGAATCTCACGAGAACTAGTGTAAATCTACTGCTCTTGAGGATTCAAACATCATTCACTCGCCTACTGCTCTCTGCAGACTATATAGTAGGGAAGTATGCCATTTCAGACGCAGCCATTGTCTTCTGAACGGATCACTGAATCATTGACTCAAAAGATTCATTCAGTAACAAAATACTCCGTGCTGTTCGGAGACGCACGATTGGTCTTACTTTGGCTTTGTTAAAAGTGTTTTCTTGCCGAAACGGAGACAGACAGCATTGTGACTATAACACACTTACACTGTAATACTAGTGTATCTTTTGTTGAGCTATTGTATAAAATCAATTCATTTGCAATCGTGCTGACATTCAGGAAAGCAACACCAGACATTACTTTACTTTTATGACATAAATATTAAAAACAAAATGTCTTAAAGGGCATTTTTGCCTCATATCTTGAATTATATTGTAATCTGATATCCTTCATCCGACACTTTTTTTTTGCAAAGTTATAAAATGTAAGTTCGCACATTAAATCAACAGTTAGGATATTACTTCATGATAAATATTGCACACTCCTGACTCATTTACTTTCTCCATCCGAAGCTGTCCCGTGTGTCACAGTATCATGTAATATTAGCCACGAGCTGTGATTAAACAAACCTGTCAACGTTGAGACAAAACCTTTTTTCCATTTCTCCTTAAATAGCCTGTCAGCCCTTCCGGGTCAAATGTCTTCTTTTGGACATGTTTAAAATCACCAGAAAATTGCCACCAAGCATCAGTTACAGCGGTCGGCACATCTCTAATCTAAGACTATGTGCAATATTACTACAGAAGAAAGCAGAATCACTCCAGGAGAGATGAAGACCATCTCAGGTCAGGTCTGCTCAAAAGCTCGTCCAGTTGTCTATGAAACCAGTGTCATTCTGCTGGCACCAATTAAGAAACATCAATCTATAATCTGAATCTCTGTTTTATGAACTGGTATATGTTTTATATATGTTCAGTGTAATCATCAAACACAAATCTCCAATTCAGTAACCTGCTAGCAACAAATGCAAAAAGATTAAAACTTACATTGTAAAAGTTCTGCATGAGTTTTATATTCTGTCAGAGCTTTCCGAGAGAAAATGATTGATTCTCAAGGTGTTTCCTCTGCTGGTTATTAACAGAACATTACTTTTATTGTGAAGGAATCTCTTGTCTCTCTGACATCTTCATGAATCTGATCTCAGATCAGCTGTTAGAGCTGCACGAGTCACGTGACTGATCTCAAACATCCAGACTAGTCCTGGACTAAAATGTAAGTCTGAGCTGTTTCAGCTAAGGTTAAATGTCCTAATTGAATATGGCACACAGGCGTTCATCTTCAGTTCTCTCTTCACAGCAGTTCAGTCAGTGTACTGTTTGAGTAAATGAATTACTCCGGGATATTGGTTTGTTTGAACTCAGAGGGAGTGTCAGCCACATTAAACAAGTTAACAGTTTAAGTCATTTGTGGATTAATGCGTATTAGAGATGCGAACCGTTTAAAACGATTCAGTTCGATTTGGTGAACTGGTTCAAAAAGATCCGGTTACATCGAGTGATTCGAGATGAAACTGCTTTGTTTTGAACTCTCTCACAACACACACCGAAGAGAAGACAATGATGAATAAAGTCATAGTTTTTGCTATTTTTGGAACAAAATGTATTTTGATGATTCAAAAAATTCTAACTGACCCTCTGATGTCACATGGACTACTTTGATGATGCTGATTTTTAGAGAAAAACTGAAATGGCACTCTTCGTGTGTTATTGATTAACTACATAAAATGATATAAATATATACATTTTCTAACCCCCATATCTTGAATTTTGTGATCATTCACATGCATTCATAAATGCATTTGAATACACCGAATAATGCAGTGAAAGAACGCACTCAAAATGCACACGCGCCACGCGCACTAGTATGACTTCATCATGTAACTTTACATTAGCCTAGATGCGTGCACTTTTTAGGTACGATTTGTTTAGTTTTTGAATATACTTGATACTGTTAAAAGGCACATCATTAAAACAAAAAATACGATTTCACATATTACACATAAACACGCGTGGAAAACGTAATTAGAACTAGCTACCAAATTAGTTAAAAATGCCTATCATACAGCTATGATTCGCGAACCCCAAACTGACTCAAATGATTCGCGAACCAGCTCCGAACTCCCGAGATGACTCAAATGATTCAAGCTCCGAACTCCCGAACTGACTCAAATGATTTGCGAACCCGCTTTGAACTCCCGAACTGACTTAAATGAGTCGCGAACCCGCTACGAACTCCCGAACTGATTCAAATGATTCGCGATCCCGCTCCGAACTCCCGAACTGACTTAAATGATTCGCGAACCACAAACTGACTAAAATGATTCGCCAACCTGCTCCAAACCAGAGCCCGTCTACGGAGAGCCTTGGCACTCCCTATTCAGCCCCATTGTATTGATTTTGGTTGCAGTTCCATTAGAATTCCACTGGGGGTGATCGCGAGCGAGTGCAGACTGAATGGGAGTCAATGGGGCTATACGGCTAAATGTGTCTCTTTCACCCGATTGCCGTTGAGAATTCTCAGATTTTATTATAGGCTTTGCAAGTTCAACATAGGTTATAGGTCGAAAGTTGAATGAACCAGTACTTATGTCCTTTCGATTTCTTACAGGTGGGGCCGTTGTTGGCCGGAACAAGCTAGCATTCTGCTAATGAATGCTGATTGGTCAGTGACGGACTTGCGACTGATTACGACCACAGACCCCGCTTGATGGCACCTGAAGCTAAAGCAGAATCAGAAGAAAGAGCTCGAGCCCGTCTGAGAATGTTCAGAGAATGTCTAATGTAGTCGGGCTCTGGAATGTCTGACATTATCTTAATGAGGACTTTCTGTCGAAGTTAATTTTTGTGTACTGTATTTATATTTTGCTGCGGGCAATTTTATTTTCATATCGTTATAAATGTATTGTAAAAAGTACATGGGAATAAATGTAATTTGAGTGTTTTTTCTATTCTTGTGTTCAATGTGTTTATATACATGGTAAGGTTATGGTATGACAACCTTAAATAATCCAGTATATATCTCGCTCAAGAACATTTCAATGATCATAGCATAAATTAGAAATAAAGAAAATGCCTCGTAGATGTGCAGCAATGCATTGTTCCAACAGTGGGAATGGACTGTCATTCTTTTCATTCCCCAAGGACAAAAAAAGGTAATGTTCTTTCTTGCTCCTGTATAAATGGTCATATGATACCGGCACCTGGGCGGGAATGTTGGCAAAAACTGGAGCACGGGTAAAATCGCGCATGACCAGAGAATGTCTAATAGGAGCCCGCGCTGCCAGAGCCTGTCTATTGGACTTTCTCTGGCGCTTCCAAGTGGTTAGGTGTCGAACACTTAACGTAACTTAACCAATTGTTCCATACAGATCGTTTGTTTACGATTTAACAACTTCAGCATCTGCTTAGACTCTATCAGTGGTGTGCACAGACCTCCGGGGCAGGGGCGGAAGAACCAAAAAGGGCACAAAAAACATCGATTTTCTTTTTAAATAAATCACCTGTATTTAAAGCAGTACCCGTCTGTCTGTTGTGTTTTTATATTTTTTAATGACTTTCTCACAATTATTTGGAATATCTCGCTCGATGGAGTGCAGCAGTAGGTCAGATAGCCTCTCATTACCAATGAAAAGATGTTGATACAATTAGAATGCATAACATATACAAAAGTACGTAAATAATATTACTACTAAATATTACTTTACCAAACAAAACAGATAATCAAGTAGGTAATTGAGGAATTCATGTTCAGCTTTGTTGATGTTATAAATGTTATGTATGTATTCATTAGTTAAATTTGACAACATAATTTGTTGTTAGCCGTTGAAATTGAATTTGAATTAACCATCAGCCCTGCAACACATTATAAGCTACAAATTTGTTAAATGAGGAACATGGTCTAGGCTACATGACCTCCTAATAGACAGACAGATAATCACATTGAAACAGTAATTACACAAAACATGGCAACAGGCTAGTTTATTCACAGTTTAGGAAATACAAATAAAAGGCATCAAAACATTAAGATAAAGACCAGAAGATTAAAATCTATATAAAGAACATCTTATACTACATCTACAGTAAACTTCACAGCAAAAGAACTGTAAAAATGAGGGGTCTAACAACAAGAACACAACCAATAGTAAATTAGTAAATGAACAAACATGAAAAATGATAGGATACTATACTACAACAATACTGAACATTCAAACCCCTGGCGACGACAACTCGGTGCAGGAAACCAGGAGGAGAACGAGAACTTCCTGAGAGAAAAAAAATCAAACTTCAATTAATGCATCCATGTATTTTAGCTGTGAGCTCAGTAGGTATATCTTTGTCTAGAGAAAAATCAATATGGCAACATCCGTAAATTAATGATGTTAATATATAAGGTTATTTTACCTTCACCATTGCCGCCATAAATTGGCTAACGTTAGGCTACATAACAGATAGCTAACTGTTGGCTGGCTGTCGAAGAAAATATGATTTCTTCGACAGCCAGCCGAAGAAATCAAAGTCGCTGCCATTACCATTGTAAGTAATATACATATGTAAAATAAACCTCAAGTAGCAGCTGGTGTTATCGTCGATGCCACGAGTAAGCCATGAAGCGGAAGTCAGAAATTGCCGTAAAGCAGACCCTCTGGCAGTGTGAAAATATGTGACGTCATCACATTTTTGAACGCTTTTTTAGAGCAGATAAGTGAACTTAAAAATGCAATTTTCAGCTGAGTGTATTATCTTAGCCCCCCCCCTTTCGAATACAACATTTAAATTACTAGACAAAAAATTATATCCTGAGAAAAGTGGGTTTTGAGGGGTATTTCGCCATAGACCTCCATTCATTCTGCACTCGCTCGCGAGCGCCCCCGCATGGATAGAGACGTGTTACTGCAACCAATCCAGAACCCGGAAGTAAGCAGAGAGTGCCAATTCTCTTCCTATTAGACATTCTCTGTCCAAACTTCCAAACTGACTCAAATGATTCGCGAACCCGCTTTGAACTCCCGAACTGACTCAAATGATTCGCAATCCCCGAACTGACTCAAATGATTTGCGATCCCTCTCCGAACACCCAAACTGACTCAAATGATTCGCGATACCCAAACTGACTCAAATGATTCGCGATACCGCTCCGAGCTCCCGAACTGATTAAAATGATTCACGCTCCGTAGCCTACTCCCGAACTGACTCAAATGATTCGCGATCCCGAAACTGACTCAAATGATTCGCGAATCCGCTCCGAACTCCCGAACGGACTCAAATGATTCATGCTCCGAACTCCCGAACTGACTCAAATGATTCGCGAACCTGCTCCGAACTCCCAAACTGACTCAAATGATTCACAATCCGAAGTTCCCATCCAAATGTCAATGTCACCTTTATTTATATAGCGCTTTAAACAAAATACATTGCGTCAAAGCAACTGAACAACATTCATTAGGAAAACAGTGTCAATAATGCAAAAATGATAGTTAAAGGCAGTTCATCATTGGATTCAGTTATGTCATCTCTGTTCAGTTAAATAGTGTCTGTGCATTTATTTGCAATCAAGTCAACGATATCGCTGTAGATGAAGTGTCCCCAACTAAGCAAGCCAGAGGCGACAGCGGCAAGGAACCGAAACTCCATCGGTGACAGAATGGAGAAAAAAACCTTGGGAGAAACCAGGCTCAGTTGGGGGGCCAGTTCTCCTCTGACCAGACGAAACCAGTAGTTCAATTCCAGGCTGCAGCAAAGTCAGATTGTGCAGAAGAATCATCTGTTTCCTGTGGTCTTGTCCTGGTGCTCCTCTGAGACAAGGTCTTTACAGGGGATCTGTATCTGGGACTCTAGTTGTCCTGGTCTCCGCTGTCTTTCAGGGATGTAGAGGTCCTTTCTAGGTGCTGATCCACCATCTGGTCTGGATACGTACTGGATCCGGGTGACTGCAGTGACCCTCTGATCTGGACACAGACTGGATCTGGTGGCCACGGTGACCTCGGAACAAGAGAGAAACAGACAAATATTAGCGTAGATGCCATTCTTCTAATGATGTAGCAAGTACATAGGGTGTTATGGGAAGTGTTTCCAGTTCCGGTTTACCTAATTAATGCAGCCTAAAAATCCTTTAACGGATTTGGATAATAAAAGCATATTAGTATGTTATGTGTATGCCAGGTTAAAGAGATGGGTCTTTAATCTAGATTTAAACTGCAAGAGTGTGTCTGCCTCCCGAACAATGTTAGGTAGGTTATTCCAGAGTTTGGGCGCCAAATAGGAAAAGGATCTGCCGCCTGCAGTTGATTTTGATATTCTAGGTATTATCAAATTGCCTGAGTTTTGAGAACGTAGCGGACGTAGAGGATTATAATGTAAAAGGAGCTCATTCAAATACTGAGGTGCTAAACCATTCAGGGCTTTATAAGTAATAAGCAATATTTTAAAATCTATGCGATGCTTGATAGGGAGCCAGTGCAGTGTTGACAGGACCGGGCTAATATGGTCATACTTCCTGGTTCTAGTAAGAACTCTTGCTGCTGCATTTTGGACTAGCTGTAGTTTGTTTACTAAGCGTGCAGAACAACCACCCAATAAAGCATTACAATAATCTAACCTTGAGGTCATAAATGCATGGATTAACATTTCTGCATTTGACATTGAGAGCATAGGCCGTAATTTAGATATATTTTTGAGATGGAAAAATGCCGTTTTACAAATGCTAGAAATGTGACTTTCTAAGGAAAGATTGCGATCAAGTAGCACACCTAGGTTCCTAACTGATGGCGAAGAATTGACAGAGCAACCATCAAGTCTTAGACAGTGTTCTAGGTTATTACAAGCAGAGTTTTTAGGTCCCATAATTAACACCTCTGTTTTTTCAGAATTTAGCAGTAAGAAATTACTCGTCATCCAGTTTTTTATATCGACTATGCAATCCATTAGTTCTTCAAATTGGTGTGTTTCACCGGGCTGCGAAGAAATATAGAGCTGAGTATCATCAGCATAACAGTGAAAGCTAACACCATGTTTCCTGATGATATCCCCCAAGGGTAACATATAAAGCGTGAAGAGTAGCGGCCCTAGTACTGAGCCTTGAGGTACTCCATACTGCACTTGTGATCGATAGGATACATCTTCATTCACTGCTACGAACTGATGGCGGTCATATAAGTACGATTTAAACCATGCTAATGCACTTCCACTGATGCCAACAAAGTATTCAAGTCTATGCAAAAGAATGTTGTGGTCAATTGTGTCAAACGCAGCACTAAGATCCAATAAAACTAATAGAGAGATACACCCATGATCAGATGATAAGAGCAGATCATTTGTAACTCTAAGGAGAGCAGTCTCAGTACTATGATACGGTCTAAATCCTGACTGGAAATCCTCACATATACCATTTTTCTCTAAGAAGGAATATAATTGTGTGGATACCACCTTTTCTAGTATCTTGGACAGAAAAGGGAGATTCGAGATTGGTCTATAATTAACTAGTTCTTTGGGGTCAAGTTGTGGTTTTTTGATGAGAGGCTTAATAACAGCCAGTTTGAAGGTTTTGGGGACATGTCCTAATGACAATGAGGAATTAATAATAGTCAGAAGAGGATCTATGACTTCTGGAAGCACCTCTTTCAGGAGCTTAG